>NC_135509.1:4995833-5345000 GCF_051989575.1 Stigmatopora nigra | reverse complement strand
GGTGACACCACACAACAAAGTGTACTGTTGTGAGGGAAGCCTCATGAAGGGCCTTACCGAACTGATGCAGCCCAGTTTTGAGGTCCTGTTGGGGCCAATTTGCATGCCTCTTCTGGACCGTTTCATCCAGCTTCTCAAAGTCTCACAGGCTAGTTCTCAGTAAGTACTTCGAAAAGGCTGTTTCATTTGCTGCTACATTTATGCCCAAAGCATTCTTGTTGATTTTGCTGCGTCACTGTGATGAAAGCTTGTGAAGTGAAGCACTCAAGCCTGCAGGTTTGTGAGCTTAGTCGTCGTTCCAAACTGAAACTAGCAAGGTCATCTTAACCTTTAGTTTTCGGGTGAGCCCTGCATGGGAATTTGAGTTAGATGAAGCAAATAGAAGGAAAAAATATTTTCTCCCAAGCAGGAAGTTCTTGATGGGAAATATGACCTCACTGTGTTATTCACAGAGGCACATACCTTCTTACCATGGTACATTTTACTGGACAAAATGGAAGCACCTGTGTTTTTATTTCTTTAAAGTTTATAGCTTGAGGGTGTGTCTTATACAACTATTTACTGTAATCATAGTAATTCCAGGTTAGACGTTTGTGCAGTAGACTAATACATATATAATATGGTTGCACAGTATAAGAAGACACCTATCACAAGACCACAGTATTTTTCATTTAATCGTGTTATCAAAATATGTAATGTTATCAAAATATGTACTGTTATTATGACTGTACTACAATGTAAACAATTTCCATCTTGCATAAACTTCTTATATCATCGATTATGCAATGGAAATGCAATTCACAAATAATACTTTTTATTGTATTGGCCTTTTTATCCTCCTCTTGGTTAAAGAAACCATTACTAAAACAAAGTTATAGTTAGTTAAATTATTAATTGTGAAACTGATTTGGGACGGTAAAAAACATTGTTAAACAAAACAAAAAACTAAACGTTGTGTTAGTGAAGCTTCTAAATGTTGTTGAATGTCAAACAATAACAAACCATTTACATAGACTTTACTGACATGACATATACTCGTTTAGTATATTGATTTGCATAGTGGCAAAAGTAATGAGTTCATGTCTACACAACAAAAACATAAAGTGCAAACCATTCACTGCAATCACAAGTGCAATGTAAGATAAAAACTTATGATGATTACATTTCTTTTTCACTCTTTTCTGACAGCCAGTATTTCCGTGAAACTATCCTGAGTGAGATTCGTAAAGCTCGGGAGCTCTTCACCGGAGCAGAGCTGGCTGCCGAGTTGGGACGAATACAGCAGCGACTGGACAATGTAGAGTGCCTCTCAGTGGACATTGTCATTAACCTACTACTGACCTACAGAGACATCCAGGTAATTTTCACCAACAAGCAAAAGATAACCTCAGTAAACAACATAAGATGTAGAAAGCAGCAATACATTCTGTTGCATCTTTCCAAGCAAGCCACATAAAAGCTCCTGGATAAAATTGTCTCAAAACAGTGTTTTGGGTTAGTTTTTCATTTTTTAATTTGGTGTCTCCACATCCCAAAGACACTCCTTGTGGTGTTCGCACTACTTCATGAATCATTCATGGTGAGAGCACACATTGAGATTCCCCTGAATTATTGAGCACTCTTTGCTAAGAGTCAATGTGGGAGCAATAAAAAAAAAAAAATGTGATTGGCGCTACGCAAAAGTTGTGAGTGGTGAGACAGATGATGTCCTCAGTGTCCTTAAATGTCAATGGGCCTCATGATGTATTCTGCATTTCTTGTGTAGGACTATGAGTCAGTCGTGAAGCTGGTGGAGACTTTGGAGAAGCTTCCCACCTTTGACCTTGTGTCACATCCACATGTGAAGTTTCATTATGCCTTTGCACTGAATAGGTGAGTGAGCAACTGTTGGCCGTTTTATGTGGAGTTGCTTTCCTTTTTTACAGTCGAAAAATGTGTACTCCCATTCACTTCTTGCTTAATGTATTGTATAAAAAGTTTCAATACTTTATTAATGGTACTCTGGATGGTAAGAAAATATTTTTCTTCTTTTAGTTATCCTCTATTGTGCTAACAATAATAAATGCACAATTCGTATTGTTGTTTTGTTTTTAGCACAGTGCCTCCGTAAAGTAAATTACGCCAAATATTTGTTGTACTTTAATGCACAAAAGAACTGAAACATCTGGCACAATGTCTTTAAACGTTAAGATTAACTCAATTCATTTTTAAAGCTACTTTTAAATAGTCTGACAGTTGTCTTCTCTGTTTCTTTTGTTATTTTAAATATGAACAAGCACATTCTTCATTTAGATGCATTGCTCAAACATGTAACTTCTTTAAATAGTAAAATAGTGTAATGAAAACAGCTTCACACACACTCATCTGCCTGTTGCGTGTTTAGTAAGTGCAGTATGTATATATTTCAAATTTGTAGTAACTTTATTCAAATTATATTAGAATTTCGTGGAGGGTTTTTTTGTCATTTTTTTTTATTAAAGCAGCATGTAATATTTTTTTAGATGGTTATCATGTCCTCTTGCACACAATATCACATCATCTTTGTGGTTGCACTAAACGCCTTAAACAGCAGTGACGCATGCGAGTACAATTTACTAACATTTTGGAAATATTCCAAGTAAAACTCTGTTTTGGCTTTTGCTTACTTGCCCTTAACAAGTGGGTGAAGTTGTGTTTGTGAGCTCAAAGTGGAGCAAGTAGAAACTGTGACAAATTCCAGACCCTAATAAGGGCCAACAACGCAAAACTTGGCTTAACTATAGAACAGTAGGCAGTTTATTTATTGGGGTGTTTTCTAGTTAAAATTCTACACACCCAGCAATGTGACTTCTTGAAAGATACTTAAAGAAGCATATGTAACACTGACGGCTAAGAATGATATTGCAGTCATAATGATATTTAGGGCTCACCATGTTCTACCTGTTCAGATTCCCAGATTCCATGTCATGTCAACTTTAATTATATATTTCAAATTACTCTTCACCATATTAACATAGTACAATGAACCGAGTTACATTTTTTCCCCTATGACGGGAAAGAATTACAGTACTGTTCTCAACAATATATCACCACACTGCCAAATAACAAAGAACTGGTCTCCTATTGGTTGATGGTGGAGAGCCTGCCAACCATTGTAAACACAGAAACAAAACAACAACTTTCCAGGTCACACATGATCTTTTCCAATGGTAAAATCTCATTTTTAGGGGATTGGATTATACATCCACTATATGGAGCTGTAGTAGTAGTAGTAGGGGATTGTATTATAGATCCATTAAATGGAGCTATAGTAGTAGTAGGGGATTGTATTATACATCCACTAAACAGAGCTGTAGTAGTAGTAATAGCAGTTGTGCTGAAGGGAATTTGATACAATGATTAAACAAAATATTGATCCATATATATCCATATATAAGCCCCCCGGTCGGCTTTTGAAAAAATTTAAGTCTTTTAATTGTGCCATATCGTGTGTATAAAAAGGCATATCTTCTATTTTAATATGACAAAAGCCTGATACATATCCTATGAATTCAAGCTATAGTTTAATCGTGACTCTGGTCCATTTTAGCTAACTTTGCATGTGATTTTACCTGGTGTTTGTGATCAGGAGGAACCAGCCAGGTGACCGTCATAAGGCCCTGGACATCATGTTGCCCCTAGTGGAGGCCGAAGAACAGGTGGCTTCGGACATCTACTGCTTGGTAGGGCGCATCTACAAGGACGTTTTCCTGGAATCACATTTCGCTGACACTGAAAGCAGAGACAGAGGCACACACTGGTGAGTGAGTTAAAGTCTGTTTCTGCATCCGTGCATTGCATCGTCAAACAATTGAGCTAGATTATCACATTTGGGTAGCTTTGTTCTTGGGGAAAATTGCAAGGAAATCAAAATGCTTGAAATGAATTATTTTGATTAGAAACAGTTATTAAAATGGCACACTGCAGAGTTGTGAGGTTTTTTTTCTGAGGTAGTACAATAGTGCGTTTGATTAGCTTTCTACAACTGAATATCATTAGTATTCATGGTGTAAGCACCTTTTTGCTCTTTAAATTTGAGGAAATTTAAGATGATAAAATATGAATAAAGGTTCAAGAAGCCTCAAAATTCATTGACCTTCAAATATTCCTAGCATCTATCCTTGATTTACTGTATTTTGCGGACTATAAATCGCACTGGAATATAAGTCGCACTGGAATATAAATCGCTTTTGGGGGGGCTTTAAATTTAATCAGAAAGAACAAACTTATATCAAAGTAATAATCAAGAACAACAGGCCAAAAAGGCATCTGTTATCATAGGTTTTTGGCATACCTATAGCCAAAAAAATACATTCATGAGTTTCACTTGACTTTGACCCTCATTTTTTTAAGTGACTCTATGGAGTGTATTCATAAATTGTTCAAGAAAAAAAAACATATTTCAAAGATAAAATATTTACATTGCATCTTAAGGTTTTGGATTTTGTAGTACATCTCATAAACGTGGATAAAAATCCAATAAGAGCTAGAGGAGCTAGAGGCAAAAAAATCAACATGAGAATGATCTCATATATCTCTTGAACTATTACGTCGAGTACCATTTTATGAGCCCCGTCACACTGAGACAGTAGATCCTAATAACGTTCTTTCCCTCAGATGAACATATTACTCATTAGATATAAATGCTGCTGTCATTTTGAACCCCCCAGATCAATATCGCTCTAATTGCAATCTCCAAGTTGAAGTGCTTCACTAAGATGCAGGCGCCACGCAAAGTCGTCTCTTACTTAAGCGTTGAGATGCTTGGGAATTTAGATGATGCATTTCTTAGACAACGCATATTTATTAAAGTTATTTGTCTTCGTCCATTGAGGTTTAAAATGGGCTTTGAGTCGGAGCCAACACTGCACTCTGGTATTAACTACGCTGTTCTGCTCCTGGCGGCTGGACACCAATTTGAAACGTCTTTCGAGCTTCGGAAAGTGGGTGAGTGGATTTTTTTTTTGTTGTTTTTCGACTTTATAGTATTTCAGCATTTCCAGACGAACTAACAATATTTTGTATGTCCGTCTCACTAACAAGTAAATCATTTAAAAACTGTTGTTTTTGAACTAAATCCCATTTAACAGGGCCTCCTCATGGATAGGTTTTTCAGGGCTGCTGCTGAGGTCATCATTTTTCTAAGAAATTTAAGTATAAGGATAGATATGCTCCCCAATGAGTTAAAAATAATAAAATAAATAGAGTGATTCGCCCATAAACAAATTAACAGGATGCAAACCATTAGAGATAGATTTTATATACTTTCTCTTAAATATTAAATAAAACAAGAGCAGGTAAAGGATTATATTTAAAGCAAATCATCTTTTTTATTTGAATTTCAATTTGGTTTTATGGAAGCTCATTAAATTTAAACCAGTTTCATGTTCTTAAAGTAGTTTATTGCATATTTTTTTGGCATAATTCTAAAGCACATTCAAGTAAAAAAATATTTTTAGGTGATTTATTCATGTGATATATTTTATATGACTTAATAAAAAATTGCAGTGGCATCCTGACTATTTCAAACTGCTGCAAATTAGCGTTTCTGTTTAAGAACGTTGTCCCCTCCGCCGTGAATAGGTCATCTTGCTTACTCTCAATTTTGGAGGTTTGTTTTTCAGCAAATTAGAGACCCTCCTTTGTTGAGGTACCACTGTATATTAAAGGCTTCATCTCAATTTTTGTATTCCCAGTTATTACAGTATTTTGTAACAGTAGTGGCAGTCCTTGGCTAATGATGGTCGCAATGGGAAACTTAATTTGTGGACATTTTGGGAACCTTTGCACTGTAAATACAGTCTCTGTTGATTGAGGTGCATTGGTTTACTTTCATTGCTATGATCCGCCTCGGTGTCAAGTGAAGCAGATGGGCGCCATTGGACTGGAAAGCTCAGAGGAGCTGAGGAATGTAAAGAATCAGCTTGCGGCTCCTTACATTTCGCCCAGCCCCTCGGCCCTCCTCAAACCTGCTTATGATTTCCCCCCCTGACTCCAGATATGTTTTGTTCTTCTGCCCATGAAACTGAAACTTTCCAAGGCACCAATTCCTTTTCTTTTTTTTCCCCAGGAGTGAAGCTGAGCAGCCTTTTGGGTAAAAAGGGCAGCTTGGACAAATTGCAGAGTTACTGGGATGTCGGCTTCTTCCTGGGTGCCAGCATCTTGGCTTGTGATAATACTAGGGTCATCCAAGCCTCTGAGAAGCTCTTCAAACTCAAAGCACCCATCTGGTGAGGATACACATAAGACCTTCTAGGATGAGGCCAGGAAACAAAACAAAAAAAACGTTTTTTGGGCCTCGGCTGTTACCAGCAGGAGTCCATTATCTAAAATGTGCGCTGTTTTTTTTTAGTTAAAGACTTTACTTGCCATCTTTAGACTGTGTGTCAGAATTTGGCTTATTTGGGAAGGGGAAAATATCACGAGGAGCTCAATTCACTGTTTAAACAGCATCTCTTTTGTTTACAAAAAATACAGAAGCCTTTTATTGTGTGTTTTAAATAGTGTATTTATTGATTGATGATGGAAGTTTTACCCGCCAATTGCAGGGAATACAATGCTTTTATTTATTTTAATATTATTTAGACTGATATTTTAATCATTTCGAGTTTATGGAAAGCCTGAGCCAAAATTGAATTGAGAACCTCTCGACTTTGAGAAATTCATCACTTAATACACCCTACTGCCATATTTAGAATATTTAATATATTCTAAAATGTCCTCGCTAACCTATTCTAATTTATTCTGCTTCTCTTCAGGTATCTTCGCTCCTTAGTAGAGACTATATTAATTTATCAGCATTTTAAGAAGCCATCAGTTGAACAACCAGCACCCAAACTGGAAGTAATGGACTTTTGGATGGATTTTTTAGTGGAAGCAACTAAAAAAGATGTGTCTTCTGTGCGATTTCCTGTGAGTTTTCCATTTAGAGTAGTAATCTTTCACCTTAGAGATCATGAAAATGTTCACCTAAAGAAGCATTGTTTTACAATCAGCGTGTTTTCGTCTCTTACGCAGGTGTTAATACTGGAGCCTACTAAAGTCTATCAACCTTCATATTTGTCTATAAACAAGGACGTGGATGACAACACGGTCTCCATTTGGCATGTGGCTCCTGATGACAAGGTCTCATTGATTACTACTGCATTTCATATATTCTTTTTTTTATCGTCTTGCATGAATTCAGTTGCCCTTTTTCTAGTTATTTCAGTTTTTGCATTGGATCAATTTCCTGCCAAAAATCAAGTAGAATGACTCAAAGTAGTTTATTGTTAATCCACTTTTTTGGATACGGTTATCAATGTTTAATCAAAATCAAAACAGTGCATGGAATTCAGGGCAAGGAACACAATGTTACTTTTAACCTTTAGTTTTTAGCTAATAGATGTTGCTGATAAATTGCGACCCACCACACAGAAAAAGAAAGTGCATTTAATTGCATGACTTAATGTTCTGGACTTAAGTTTAGTTATTTTTCTCCTCAAGGCCGCAGATTGCTCATGTTTACAATTTCCAGAGTGGATAGCTTGCACTTTCTTTAAATCTTTCCTTCAATATCTGACTCTAAACAATTGTTTTATTATGTTTTGCGCTTATAAATTATGCAAATCAATCTGCTTAAAAGTGAGAACGACAATATGTATTTATTATTACGGTATCGATGTTTAAGGTCTAACCACAATGCTTGCATTGTATTGCAAATAATTTCACGTGAGAATTTTCCCATCATTATTCTATTAATTTGCTCCATAACAGCACAGTTTAGGTTGTTGTTTTGTTTTTTTCCTGCAGAAAAACAATTTTTAAGCCTCTTTTAGAAATTGCTCACTGCAGAATCAGGACATATTTTTGCCACTATAGTTATTATTTCACCATAAGTCAATTTATGTGTCTTTTCTAATCGATGCAACATTATGTGTTATGTCTTTGCAGAACAAGGGGATTCATGAGTGGAACTTCAGCGCCACATCTGTGCGAGGTGTCAGGTCAGTGGTTTAGTTACGTCCTTGTAGAATACCCCGAGAAGTAATTTACTGGTTAAAACACATACTAGCAATAAGCATCATCTAATTTGACTCTTATTAAATCATAGAGCATATAAAGGCAGCCCTACTTATCAACTTATGTGTTTAATTTCAATTCTTCTGATTTATATTCGCTTGCTAATTTGATAGTTCTGTCTATAAGTAATAAGATCAATGAAGAATTATTCCATTTTTACTGGAAAATTAAGTATAGGAAATGTACATACTGTAATTTATGTCTTGCAAAAAAAACTAAGCAGGAGAACTAAACAACTAAATGTGGTTTCACTAGCTGAGAAATCATTTGTTTGGATAAGAATAAGAAGGAAAAATGTAGTTCATCATCGTGATAGTATATAATGAGTGCATATGCAATTCATACACTGCCTCAGCTACACTGCAGGAAGCATTAGGCAGTTGCATTAATGCACTGGCGTGTACATTATTAGCACTTAACCTTCCCAAGAGCTTCATTGATATTGTGCTCTGCTTTGGTGAGTTAGTAAAATTCTGTTCTCTGCATCTCGCTTTTCACAATTCTCAGAGGAATTCAGTGTCAGCACAGAGAAATGGAAGGCTCACATGTTGCTAGGGAACGACTCCTTTTCGGAGCCCACTCAGCCAGCGTGCATCCACTGAGACACAATGACAGGCTATCTAAATACTTGCACTGGATGTAACTCTATTTGCCAGACAATGAAAGGTTTTTTTTTTTTTATATTTGGACATATTCTTCAGATATCCAAAATGTTCACGGAATACGGGTCAAGATGCAGAATATTACATTTTTGCATTTTATTGTAGGAGATGTTGTTATTTCCAACATATGATTCATATTTGCTCTCAACAAAACATATTGATTGTCTGTCCTCAGCATCTCCAAGTTTGACGAACGAAGTGCTTTCCTTTATGTCCTTCACAATTCAGAGGACTTTCAGATCTACTTTTGCACTGAGATGCATTGTAAAAGGTTGGTGAGCTTGCAAAGTTAATGTTTATTGAACTGGAACTTTTCATTTCCAAGGGATTCAAATATACACATATATGTATTTTATATATACATATATATATGGTTGCCACAGTAGTAAGATGGTTAACATTTTTTTAAAAAGTTCACTAAAACTTAATCCAATGGTTTCCTATCCAGTCACTCCCCAAAATAGGTACACAATTTAAAAAAAAATTGAAATATTACAGCACTCACAAGTCAAAGTAAAAGAGTATTAACCCTAACCCTAAAAAGATAGAAATTACATTGATTGTTAAAGAAATGTTTCTCTTAATATTAAAGCAAACTGGTGACTGTAAATGTCATACAGTATATTAAATATTCTTAATTATTAGGGATTAAACATGTTGCAAATAAACAGATATTAATACATATTTGTTTGTACTCACACTAAAATTAAAATACACTCACTCAAACTAAAATAGAACATATCTGAATAGGGGTCTAAATGAGTCATGATTTTTAGCGTCATTCAGACATCAATTTCCGCTTGAAAAACATGTACCAATTGCATTAATAGGATAGAACACATGTAAAGTGTCATAATGCTGGAAAACACTAAAAGGTACTTAGTCATTTGGATACAGTGAAAACAAATTGGTAAAAGTGGAAAATCCCCTCAAAAGCTTGACCACCAACCTGATATCTTTATCTATCGTCATTTTGTAACAGTAGGGTGGGCAAGATGTAAACGTTTACTAAGGATGGATTATCCCTTTTAAGCAGGATCCACACTTGAGTCACGCATGTCAGCTCAAAGCTCAGGTGCTCAATTTCACACACCCTCCCAAGACGCCCTACTTCATTTTCTTGCCGTTTGTGATCCCCGCTGGCCTAGCGCTAATCGTTCAGCCTCATCCGTGTACCGTCATGTGGCACGCCAAAGTCCGTGAGTCACGTCTACCGTTGTCATGGCGCTCCTCTTTGCATAATAGAGCGTAAAGAAGAGACTGTGGGATGAGATTGTGAGGAGGAAACAAGTGGAGCGAGTCCACTGGTGCATGCGTGCAGGCACACGTGCGGCACCTACAATTCACAATGTGCGCCACAGCATGACAAAGTGCTAAATCTCAGATCGTGTGCGGTAAGAGTGTTAAAGGTCGTTATCTTCTAGCTGGATGTGTGGGAGGTGTGCTTGTAAACATACGCTAAGAGCGTCTGCGTCAAAGCACTTGCCCAATACTTAATATTAGCTGTTTCATCATATGTTCAATGGGGACAGTTAAAACAACATTGTGAATCATTTGGTGTGTGTTATTATTAAGTGTGTGTGTGTGTGTGTTTGAGAGCGTGGGCTCCACATTGGCATTACATTCAAAGGTTCTGTGTTCTGTGAGGCCTTTTTTCTGGAGTTTGTGTGATTTTCTTAGTCATTTAATTGGTTTGTTTCCATATTCCAAAATCCTATAAGGTAGGTTCTTTGTAGAATCAATCAGGTGTGGGAAACATATGGCTAGTGGGCCGCTTCCAGTCATTCTGTCTGAAAGGCACTTTGTTGCTTATTGGTACTGTAGATATAGAATCAAATGCTTTTATTTATTTTTTTGACATGGTGGCCCTAAAACCAGAATTTTGTGATTTGGGTGCACTCCTGCACTTTACTTCATTTTCTTCTTTGCAATCACATTCATTCTTTAGGCCTTTCAGTCAAAACGGTGCAGTCAATGGCAGCCAATGAGTTAAAAAAGCAACCTTGAAATGCCCCAAACCCAACTGGTACTAAGCTAGAAATGCCCAAAAGCCATCAAAAGTAACTAATGAACAGCAAGCAGCCCAGAGCCAAACTAAAACGGATCCAAATGAGATTTAGTTGACATGCATGTGGCCTGCAAACCTAACTGAGTTGGAAACCCTGGCTCTAATCTGAAGTTTCATTCAAGTATTACAAGCAAGAAGAGTGATACTCACAGATTTCATTATTGGAAGGTTTGGATTAATCAAGCATTTCTTTGCCAGGTTCTGCGAATTGGTCAACAGCATCACTGAGGAGGCATGGAGGGGTCCTGATGAAGGAGACTGTGACACTGACGCTTTAGAAGTGAGTCACTTACAATTAAACAAAACAAAAACAACATTTGAAAAAACATTTCCACAGTATGGAGCAAATCAAACAACATTTAGCACATTTAACTTGTTGCATATATATATATACATATATATATATATTTTTTTTTTTTTAATGTCTCAACAGTACGACTACGAATATGACGAGCACGCTGAGAGAGTGATTCTTGGAAAAGGCACATTTGGTGTCGTGTATGCAGGCCGTGACCTGAGCAACCAGGTCCGACTGGCCATCAAGGAGATACCAGAGAGAGACAGCAGGTAAAAAGGAATGAGACTTTAATGAATTTATGAAAATGAAACTTTTTCTTTAACCTCCTATGACCTGGCATCCACATTTTTAGTTGCCAAAGACTATAATGTTACAATTTGGACTCCAAGGGCCTTGCGTCCACTTATGATGTGGACACAATTTTTCTCAGAAACTGCATCGTGTAAAAAGATAATTCTTTATTTTTTACACTCATCAGCTCCCAATTAGCCTAAATACCAAAGATTACATAAAAATGCATACAAGAGTCTGGGTCTTAGAAGGTTAAATAGTCATGTGGCTTGTGTCATTAGTTTGTTTTAAGTACTATCTGTAGTATGACGACAGATTAATCCCCCGTGTGTGGCTCCAGTTTTTTTATCTAAATCTACAATGTCTTGTGTCTGTCTTGAAAGAGAAGAAATTTCCAGATTACGAAAAGTTCTAATCTAATCTAACCCTTTTGAGGACAAGCAGTTCGGAAAATGACTGAATAACAAGAGACAGTACAATCTATCAGTGTACTTTTGACATAGACTACCAAAGTCGATGATGGTGTTTGACTGATTTATTCTCATCAAAAGATACCGTCGTACCTGTCAGTCTTTGACTCAAGCTTTAGGTTGAGCCCTTTTTCATGAAATACATGTCGGAGAGAGCTCCCTGTTTTCATCATAGACGAGTCCCTTCTTGTTCAGATCCCTTCTTGGGACTGATGGTCATTTGCGAGTTTTCCCTGTGAAGTGAAAGTGCCAGGCACGCATCAAAAAGCTGTCGGTTGCTTTGTGGCTTCGATTGAGCTCACATGAGAGGATTGCTTTGAGCGGAGAAGTGCAGCAGGCAAACTCGCAGTCTGAATGATGCCACTGGCACGCTGATCACTCGACAGACAGCATATCTTGGCCGGACAGAGCGGTGAAAATATGGGTGAATCATTCAGAAAAGGTGCAACTTTACAGAACTTGGCTGTGGTAAAAAAAATGGTTCACTGCAGTTGAAGTGGCCCTTTTAGGAAGGCAATTTAAATAGAACTACAATTTTAAAATGATCAGAAACCAAGAAAAAAAAATTCAGCAAAACTTGTATATTGACAATAAAAGTATTCAATTCCAAAAACAATTAACTGTGGGTGGTCAAAGAAAAAAATACATATATAGGTCACACTTGAGTATTAGTTACAGGTGCAGCAACACTATGGAAAAAAAATGCGATTTAGAATCCAGATTTTTTTGGGTTTTTTTTTGATGAACCTCAAGTCTTCTGACAAAGAACGTCAACAATATGTTATGTATGAGAACTGCATCAAGAATTCTGCTCTTAAAATTGTAGCAATATTCCATTGTGAAATATTTATATTATTCCAATCTAACATATTTACACTCATTACATAATTTTATCAGATTATTTCACACCGCTCTATTACAATGCATGATCATTTTGTGTTTACAGATATTCTCAACCCCTCCACGAGGAGATTGCCCTCCACAAACATCTCAAGCATAAAAACATAGTCCAATACCTCGGGTCCATCAGTGAGAACGGCTTCATCAAGATCTTTATGGAACAAGTCCCTGGAGGTAAGTAGGCATTCATCAATATAATAGTGTTAGCACAGTTATTATTGATCATAATAACTTTTTACATTTTCTCAGTCAGGTAAATCGAAAGCAATGTCAACATTTCAAATAGCCATTATAACTCTGATAGTAACCCTACATGAGCAAACACAACTTTTCCATTCAATTTTTAAGTCCTCATAAGCAAACCAACTGTAAAATAATAATTTCACATCATGCATTTTCGCTATTTATTTTTAGCAACAAAGTTTATTGGGTTGTCTGCTACTAGTTTCCATTAGAGCTGAGTCATTTACTGTTAGACCACTGGTTATTGGCACAAATTATATATATGATAATATGGATTAGTTTGTGTCTGCCCTTTGTTGACAAATGTTCAAAACCGTTCTGGTTTTTTTTTGTAATTCTTTTTTATAGGGAGTCTTTCAGCACTACTCAGATCCAAGTGGGGCCCCCTGAAAAACAATGAGCCCACCATAGGCTTCTACACACGGCAGATCCTGGAGGGACTCAAATACTTGCACGACAATCAAATCGCACATCGAGATATAAAGGTAATATGTCCATGTTTTTACAAATGTGATGTAAAGACCCATCGTCCTATCACCAGGTGTAAAAATGTTTTTTAAAGTTCCTCTATTGAAAATTGGATCTTTCCCAGATTGATATCAGTAAGATATTTATAACAGATGTTTGGATCAATCAATCTGGCATGGACATTTAAAAAAAAAAACTTTCAGTTGCTCTTCTGACTCAATCTCTATATTTTCAATTGCCAGGGTGATAATGTGTTAATCAACACCTACAGCGGGGTGCTTAAAATATCGGATTTTGGCACATCAAAGCGTTTGGCTGGGATTAACCCCTGCACTGAGACCTTCACAGGTACATACTTGACTCATTGTGTACTCTCCATAATCCAAAAGATGAATATTTAATGTGTATGTACAAACTACTAAACAGTAATACAGTGGTACATCAAGATACAAGCTTAATGCTGAGCTCGTATGTCAATTTACACGTAACTCAAATGAACGTTTTCCATACAAATGAACTAAAGACAAATTAATTCGTTCCAACCCTCTGAAAGAACACCAAAAACAGGATATTAAAAAAAAACCGCTTAGGGATTTACTTAGAACTTTATATGAAACGATTATTTTTGGTTGGAGGGGCGCAAAATGTTTAATTCTTCCTTTGCGGGGGCGCGACAAAAAAAATCATTGAGATGCACTGCACTAGAGTGAATTCTGCATTAGAGTTCAGGAAGTTGTACCCGCCCCTTTTTATGGGTGAGGTTTGCTTTAAACGAGTCGCCGCCTGTCTTTAAAACCATGCACACTCGTCAACTCACTGAATAGTCAGTAAGCTATTATTAGCACAAAGTAATTTGTTCAGTGAACTTGCGTGTTATTTCTAGATGTATCCATTTGTTCCGTAGGCTACAATAAAAACCCCTCACAAGTTTACAGTGTCATAACATAAGGGGTTTCAGGAAAATAGTTTACGACATGATGTCATTCAAGGGGAACTCAAGCAAGTAATAAGTATAACAAATATTTCTTTTGTACTTATATATTTTTAGGTACACTACAGTATATGGCTCCTGAGATCATAGACAAGGGTCCTCGTGGCTACGGCAAGCCAGCAGACATCTGGTCTTTGGGATGCACCATTATTGAAATGGCCACTGGAAAACCGCCCTTTTATGAACTAGGAGAACCACAAGCTGCAATGTTTAAAGTAAGTAAAGTCAAGTTAGAGTTTTGTTGGTTTGTATTTTCATGTTGTGACATTCAACATTAATTTTTATTATAATGCACATAACGTCTGAAGGCTCCTAATCTTAACTTCTATTTTTCTGATGTTTCAAAAAATGGTAAACTCCCCTGAAATATTGAAATTAAATGTACGTTGCTTTAATTCTTTAAAAAATACTTTATACCCAAAAGAAAATTCTTGTTCTTGACATAAAGTAGATATAACTTTTTTTTTTGATAAAGCCCATAATTCTTTAAATAGTTGATTGGAAACTGAATATTTTTTTTTATTTTTCAGCTC
The DNA here is from genome assembly GCF_051989575.1 of Stigmatopora nigra. Classification (NCBI taxonomy): domain Eukaryota; kingdom Metazoa; phylum Chordata; class Actinopteri; order Syngnathiformes; family Syngnathidae; genus Stigmatopora; species Stigmatopora nigra. Next base: position 5,329,997 of record NC_135509.1, on the reverse strand, counting down.
AGGCACTTTTGATTCCCCCCCAAATGTATACAAAAATAAGTTTTCATTGTCTTTGTGGAAAAGCTTACTGTGAATATGCGTGTCTGTGTCAATAGTAGTATGCCGTAATGTGATCTTACCAAGTAGCAACACTAAATATTGGCCTTTCATCAACTATTGTTTAAATACAAAATAGACATGACGCACCAATGTTTTCCACTCTCTACTTTCATGCTTTGTTTTGAGCTCACCGTCATTATGCCATCATGTTTTTCTCTCTGCTTGTGACATGTCCAAAACGATAAAAGCCATTCTGTTCTAATAACACGTCACTTTCCAACTGCATGACTTTCTACCCCAGCATCGACTCTCAGCACAGTGCAGCTCTATAGAGATGTCTGGAAAGCATTACAGCCCACCCATCTGAGTCTGAATCATGGAATATTCCATACCATATTCACTTCTCAAAGGCATGTGAATTTATCTTAGGTTACTCAGTCAACCCAGATTTCTCCCAGTGTTTGATTGGATTGGATTGGAACTTTATTTCATCCTGTATTTGGGAAATTCTCTTGGTTGCAGTAGCAAAAGCAAAAGCCAAAGTATATTAGCAGCATTAAGAAATATTAAAATGCAATTTAAAAAAGATATAAAAGCAACAAAAAGCTGAAGAATCAACAGCAAAAGAGTACAACACTTCAGATACTCCACTTCCGGCCTGGTAAGCGCCAACAGCTCTTCCATCTTATCGGGGAGAGATCTCACTTTCTTCATATTAATAGATGGAATTATTAGTCTGAAGTAAAGATTTTTCTAATTGAATTAGCCATTGACGCAAATCCAATCCGTCACAAAAGCACGAAAGCATTTAAATGACGTCACTTTCGTCTTCTCTCATCAGTGTGGAATGTCTTTGGGAATCACAGGTCAACATTCCTCAACAGTAAGTCATTAAAGCACGTGCGTTGCAAAGAGGGTGTTGTGCTTGAACTTTGACAGTTATTTCTCTACCACGTTTCACTGTTAAATACCTGGGGCAATTTTTTTTTCTTAGAAAGAGTTTGACGTTCTGAACATAGTGTTTTTACTTATATGCAGGTCGGGATGTTCAAGATCCACCCAGAGATCCCAGAGTCTATGTCAGGAGAGGCTAAGGCCTTTATCGTACGTTGCTTCGAACCCGACCCGGACCGGCGAGCCACCGCCTTCGACCTACTCACAGATGAGTTCCTCACCGTCACCAGCCGCAAGAAAAAGAATAAAAGTAGTTTCGCAGGTGAGGGCACATCAGGTACTCAGGTGTGACAGGTGTGTTATTGTTTTGTTTTTTTCCACAACAATAGGACATAGGTGTGTTCTATACTTTCATCAGTGGCGAGTGATTCATAAGTGATACTGAAAAGTTCTAATGGATTTGGACATGATTTAGAGTGAGATCACGAATTTGGTTCATAGGTTATGTTGTTAAACTTAGGTTAAAGATAACTGAATTTCTGCTAATGTTATGTTAACAGACACCAAATTAGTCTGTTGTGACTATATTGATGCTATAATGGATGCCATATTTGTTGGACTATAATAGCACTAGACAAAGAATGCACAATAAAAAGGGAATGAAATTATATAACTAAACCAAGAACATACGTTAAAGTAATAATAAAATGGTAATGTGTAAAATTTTAATTTAACATATTAGTACTGTTTGAATAATTAAAAAACACAACATAAGAATCTGTTGACGGTCAGAGGTCAAATCAATAAGATATAAATCACAGGCCTAGCCAAACTATGACGAAAAGCATGAATTATACTCCGTACAATACTGTTTTGTTCTGAGTATTTAAATAAAATAAAAAAATCGTGTCAAAATGTGACTTGAAATACAGACTTTTCCCAGCATTTTTTCACTGTTTCCACTTATTCTCAGCATAATTTATAGTCCAAAAAAATCCAATATTCCCCACAAACATCAGTCACATGAAAGTGGCCAGTGTCTTGGTGCACATGCAAATATTTTTGGTCACTTTACTCTTGTACAAAATCACTTATGCTCTGTATTTCTTTCACAGCACTGTCACCAGGCACCGGTGAGTGGCTATCCTCCCTTTAATGGACAAAAGGAGATATAATACAATCCTATACCTATTTTTTGGTATTAGAGTGAATAACATTAAGATGCATAAGTAACTTTGAATATGTTTATTCCCTACTTAGAATACCTGCGTAGTATTTCGCTGCCTGTACCTGTCGTGGTAGAGGACACCAGCAGCAGCAGTGAATACGGCTCCGTCTCCCCTGACAACGACCTCCACACCAACCCCTTTATCTTCAAGCCCAGCGTCAAATGCTACAGCGAGCGGGATGTCAAGGGGCCCCGATCACTCTTCCTTAGGTACACAATTCACCTCACCAGCAGCCAAAAGATGTAGTTTAACAAGTGTTGTTCTCACAAGTTTGGTAAGTTGCTTCCCTCTAGTGGTGCGCTAAAGATTGTCTCCATTAACACATAACAGTTCAAAAATAACGTTTCATTTCATATTGAATTACAGCTTTGCATTTAATAGTTTGCAACTGGTTCTCTTAAACATATTTTGGTTTAACTATTTATTAAGTTAGTAGAATCCTTATTTAAGTATGGTTCTTTCTCAAGAGCTGTATTAATGTTAAACTTGACTTGAGATATATGAACTTGTTGGCCCAGTAATTTAATGTTGGTCATGGTATTGGACTTAGTTTTACGTGGTGGTAGTGAACACAGAAAACACTTTATTTAAGCATAGAACTCTATTGAGTTACATTAAATCAAAAACATTTATTGTCATTATACAACAGCTGCATATAACTGTTATATAATGACAATAAAGGCAAAGCTGTAATTCTATATTAAATAAAACGTTATTTATGAACTGTTGTGTTATTAGAGACAATCTTTCGAGCACCACTAGAGGGAACCAACGTAACAAACTTGTGAGAATGCTTACAAATAAAGTGTTTTTGTGTGTTCACTAACACAATTATATTATATTATGATACTGCTTCAAACAATTTGAAGTATTGTCTCTTTTAAAATCTTGATTGTGTTTTTTAATCGCCAGAAATTGAACTACTACCTTGAAAAAAAAATGATCAAATCACCCATTTTCCATTTCATCCATTTATGTATTTAACGATAAAACAGTTTTCCAATACTTTTTCAGTTTGTGTATTAATAATAAGAACATGTTTGGTCTTCCAGCATCCCAGTCGAAAACTTTGAAGACCACAGTGCTCCTCCATCTCCCGAAGAAAAGGATTCCGGCTTCTTTCTTCTCAAGAAAGACAGCGAGAGGAGAGCCACCTTGCACCACATCCTGACCGAGGACTTGGATAAGGTCGTAGCCAATTTGATGGAGGCCCTCACACAGGTACTTAAGATTCTAAAAGTCCACCCACTCTTGTAGTATAAGACTTATCTATGTTTTTTTTTTTTTAACCTGCAGGGATCGGAGGAAATGAAGATGAAACCTCAACACATCTCCACTCTGGTCGTCAGCCTTGCAGACTTTGTTCGCGGAGCCGACAGGAAAATCATCGCCCGAACGCTGTCACAACTCAAACTGGAGCTGGATTTTGACAGCACGGCCATTAGCCAACTGCAGGTCGTACTTTTCGGCTTCCAGGATGCTGTAAGTACCAAAGAAAGGGATTTTTATATATATATATTTTTTTTTTTTTGGAGACAGTACTATTCTGTTTTCATTGCCATTTAATATGAGTAGTCTGTCATTTTTCATCCTTGAAGTTAGCACATAACAATGACTATTTAACCTTCAGAAAATGCATTAAAAAGGTACTTTTTGCCTTTTAATAATGCCAAATTATTCCAAAAGTAAGGTCAGTGTGCTTTGGCCAATTATATGACTTCTAGTTTATGGATTTTTTTTTTTACATATCTTCCGGGGGATATGTTAAATATATTTTTGTTCCATCACTACCAACAAACCTTGATAACCATAAAAAATTCAATAACGACTAAAGGTAATGGCCATTTAAATCCTTTAATATTTCCTGTTAAGTGCGCTGGAGTACACAGAAAAGTTTGTTCATTCATTTATTTAAAGTAAAGAACATTAGGGTGGCCCTTTTCAGTCTATTATTTACTCTTTTTAAAAAAAATAATAATAGTATGAAAAAGGAATTCATAGCCTAGAAAATAAAGTCTTAAATGAGATAAAATTGCTTCAAAAACGAATGCTAGAAGAAGGCTTGTAGGAGTAGTACTTCAGAAAGAAGTAAAGTGAACTACTGTATTCTTAATGGAATAATATTCTGAATCATTTTCTGTACTGCTTTTCCTTACTGGAGCCTATCTCAGCCAATCATGGGCACCACCCTAAATTGGTGTACATTATTAAGTACATTTAAGATAAACATGGATGTGAATTGTTTGTCAAAATGTGTCCAACTAATAAAAGGATCAGGATGTTAAAATAGAGATGTATGGTAATGGGTACTTTAAATTCAATGTTGGTCCTAAATGAAAGAATGATGAAGCTTAAAGTAGCTAATATTTATATTTTTAGGTGAACAAAGTATTGAGAAACCACAACATCAAGCCTCACTGGATGTTTGCACTGGATAACATCATCCGAAAAGCAGTTCAGACCGCCATTACTACTTTGGTGCCAGGTAACAACATTACAGTGCATTTAAAACTAACCTTTCACACAAAAAATAGCTCAATTTAACTCAAATCATTACATTTTATTATAAGATATCTTATAGTTGTTATATGTGAGATTTTAGGAAGCCACACAGCTATTGTAACACCACTTTTATTTTGTTTCTATTTATTCTAAAAGATAACTATAATTTAAATTACTGCTTTTCCTTTGCCATTACAATGTTTGTATTCAAAATAAATGTTCACTCTATAGACATACCATTTATTCTGTTGAATACTGAAATACACATGCTAAAAATAATAATTTAATAATATTTATTTAGACTTCATTACTATGTATTTCCCTTAATATCCATCTATTTTTACTTAGTGTTTATATTGTTTTGCCATCTTCCTCTTTTTAATTTGTTTTTCCGAAATTCACACTTATCATAATAACCACAAATAGCACAATAAGACGTGTTTTTTTTTCTCTTTTTTTTAAGAACTTAGGCCTCACTTCAGCTTGGCCTCCGAGAGCGACGCACCAGAACAGGAAGACGAGTACGACGCTGAGAGAAATCCAGCAAACCAAAGACGACCACCTCCCGTCTCCAGCCACGACGACACAGTAGTAACTTCGGGAGTCAGTACTCTCAGTTCCACTGTATCGCACGAATCCCACAATGCACAGCATTCTGTGAGCATGGAGTTGGGCAGGATGAAACTAGAAACCAACAGGTTGCCATTTGCTACCATTAAAAACATTTAACTATCATTCATCTTTACTTTTCACTTAAACTTGTTCTCATCTGTGCTACATCAGGCTGCTGGAACAGCTACTGGAGAAGGAGAAAGAATACCAAGACATCCTTCAACAAGTTTTAGAAGAGCGAGAACAGGAGATCCGACTACTACGACTTCGATCTCAGACGTCAGGTCGATGACAATTAAAAGGGTCATGTGACTGATTCATTGTTTGACATTTTTATTTTATCTTGCAGTAGACATTCCCACAACGCCATGTGGTCCAGAAAAGAATATAGATCAACCTGGCAAAAATCATAATCAGACTGAGCTGAGCACTTGGTTGAGGCTATATGGAGCAGATCAAGACTCTATAGATGTGGTGTGAATCCGCTTTCACATTTGGTTGGATAAATCATTTTGGTTCTCATGCTTGTCACTCTTTTTCTTCACTGTAGATTCTCAATGAGGAGTACACTTTAAATGACCTCCTCCATGATGTCACCAGAGACGATCTGAAAAGTCTCAGACTGAGGTAATGCATCAATGTCTATTATATTTAAATTTGACTGAACAACACCCTTCAAAATGCTGTAAGCTGTACTTTCACCCAAAAAAGTGTTTAAATTGAGTTCAATGTGCACTTTTCTTTCTTAAAAAAAAGGGATTATTACTGATTTTTAAGGCCTTTGAACAATTAAAATGCAGCATTTTCAAAATCATTTTCCAATTTGACATAAAAAGCATTCATCTATTCTATATAAAATATATATACATACACTGATTACAGTTTTCTGTATTTTCCAGCTACAAGTACACAATGAAGAGAAAGGAAATTCTATACTTTATTTACTGTATTTTTCAGACTATAAGTCACATTTTTGGGAGGGCATTTTTTATTTGATCAGAAACCAAGAACAAATATACATTAAACTAACAATAGTTTTAAGACATTACATACAAAAGAATACATACGTCGTAGATCCATTAAACTATGATTTGATCTGGAAAATATTGCACTAGAATTGAAAGAAGTAATGTTGTTGTTTTTTTTCTTTTGACATTATTCTTCTCCAAATATGCACACCTTGACCACCTGAGACAATTTTTATATGGAGCTGTTCTACAAAAATTATGCTAATATGAGTCATTTTCATGCAACACTTAACAAAATTTTACAGTTCTTTAACCCCAATCTTCCCCTCATGCACTATTTACATGTTTTTTCCCCAATTTTCGATTCTGAAATAATGTACAATATTTTGCAAGCTATTTTTCTACTCACTGTTGATGTTTTTCTTCCCTTTTTTGTTTGCAGAGGTGGAATTTTGTGTAAACTTTGGAAAGCCATCATGGACCACCGGCACAAGCCCACCTGAGGCCTTAAGTGAACATTAACCACTCTGAGAAGCCAGGACACCTCAGTATTCTCCTTAATACCTCAGTATTTATTTTTCGAACAAGAGCCTGTGTTTGGAGCGCCTATCCATCTTAACGTCTATATTTTTTTTGGTTAGGTGCAATGATCATTTGGAAGATGTTATTTTGTCAAGTGCCAATGTCGCGTCAACCTTATTTAGGTAATAAAAGGCATGCCGCAAAAGCGTAGTTTTGTCAGTAAACCCACAACAATTGTTCTCGTCTTTACGTGCTGAAATGTTTACATATCTAGAGACTGACTGTTTGTGATGTAAGCGTGGGATACAAAAATATTACGTGAAAAGATTTCAGTTATGTTCATCTACAGGTCTTTGATCATGTTTTATTATGGACGCCATATATACATTCTTATTTGTTTTTATTATTTAATTGTTTTGCAAATTTGAAGGATGTCAATGCGTGTTTTTTTTCTTGGTTACACATCGCTAAGGCTAATTTAAATGGCATTCATTTACATTTCATAAACTTGTTAATATTATATGTAATATTTTGTGTAGGTGAACTTGCATCCATGTTGATATTCTTTAATGTCAAAAATCATAGGAGATACTAATGAATATTATCTATATTAAATGTGATCTGTTTTCTTTTTTATTTTGACTTTTTTCACCTTGCTTGAGATGATCACTCAACCTGCTGTTTGTTTGAAGGATAATATAAGAGTTAAGCAAAGTTTATTCTTGCATACGTGATGACTCTTGGCATTTGTTTTAAAACAGTGTCTGAAAAAGGAGTTGTGTCTGTTTCATTTTGTTTGTAATGTTATATTGTTAGAATAAATCTTTTCATTATGGATTTGAATTCAATTTGAAATGCTTTTATTCTCATAGTATTTACTATTGGGAGGAATATGATCTTAGCAAAAGAAGCATAAACATGACAAAATTAATCAGTTTTGCCTGTCACTATAGGGTACACGTTTTCTTTAATATATCAGCGTCACGGCTATGCGACGTCATCTTCCAAACATAGACATTTATTAAGTTGAGAGGACAAAGCCCCCTCTTGGAGCACGACAAGCAAGCCGCCATCTTTTCCCCACATTCAATATGGTGGCGGAATGACATGGGGCGTGGTTACGCCCTTTCCTGCCCCGGCTGTGTAAATTAAGCACATCCGCATTCTCTCGACCTTTTGGAACAGCCAGTTGTATGCTGACCGTCCATCGACTAGCACGTGAACGAGGTAAGGCCGATGGCGATTTACTGGCATAAGTATGTTTTATCGCGCTACCGTGAGACTTTTTAGAAATCAATTGAGCCCAAAATGCCGACGAATCTGTTAGTCTGATGCCAGGTTGAACACACCGTCGGCGATTTTAGTTTAAGCTACATTTCCGCCCCTGCAGCATTGTGCGGCATGTGACTAGTTGGCTTAGCATTAATGCCACAATGACGCTAGCCATATGACTTCAAGTGTATTATTGTCCGATTTCTCTCCATGATTGGATCGTGTAGTAGGGCTTTGGATCGTGTAGTGAGGCTTTTAATCTAATTAAACAAATCCGATAGATCAACGAATTGTTTGATGGGTAAATGATTGCACCAAATTGCCATACAGAGGCACGACTTCTTTCCTGGTGTTTTGTATGTAAAGATCGAATATCACTGCGAGTGGTTAACTCGTTTCAAATTTGTAATTGTTCTGATTTCACCCAAAGAATCATTGATAGAGATTGTTGAGCCAACTTTCTCCGAGCTGTTAACATCAGTCTGTATATTTAATCGCCTTGTCTGCAAAAGGGGAAATAGCACTTAGCACTCACTAACTTATTTTCATTCTTTATCTTGATCGTATTTTAAAATTCTTTAAGATTTTCCTATCCTGTGTTTATTGTTTGGCAACTCCCAAATAGGCTAGTTAAATCAAGTTTTCCCTGTTTAGCAATAAGATGCAGTTCTTCTTTGAGGAGACTGGGCCAGATCACCTTAGTTTGTTTGAATCTCCAGTCTTAATATATGACAGTGCTTCTCAAATAGTTTTCTTCTTGCTAGGGGGGGCCTAACAGAAAATAATTGAGAAGCACTGATATATGGTAACTTTTGCTTTCTTTGCATACATCAGGCTCACATCCAGACGATCTTCCTTGGAGATGGCGTGGCATATCTGCACTTTGGAAACTGCTGGCAAGCTTCTCAAAGGTCAATGTATGTTTATTGCTGACTATCAAAGTATTCATGCAAACTAAATAAAAGCTCAAAACATTATAATCTTGTAAAATCTGTTTAATTTTGAATGCTAAGATCTCCCCTCTTATGTAGTCTACAGCTCTCAGGCTTATGTCATGCGTTATTAAAGTTTAGAAACTTTAATTCGATCTCCCCTCTTATGTAGTCTACAGCTCTCAGGCTTATGTCATGCGTTATTAAAGTTTAGAAACTTTAATTCGATCTCCCCTCTTATGTAGTCTACAGCTCTCAGGCTTATGTCATGCATTATTAAAGTTTAGAAACTTTAATTCATGGTTACATAGTGCAATTTCAAGTAGATCTTTTATCCTAAGGAAATCTTGGAACACAAATAGTGGGGGGAAAGTGCAATTTCAAGTACTTTTTTCCCCCTTGTCCTAAAAGATCAACTAGAAATTGCACTAAGTGTTCTTTCCCAAGATTTAATTTTAAGTATACAATCTGTTAATGACCTTTTTAAATGTCTTGTCTACAGGTGGGGAACAGACTGGCCAGACTTCCATGTGATGACAACTTATAAATGTGCTCAAGTTAAAATGTTTACCTCTTAATAAATTTTTAAACATGGATAATTACTTGCATTTCTTGTTAAAGACAAATCTACATTTAAAAACTTGTTTTGACATGTGGCAGAGATGTTTCTAATTTTATTTTCTAAGTAACATTAACCCAGTTTTTAAGTGTTTCCCCTCAAATGTAACTTTAAAATTATTTTCTTAAATTCACACACCCATCTTTTTCTAAATATTTAAAACCCCATTTATATTTAAGTAATCAGCCCCCCATTTTTAAACTAAACCTGCCCTTTTCTCCCACCATCTTTTGTGTATATACCCCCAGATTATTCCCCCAAATTTATTTAAAAATCTGTTTAGTCCCCATTATTTTGTTTAATTTTTTACATAAGTGTTTATCCCAACTATTTTTCCCCTACTTTTGTTTAAAAAAGTTTATTCCCCCGGCTTTTTTTGTTCCAATTTTTTTTCCCAAGTGTTTATTCCCCTAAATTTTTTCCCCAGCTTTTTAAAAAAAATATTCTAAGTGTTTTTGTTCTTTTTTTTTCTAAGTGCTTATTGCCCTTTTTTTGTTCATTTTTTTTCCCCTAAGTGTTTATTGCCCTTTTTTTGTACATTTTTTTTCTCTAAGTGTTTATTCTCCAGCTTTTTTGCCCCCGATCTTTTGGTTCATTTTTTTTCTAAGTGTTTATTTTCCTTTTTTTGTTCATTTTTTTTCTTAGTTTTTTTTTTATTTAATTTTTCTAAGTGTTTTTTCCAAATTTAAAATGTTTACTTGTAAATAAAATATTTTAACTTTGATTATGACTTGCATTTTTTATTAAAGACAAAACACATGCATACATTTAAAAGCTTTTATTTTGAAAAACTTGAGCAAAATTAAGTAGTTCCTCCAGTCACCAGCAGGAAAAACAGGAAATAAAAGCTCCAGCTTTTATTTTGAAAAAGTTTGTAGATTGGTTCCCGTTGTTGGTCCAGCATCGTAAAAAATCGAATCTTCTCCACCCTCTGGTGGAGAAGATTCGAAAATTGAAAAAGGGGGGTTAGTACACAGTTAGTTCAAAAAACAATGAGAAGGACTCACCTTTTATTTTGAAAAACTGAAGTAGTTCCTCCTGTCACCAGCAGGAAATCCAGAAAATAAAAGCTCCAGCTTTTATTTTGAAAAAGTTTGTAGATTGGTTCCCGTTGTTGGTCCAGCATCGTAAAAAATCGAATCTTCTCCACCCCCTGGTGGAGAAGATTCGAAAATTGAAAAAGGGGTTAAGGCACAAAGTTAGTTCAAAAACCAATGAGAAGGGCTTACCTTTTATTTTGAAAAATGTCAGACAGGTTCACGTTGACCATCCAGCAGAGAAAAAAAATTAAGGCGTTTGAGGCTATCTGTTCAATGGTGGAATTCTGTAAAACAAGAGAGGGTCAATATATCAAGTTTAGGACAACTTTTATTTTGAAAAATACATAGATCAGTGCTGGCTATTACACCAATCTATGCATTTTTCAAAATAAAAGGTAAGACCTTGCAAATGTTTGGGAAAATATAAAAACATTTGCAAGGTCTTTTATTTTGAAAAAATGCATAGCTTGGCACTAGACCAATCTATGCATTTTTCAAAATAAAAGGTAAGACCTTGCAAATGTTTGGGAAAATATAAAAACATTTGCAAGGTCTTTTATTTTGAAAAAATGCATAGCTTGGCACTAGACCAATCTATGCATTTTTCAAAATAAAAGGGAAGAACTTAACTCTTCACAAGGTTTTGTCTGGAAACAAGGGGTCAATACATCAAGTTTAGTACAAAGTCTTAACTTTTATTTTGAAAAAATGCATAGATCAGTGCTGGCTATTACACCAACACCAATCTATGCATTTTTCAAAATAAAAGGCAAGACCTTGCAAATATATTTGCATTTGAGGTTTTACCTGACTTGGGTGGAATTCTCCCAATTCAGGTTAAACCTCACATGCAAATGGTTGAGTAAAAAATATATTCACAAGGTCTTACCTTTTATCTTGAAAAAAATGCATAGATCAGTGCTGGATGTTACACCAGAATTAATCTACACATTTTTTTCAAAATATAAGGCAAGACCTTGCAACTCTTGTTTAACTTAACCATTTGCAAGTGAGATTTTACCAGAATCAGGAAGAATGTCTGAAATGGGGGAGTTGTGTAGCCCATCTTGACTCGGGTGGAATTCTGGAAACAAAAAAAAAGGGTCAATATACAAAGTTAAGTGAAAAAATGCATAGATCAGTGCTGGATGTTACACCAGAATCAATCTATGCATTTTTAAAAAATACATTCACAAGGAAGCTTTTACCAGAATTGGGGTAATCTTTTATTTTGAAAAAAAAATAAAACATTTGGGGCTAAATACTTTTGCCTTGAGTTTTTCAGTCAATCATTTAAAATCTATTCATTCTTAAAATGCTTGTTTTTCTCTTCTTACACCAAGAAAAATAGTTATTTTATCATATGCGAGTCAAAAATGACCCCTGCACTATGGTTGAATAAATGCCTCACTTAAATTTTGTCAAAACCACTTTTAAAACTAAAAGTTAAAAGATCCAAGCCCTGAGGTCTTTAAGAAAGTTAATGGGGTAAAAATACATGATTGTCTTAATCCATCAAATATTAGCGGTTCCACTACATGGCAGATTATTTATTTAAATTCAGAAAATGTGAAAAGCCACATTGAAACTCACAAGCAAAAGCTACTTCTCTATTTTCCACTATAGTATTTATTTTAAATATTAAATTCAATATGCATAAACCTACTTTAAATGTTTCCTTTATCGCAACATGTCTGGTCTACATTAACCATGATAATTACGGGATTACCGTTTAGCCTAGAGGTCCTTGAGAAAGTTAAGGGGCTAAAATTATATAATTTATTAAAGTGCTCAGTGCCACTGCATGGCAGACTATTTTTTTAAATTCAGAAAAATGTGAAAAGCCACATTGAAACTCAAGCAGAAGCTACTCTTCACTTGCCACTATAGTATGTTTTTTTAAATTAAATTCAATAGGGATGACCCTAATTTAAATTTTTCCTTTATAGCAGCCATGTCTTTTCTACATTAACCACAATAATCGAGGGATTACTGTTTAACCCTGAGGTCTTAAAGAAAATTAAGGGGCTAAAATTATATTATTTCAGTGCCTAGTGCCACTACATGGCATATTTTTTTGAAATCAGAAAAATGTGAAAAGCCACATTGAAACTCAAGCGGAAGCTACCCCACTTGCTACTATAGTATTTTTTTAAATTAAATTCAATTGGGCTGACCCTACTTTGCGGTTTTTCCATTTATCACGGTCCACATTAACCGCGATAATCGAGGGATTACTGTTAATTCCTTTCGCATCCACTAATGCATTTGTGTGGGTGACTTATCCACAGATTTTTGCTGTTAAAAAACGCAAAGTTAGTTGGTGATTTCATTCAAAATCTGAATGTATCATGATGAAAAACGAGCCAATTGCGCAAATCCTTGAATGCTGAAAGCTGAAGTTTAAATATTAAACGGAGAAAATCGGAATTATTCAAAAAATACCCCCTTTGTTATGGCGTCGACCAGTTGATCCTTTCGGCCACATTTTTGATGTTTCCCAGTAGTCGGTGGTGCTCGTTGAGGGACTGAAACACACAAAGGAATGATTAGTTTAAAAACAAAGAGCGATCGGTAACGCAATGCAGCCAATTTGTTTGCAAACATTTTGCAGTCATGGCTACACCACGCTAACGGAGCATGCTACCGTCAACGATCACTCTTAAGACGAGAACTGGGGCTTCGAAATCCCCAAACGACAACATACTGAATGCGCTGCATTGTCCTGCAAGAGATTTAACTGTCCTTTCTTCGGTAAATCGCCACTTCTGAGCCGCCTTTGCAGTCCACTGCCGCAGTGACTGCTGGTCAATCAGCCATTTTAAAGGCAGTTTGAACTCTAACCCCGGAAATGTATATTAAATTAGACATACAAAAAATAGTTTTCAGAATATCGTGTAATTGATTAATACGCGTTATTATTATGAACACAATGTATTTTATGTCTGTTTTTGTGCATTTCACATCTACGCCTTCAGTATTGACTGCGGTCAAATGAGCGGACGCTCAAAAGAGTCCGCCCGCTTAGTCCAAGCATTACGGTAATTACATTCAAAACAGACGAGTGTTGAAGCGTGAAGACACGGAAAGGACCACGGTTTCGCCACTTTTTAAAAAAATAGAATTACCGTAATGCTTGGACTAAGCGGGTCGCCTATTTTGAGCGTCCCCCGGCTGTCATCCGTAAAATGAATAAATTAATAAATGAACACATTACCATGACAACGAGAAATCGCCGTCACAGTATAGCCCCTCCCCCTTATGCAATAGGATTCAACGTTCAGCCACGATGGATGACGTTGACGCGGTTAGATGCTTGATGGGCTAGTCCTCCTCCTCATCACTTAGTTCGGTCATCCCCATGCGTCTCACCGCGGCGGGGGGCTCAAGGAGTGGTCTTTTGGATGTAAACACCATGTCCGTGATGGAGCATCCCTGCCCACGGCGGCTTGCCTTCCCCGCGACGCTGCTCCTGCTCCTCTTCTTATGCGTAGTGCCGCCTATTGACACTCGGATGTCGGCCATATCAGACTTAAAATCACGAATATCGGGCGTAGAGGAGCTCCTGGAGGAGTTCCGCAAGCAGCTCCAGCAAGACCAGACGTACCGACCGACGGAGGTAGCAGACTCCTGCGTGGGTGACTTCAGCTCGGCTCGGGAGAGCATCATCCGGGCCAAGGCCTCCATCGAGCAGGGGGCCACTTTCCTCATGGCTCCGGATCGAGTGTACACCTGGAGGGACTGCGTCCACGCCTGCTGTGGGCAGCCACACTGCACCGTGGCGGTGGTCCAGGAAGAGCCGAAGCAGGCCGGAGAGAGCCTCAATTGTTACCTGTTCAATTGCACTTACCGGAAGCAAAATGTCTGCTCCTTTGCGCCGCAGCCGGGATTCGCCTCTCATAGCCGCCAGACGAACGTGACGATGGGACGGGGTCCGTCCGACTCCCTCGGAGGAGGCACAGAGACCCAAGGTAGGCCCATCCGACCGGGGGGGAAGAAGCGGGTGAGCTAGATAGATACAAAATGGGATAAACACAACTCATCAAATAACCTAAAGTGTTAAAAAAAGATGAATAAAGATTTGAACCTAGTCAGTTTATGCTTCTTGTTCACTGTATTAAAAAAACATACTAATGTATCTCTCAGGTTAGGTTGGATTTTTTTTTTTATCTCCACTTCTTTTCTTTTTGTTTTGAATTTTAAATCTGTCCCTTTTGTACATGAATTATTTGTTCATTCATTTTCTTAACCGCTTATCTTCACAAGGGTCGCAGGGGGTGCTGGAGCATATCCCAATTGACTTTCGGGCCAGAGGCAGGGGGCACCATTCACCCTCACAGTCATACCTTAGAATGTTCAAAAAGTATATAGATTCTTCAAATATAATAAAGTACCCAAAATTTGACCATTCACAAACCAGATTATAAAACTGTAACAACTACTTACTGCACCGGCTCACACTGATTTGTGGGTTAATGATTAGAGTTTCCGGGTTAGGTTTTGCAGCAATAAACAACGTAAGTAAGTCTATCGGGGTTTTCAAAAAGAATGCTCCACTATTGATTAATTTGCAGCGTATAATTTACTTTAATTTATGAAATATAGACTCAAAAAATATGGTATGTAATTTTAAAATTCCATCCATACTGCTTTGTCAGTGGGTTAAAACCTCTTTGTTTTGCAGAAGTTGACGAGCCGCCTCGCTGTGATGCAGGACAGGATGTGATGATCCAGTTGCCCACCGATTGGGCAGTTTTAGACGGCCGCGACAGTGTGGACGACCATGGGATTAGTCGTTATGACTGGACTCTCGTTAAGGGAGACACCGCCATCACTATGAAGGTGAGCAGATGGTGTTAGGATTATTCATACATTGGGAACATTGACTGAATACAAAAAGAGAGACAAACATCAGACTAAACATGCATTGTTTGCACTGGGTGTGTGAAAAGAATCGTTCACCGCCAGGTAGTATTTGTGTTTGCTTCTCTATAGTCAACAGAAATGCTTCCTGCAGTGTAAAGTTGGTTCTATTGCGTTTCTGAGCTGACATTGTGGGCTAAATTTGACAAATAGTGACGTAGTAGTGAGATTAGGGGTTGCATAGTAATGAGATTTAACTGTATACATTAAAACAAACATAAAAGTTAGATTCATTTACATTTGTGTGTGTATGTATTGCAGGCAACTCATCCAGGGCTACTGAAAATCAGTGGTCTGCAGGAAGGTGTCTACACGTTCCAGATGACTGTTTCCGACACATCTGGTCAGAAGACATCGGACAATGTGTCTGTTACAGTGTTGGCACCCAAGCACCAAGCAGAAGGTAAATATACTACCGTATTTTTCGGAATATAAGTCACAACGGCCAAATAATGCTCATTGAAAAGGTTAAATATCCTAGCAACTACTAAAAAATATATCTGTCAACATTTCTGCAGACAACTACAACCTAAAAAAACAATATATAAGCCTCTCATGGCCAAAAGAATGAAGAAATTGTGCCTTATAGTCCGGGAAATCTGTTATATTGCATTATCACCAAAGTATTTTCACATAAAGTTTTTAAAGAAAACATTAAAGTTCAAGGATAACATTTTTTTTGTATATTCTATTGACAGTATGTACTGGCCACTGCTCGAACTACCAGTTCAAATGTGATGATGGCTGCTGTATTGACATCATGTTTGCCTGTGATGGGAAACAACATTGCCCTGATCGATCTGATGAAGATTTCTGTCCCAACTGTAGGAAAACCTCATATTTCCACATGGAAATGTTTATCCCTGCATTAAAAATTCCATCTCCCATTTCAAATCTTTCCTTAGTCGACACACGAAGGAAATCAGTTACTCATGCTGAGGGTCTATCCATGCCTCAGCTTCCAGTGACGGACGCCGATAAGTCTATGAACAGTTTTGTGCATCAGGCACCACTCAGAAAGACAGAGGACAACAGTAAATCTTCTCTGCAGAGAAGCCAAGCCACACCTCCAACCAATGGACAGCAAGATTCAAACAATCAAGGTAGTTTTGGTGCTTTTTTTTTGTTATTTTTTAGGCTATATAACTTTATCTATCCCGTATTTCGGAAAGACACATTTTCTTTTATTTATATTTCTAATAGTATTTTAAATGTATTATTTTCTTAATACTTTATAGAACTCTACTCGTTCTCATTACAAATTCATGACTCTCAATCCATTGTTTGTTTACAATCGCCATTGCTTTTTTGTACCTAATGTGTTCCATTTCATGATAGAGTTAGAGATAGAGTCACATTCAGGGTTTTTGTGTTTTTTTTCTTCTGCAAATGGAGGCAGATGGCGCCCCTGTAGGTAGCCATCGAGGCATGGCAGAGCACTTCAATTCTGGCAGAACCCGAAGCCTTTTGAACATTCCATGAAAAAACAGCTCTGTGCTTGCAGACTTTCAGAACAAAGCGTTTCTGTCCTTGCTGCTATCCGATCCCTTTATTTGGCTGAGATAATCAAAAATTGTATCCTTAGCCCTCAGCAGTGACTTCACAAACCTGCACTAGAGTCGGTTTTGTATTTTGAAAATGACATTTAAACACACTACGTATTTATTATTTGTGCACAGAAAATGAAGTCTTAAAGTGTCTATATCACAAGTTTTTGCACACTAAATGATAGAATCTTGTAAAAGAATATGAAAAAATTATCAATACTCACACAGATCCTTAACTATTGAAATTGTGCAATAATAATAAATTGTGTAACAGTTTAGCCTCTGCATAGATGAAACTGATAAGGTCAAAGGGGGTATGAGTTAAAAGAAAACAGTTGACTAGACTCATCATTATCTTGCAATGAGTTGGGGTAAGAATTTTTAATTATAGGTCAAAGAAACTAAGACCCAAAGAATGTGATTTTGGGGACAAATGCTTCTTATTTTGGCAGTATTTATGTTGGTGTATTTTCCAATGTCCTTTGACCTTATATACTACTCTGTTTCCAGACCCATGTACCGCTGCTCCAGTTGTTGGACCTTGTAAAGGCACCTTTCCACGCTGGTACTACGACCACGGAGCGGGGGAATGCAAAAGTTTCCTATATGGTGGTTGCCAGGGCAACCATAACAATTTCCTCCAAGAATTGGATTGTGTCAGTGAATGTATACAGACAAGTGAGGAGATTCCATTTTTGAAGATAGTATTACACCATATTGCTGATTTACTCAGTTGTGATTTGTTCATGCAGGTTCAGGTTTTAAACCAGCTACTGTAGCTCCTCCTATCACTAAGCAGAGTGAAACAGGTACTGAAAAATTGAGTTTCTTGACAGAGTTGTTTTGGAATCTAATTCGCAATTGTCTTTTAAAGCACCTGCCGGATTCTCACAGAACCAAGAGAGTGATATCCCAGACTCTAAAGAATTCATCGTGAAAGGAGGACATCCAATTCCTGAGTCAGGTCAGAACCTTCTCAATTAACAGATGGTTTCATGTGTCATGTTCTTATGTAACGTTTTTCCTACCTGCTTTTCTCCTCTGCCAGGTGCGATCCTTCCACTTGCTCTGGGCTTGATCATAACCACCCTGCTGCTGCTCATGATTGCATGCCGTCTAAGACTCGTTCGCCGCCAGTTGAAGAAAGCACGGCCCCTCACCACGGAGGAGTCCGACTATCTCATCAACGGCATGTACCTGTAGCCACAAATGTAAAGTGTTAATCTGTTGGCAGTTTAAACCTGGGAAATAGACAGGACAAATCTGGACCTTTTGAATTTGCAGTTTTTTTCCCATAGCGTGACGTCTGTATTGTTTTAAGTTTCCTGACCAATGACATTTTCTGATATTTATGAGTTGGGAAATGGATTAAAGTATTGGGAAACCATTTTTTGGATTTTGGTATAATAACGTCATCATTCTTAAAACAGTGCAATGATTATATCAGAAATTTCAGTCAAATACAGTGTCTACATTGCATATCATTATGTTTAGAGCTGTCCCACCCAGCTTTTATGTGTGGAAGAATGTGTTTTATTCCCTATTACTTCCTAATGGTTGACTTCACAAAAATGTACAGTGCCATATTACTGCTCAGTAAATGAAACATAACTGGAGATAATGTAAATACACTGAGTAGACTAACTATAAGCCATGATAACGCATTATTTTTTTCTGTAATGTATCTTTGTAAATATTCATGTATATTAGACAGAGCCAATGTATTCATTTGAATTGCTGCATTACATCCAAGATTAAAGTTGACTATATGAAAGGGAAAAGGATAATTATGATGCACACTACTGCAATTTTTGTACGTTTGTTTTAGTCATACATCTTAAAGCTTACCTTCCATATAATTACAAATGTTAACATATTACATGGCACAATATAGGTCCAAATGTGTGACACTTCATAATCAAACAATCCACTATAAGTATAAATGGCTTAAATTGTTTGATGTCCTTCAACATCTCAAAACCGGGATTTTACCATATTCAGGTCCATTTAACTCATTTCACCATAAACAAATTGCAATTTGTTTTAGTTCTGACAAGTTTGCTGACATTATACAATAAAATTTTCTAAAAATATACTAACAAGATGTGAAGACAAAACATAAGCAACTTTATTGTCATATGCCATTCCAGGAATCATAACAAAAACCACTCCATTCAGTCCAAATTAAATGTGCTTAAAGATTCCATGTGTTTTACTTATCTCCCTCATAACAAGACATTCATTTGCTTAATGAAAACTTTTGGCAAAGCAGTGACAGTGGGAGTCACAGAAAGGGGCCTGCATTTGATGTTTCTGGAAAGCGTGTCTTTGCACGTGCACATGTTGAAGTTGCTCTATTCTTTGGATGAGAAGCATTGCCAGTTTGTATGCCAACTGCATCACTAAGCGGTAGTATATTATATAGTCTTAAGTGCTGCACATTAAATGGGATATGTGAATTACATCAGCATGTTGCTAATACTGCAATCAGGGGAGGTTGTGATAATAGGGGGTGCTTCCAACTTAACTATTTGCAGCAACACACTACATTTGTAAAAAAGCCTATGACACTTAGGCTTTTATCATGTAAGTGCAACGTGTTCTGCAAAAATAATAATGCAATACTATGTATATATCACTGACTGCATTCAAAATAATAACACAATAGAAATATACATGTATTTTATAAAAGGGCTCCAGTTTAGAACTGGCCTTTTCTCAGTTAATGGAAATGTATAAAGTCAATCAAGGTTGTTTTTCAAATCTTGTTAAATTTAGAATTTTTGTTATACTTTGGGGTGAAAAGAAAAATGTAAGGACTGCATGACACCACCCCCTCCCCACACCAGTCTGTGTTTCGGTCCAGGTTTGAAATTAAAAAGGTGGAATACTGACTGTCTTCCTGTTCAGAGTTCATCCCTGCAGGAAACAGAATTTATGTTAGAGAAAAAAAAGTTAACTACAAAAATAAAATGTTCACACACACACACACAGTCAATCTGACACTTCAGCATTGACTACATCTCACAGAGCAGAAGATCAAATCAAAAATAGTTGCCACGTTCCAGGTTATCATTCATGTGCTCATGCTAAAAAAAAATCCCAAACTCAAACTTTCACAGTGTTGTTGCTTCTTCAAGTTTTGTTAGTTTAGCTCATCCGATTTACTTACCGATGTGGTATTACAGTGTTAAAAAAAAAAGAGGAGGAAGGAAACGTGCAGCTACTTGGCATGGTATGGAAGAAGCAAAATTTGTCAACAAGCAGCAAAATACAGCCCCTTTGTGATCCGTTGCCTGATCCAAGCCACACCCATTTCACCTTTTCCACTGTGAGAAGGAGAAAATTGGAAGGAGGGAAGAAGTCACTTCCACCTGGACCACTGCTTGTCTTTGTCTGTTAAAGGCACATATAGCACCCCCATCAGGGGCTTCATTTTGGTGCTGCCATCCTCCATCTTGTCATATTGTTCCAACATTTGGTTCCCCCCAGCTGGACCCACAGGCAAAATGAGACGGCCGCCGGGTTTCAACTGGTCCAAGAGCTATGAAACATGGCGTGAAAGGGGGATTAGTAACAAACAAGTACAATTATCAAGAATTGTATTTGCTAAATATTACAGTTATATAAATATCAGATATAATCTCCCCAAAATGCAGTTTATAATCCAGTGCAATGTATCAGTTTTCTCCCTTTCATTGTGCATTTTGTAGCTAGTAATATAGTACTCAAGATTAGAACTCAAAGACTCACAGCTTGGGGGACCGTTGGCGCCGCTGCACCAACATGAATGGCGTCGTAAGGTGCCTCATCCACACAGCCCAGTCGTCCATCTCCCACTGAAAAAGATGTATAGGACATTTTATATACAGGTCCTTTGTATGACAAACCATTTGATATCCCGTACCTGAAATAGATTGTATGTAATGTTTTATTTAAAAGATACTCCACTGCAACATATACCACAAATACCCATTAAAAAAGTCTGAAAAATAACCTTTTAGAGTAACTCTTCCCGACGCGATCAAACTGGGGTCGTCTTTCTTCACATTGGTTATAGAATCGTCCACCAGCTCTTTGATGTGGTCAATGCCAATAACTTTCCCTTCTGGTCCTACCTATGAAATACAGAATGACATAGTAACAGGACTAATATATTTTTTAATGTGGTGACCACATAGAAAGATTTGACCCAATCAGGTGTGGCTTACCATTCGTGCAAAACAAACTGAAAGGATTCCACTGCCTGAGCCCACGTCCAGGGCCTTGGCACCCTCGTATAGTTGGTCATGTAGTAGCTCCAGGGCATAAGCGTGCTGAGTGGGTGAAAAAAAAAATACATCTCTGAATGTGTCTTTGAACGTTTATTTAAATTTAGGTGAAATAAGGTAGGGGTATTAGATTAAAAGTCCCTAAAACAGCAATGGAAAAACATTCTATAGGACTTCTCAAACAAATTTGTTGTTTAAAGGTTAGGTTTTTGTAAGTTATTTTTTCTCAATAAAATTTCTCATTGGGTTTAGTAAATGTAGCGTACTATGATTTAATACAATTTGGTTCACTTCTGATATATTTGGAAGTGGGAATATACACCAAAATAAATGTTAGCATCTACTGTTAGTGTTATTTTTGGCCAGATATTTTTGATTGAGTGTAGGCATACCATATGTGGGGCGCTGATGGTTGCTTGGAAGCCTTTGGATTAAAAGAGAAACATGGATATGATTAACTGAATACTCTCACGGATTTGAATTTCAATGTATTCATGTTTGTTGCGGCATACCTATTGATTGTGGCGAGTCCATGTAAGGGTTACACCTAGAGAAATTAGATCGGTCCGTGGCCAGCATAACTTCGTAGACCTTGTCAGACTTGATGATGCCATTTTCTGAAGAAAAGGAGCAAAAACACAATGGATAATGTTGCATATTATAGCAGAAGAATGACAATGCAGTGTTGAAGGCAATGCAATTTTTAAAATGTTACTTCAATAAACAGAGACAGTGAGGGTAAACCATTATGCTAAGCGACCACATTTGACTTTAGAAATATACTGTCAATGGCCAACAATCTTAAAAAATAAAGTGTTACGGGGAGTTGTTTTCATAAACCATACGATATATCCAATTTGAAATGTGCACCCTTTTTTCCAATATGATTTACAAGAATCAACTAATTTAATAATGGAAAGAATAAAAAAAAAACAATACCAAACAATAATGATGTTTTGAAAAAAGTGTGTGGGCATTTGTGGTTTGGCCACAATTTTTTTCTTGCAGATTAATGAATATAAAAATAGAAGTATAAACTGTTGTCATCTAGGATGCATTAGACTTCAGCTGTCAGTGTCATTCTGGATGCTCCACTGATAGCAACAACGCAATGTGGGCAAAGTGCCCACCTGCCTGGCAATGGTGCTTTCTCCAATGTCCTTAAACGTCGCACGTACAGCTAAACAAGCTAAGCTAACCCAATGAATAACACTCGATAGAACGATCGGTGACCTTCAACGGCCCTTTTTTGGGGGGTGTGTCACCCTGCCCTCTAACCTCGGACTCGGGCACGTGAGACAGCACGGGCGCAGTTCGTGGAAATGCGTGGAGAGCGTAAAGGACAACATGGCACTCATTTTAGCAACTAGCTAACTCCCGCTGATGGGCTCAATCTCCAAACTCACGCGGCTTCAGGCAACACTTGGCTTCAGACTTACTGCGCAGGTTGTTGACGAGCTCCGCGTGGGTTGCTCCTCCGGATTTCCACGCCATTATTAGGCAGACTTTGCGGGCTAAGTAGACAGCAGCCGTCAGTGCCGCGCCTGCGCCAAGTGTTTTGCCGAGGAAGCTTGCAACCTCCAAAGCAGACGGAGCGCGCGATACGTCACCAGACATTCACGGTCGAAACTACACCGGGACTGATCGTATTTCACGGTGTATGTTGCAGAGTGGGGTCATTTCACGTGGATGGAAATATGTTCCAATAGTTGCCTTCCTCGAGAGTTTAATTAAACATCGCACGCTCATTGGATTGAGATTTCTACTTGCAGTGGGCGATTATGACCGCTAAAGAGAGTTGGCGCTGTTTCGAATGGTGGTAGCTTGTCCCAAGAAGAAGAAAACGCGGGCTATTTGGTGCAAGAGGCTAAAGCTAACACGTAAACGTGGGTTTTGTTTTGTTTTTAAATTAAAAACAAACAAGCGATCCGCTTAAATGGCAAGCGTTAATGCAAAATATGTATCTCAGAAGATAAGTAAAGTAAGATGGCGGCCGGTATCACTTTCGTCTTTGCAGCAGCCTGAAATATTCGCCACTGGTTCTTGGGATAACGAGGTTAGTCATTCATTTGGAATATCATTTGCGTTTATCCATTGCGCTTTTTTACTACAAACTACGTTTTGCCAGTATCACAGGCGTGTGATTTCAACGTGTGTTTTCGTATTTACATCACTCACCAAAAATTGACAGTTGCAAAAGATGATAAAAGTAACACGCATAACCCATCTCCAGTTCTCTCACATGACATTGTATTCAATCTCTCTAACCTGAATTTCACATCTCTTGCAGGACAACAGAGTTACTTTTTGGTCTATTGGAAATAATGTAAATTCTTCCTTGGGGGAGGGAATTGATGAAGATCCGCAGTTATTGTGTGAACACAAACATGAGGGAGATGTTCTTGATTTTCAAGTAAGTAGCTCATTAAGCATGACATTACTAAGCCATTACAGTATATTCTGGTTTGGTGATTAGACATGCAGCATTACCAGTATCAATTTCAATACTGGGTGTCTTCACTATACTCCTGGTAATTGAAAACCAATCACATTGATAGCACTTATTGGATTTAGCTGCTTTAAACTCCCATTTTTTCTGCATTGCAATGTACAAATATTTGAATACTTACTGATTTGGTGTATTTGTAGTTCCTGGATCAAGACAGAGTCATCACAGCATCATCAACTGGAGGCGTTACCATATTCCACTACAACCGAAATAAACAAGTAAATCATTCAGAAAGTTTTTTCAGTGTCTATCAGTTTTTTTTCCCATTGAATTTGAGAGAATCAAATGTCTGCCATTGGTTTTGACATCTATTTTTTTATGAACTCAAGACACTGTCCATCGCACACCAGTGGGCAAGAGCGCATCATTACCCATGTGAAAATGCGCCCTGTACCAGTGTGGTGTGCAGCAGCCCTGAAATTGTTACCGCTGGTGAAGATGGCAGGATTATTGTCTACCGAGCTGACCAGGAAGGAATTGTTCGAATCATAGGTTTGCTCAGTCTAAATGACACTTTCTGCTCTGCATTGATTTAAATTTTAGACTGGGATCAAGTTTTTGGACTAATTTATCCCCCTTTTTTTAGATAATGCTGATAGCAGCACAATTCACGCCATCACCTACCTCAAGACAACTGAGATCCTGACGGTGAATTCCATTGGTCAACTCAAAATTTGGGACTTCAGGGAAAAGAGTAACACCCCATCTCAGATACTTTCCCTGTAAGATCCCAACAAGCAAACATCAGTTTATCTTTCGATACGAGATGCGACTAGAACATTGTCATTTCAGGTCGGGTGATCGAGTACCCCTGCACTGCGTGGACAGGCATCCAAACCAGCAGCACATTGTGGCCACGGGAGGTCAGGATGGAATGCTCTGTGTTTGGGATGTAAGACAAAGCAACACCCCCTTTTCTCTCATGGAGGCGCACTCTGCTGAAAGTATGAATTCAGTGTTATTTTCACACATATGACAAACATTTTGTTTTCAAATGTAGATATCATTTTTATTGTATCCCTGCAGTGTGGGAAGTCCACTTCCACCCTACAAACCCAGATCATCTGTTCACATGCTCAGAGGATGGATCCCTGTTGCATTGGGAGACGTCCTCGCCTTCAGACATGCCTTCTTTTCTGCAAGGCAAGTGTGGGATAGAATAGATGGCATTTTTTTGTTAGCTCAACTCACTTTGTGATATAAACAAGCCGGGAAAACTTTTTTCCCCCCTAAACTTGAGTCATGTTTTTGTTTTTTCCCCCAGGTGGTAGAAACAACAGCATGGTATCCCGCAGTGCTATGGCTCCCGCAGGGGGGAACCAGTCCCTCATTAACGCGTGGCTTAGCGGAGATTCTAGTAAAGGTCGTTTGGAGACAACTCACATGCTGCCCAGCCAAACGCTAGCCGTAAACAGTTTGGATGTACTTGGACAGTGTCTCGTGTGCGGGACTGATGGGGAGGCTATTTTTGTTAACAGACAAGTCCCAGTTTAGGCACTTTACAAATGTTCTTTACAGATTAAGTTGCAATTATATAAACTCAATTGAACATGATGGACTTCTATCACTTTTGTATAAATGTCAAATAAAGAATTTTGGAATTAAATCACTGTGATTTTCTATGATTAACATCTTGATGTCAAAAAGATAAGTTAATAAAATGTAGACTTTTTTTCAAGTTATGAAGAGTATAGTAAAATATATAGTTATATACATTTAATCCTATATAATATAGTAATATATTCTCACCAGTTTATAACCCTAATGACATTATTCACAGTAACCATATATTATTTTCCTTTATCATTCAAGTCTTTTACACACCCCACGCTTATCTTGAAACAGTACTCATTACTACACTCTTGTGGTGCAAATGCGTAAGTGCACTTATTTTCAAAACTAACGCCTACGACTGCGGGAGGGGACCTTTATATAGGAGTCAGAACATGAAAGTCTTTGTCTTTTCTCGCTTGTAAATAAACGATGTACTGAGAACTGACCTGGGACCCCAATTCTGTTTTCCGTGTCTTTATCAAATAAGTCCCCAAGGACAAAACATGGCGTTGTAAGTACGAAGTCAAAAACAAACAAACGCCAATTATAGGTACTACTGTGTTTATGTCACGGCATTTTGTTCTCTTACCATTAGTCAGTAGTTTTCTTTATAACAAAAGTTTAATAAGTTAGAAAATGTAATGTTATAAAGGTTTTTAAAAAGCCAGTATATTGTCACTCCGGCGACTTTTAACACCTGTAATTCTTTCTGGAACTTGAAATGCGGCTGACAATGGCGAAAAACAATCAACATCCGGGTACTGATTGGAATGTTTCTGTGGTATCCTCGTCCCTTAGGAGTCCAGCTGGATCTTCAAAAGAAAACATTGCACGCTAACAATCCAAGGTTTATAAAATGTATTCACCTTTTTAAAAAATATTTAAATTTGGTTTTAATATCATGATCGAAAACAATTATGCAATGTGTCAAGTATGGACTGGTCGTCTAGTATTTATTCGATATTGCATATTACTTTGAAAAAATACCGGATGAGTGCGTCCACCACTTCACATAATAAGTTCGCGGTACTTGTCAATCGGCTATCCCAGGAATTCAGCACTACATGCTAAAAGCTAGTTCACCATAATAAGGACATTTTGTACAGATCGCATTATTCTTTGCCGGTATAGTTTTGTAAGTTGTCAACAGCAGTCAACTATTAGGAAAGGCTCAATTTGATACACAGGTGAGTTCCTAGACGCTCTCGGCTAAGCGATCGTTGTTGCGAGTTCACTCCTCCGCAAGATGTTGTTGCGTTAGCTTACTAGCAACCCCAAAATAGGCCGCGTTGCAAAAGTTACTGTTTACACAGTTTAACAATGTAATTTAACATATTTTCTGTGTTTTTTTCCTTCAACAAAGTCATCGATGGAGTACTCCCGATGTATTCTATATTAAAACTCCTTGATCGTTAAAAAAAAAATGCAGGGATATGTAATGACGCCAACACACGGGACATGTTTTGTAATAACACATGTCATCTTTTCTACTGATTGTAACCTTAACACAAACATTGTATAATATATGTCGATTGTGAATTGATTTAAAAATAAACTTGCATCGGCAATCTAAGTAGCGATGTTAATGTTTTCTCTGCATCCCCTTTTGCCTAACCAGTTGGACCACTTGACAGATGCTCTGAATGCCATACCACGGACAGTTCCCCCATGTCAGCAACATCCAAACTTGAGATTGGTCTTTAGTAAGACCCCTCAACCATCCCAAGAACCTCATCCCATCAACCCGTGTCAGATCCTCTTCATTCCTACTCGTCGTCTTCGTACATGTACTTACATGAAGAGAGGCGAGAAACCAGAGGGTTACAGGCAGATGAGACCCAAAACCTTCCCTGCCAGCAACTACAGTG
The DNA here is from genome assembly GCF_051989575.1 of Stigmatopora nigra. Classification (NCBI taxonomy): domain Eukaryota; kingdom Metazoa; phylum Chordata; class Actinopteri; order Syngnathiformes; family Syngnathidae; genus Stigmatopora; species Stigmatopora nigra. Next base: position 5,302,696 of record NC_135509.1, on the reverse strand, counting down.
GCAACAGCCAACACATGCTGCAGGAAATCCGTAACAGTTTACGAAACCTGTCCAAACCCTCGTCGGAGCCACCCAAGGGGGACTTTAGTGCAAAGATGCTCCCGGAAGAGCTAAGGCAACAGGGTCGTTGCTTCAACCCCAAGAACCCTCATCATAAGGCGTTGCGGTCCATCCGCGAGTCCCTGATGCCTTTTGCCAATGAGCCTGGCACTTCAGCTGAGCTCAACAAACATATGTCACTGGACCCCCAATTTGCTGGCTTTGATGAGGTATGTTAATGGAAAGCATGTTTGTTTGTATTCAGTCAATATGAATGGAAAAATGTGCGGCATTCTGCGCATGGGTGATTCATAATCACGAGATGCTTTTGCTTTGTGCAATTGCTATTTGAAAAATGTTGGAGTGCAAAGTGGAATGACACGTGATGATGAAATGTCGTTTTTTTTCCCTTGGCTCCTCCTTTCAAAATTTTACATTCATAATAAGCAGCAATGTAGGAAAATATATTTTGAACTTAAAATATCAAAATGTAGTACTTGTTTTGATGACTTCTCCAAACAAAGAATTCAAATTATAGTGATGTATAAGTAAGCACTCCAGTTCACTAATGCAATTTTTCCATGCTATTATATAATTTCATACAAAATAATAACATAGTTTTGTTATGACATCATCATTTAGTTTGTTTTAAAGGCATTTTTATATTCTTTTCATTCTGTCAAATCCCATATACAACAAATGGACTGAAAAAAATGTTTAGTAATTACTGTTTATTGTGGAACATTTAAATCAAGTGATGTTCTTTTCTTCCTATGCCCATGGAGGCTTCTGGTCGTAGTATGGGTTCAGGTGTTGACTACATGACAAAAGTGAACTACCAAGACTCACTGAGGGAGCAGATGGTTGCCACCAATCCAAACGCCGCATGCCTTAAAGCCCCAGGTAGGTGGATGGTCAAAACGGGAAGAACACTTTCTTATTTTTTTTTGTAAATCAGTGATGCCTTGTGATAGTTTTATCTGTCTTTAGATATCTTAAATGTTCAAATATTGCAGGCGGAGCTCACATGCAGCAGCCCATACTGAGAAGATCCAGCTGGAAGGGCTCAAAAGAATCCCTGGCTCCTCGACACACGCTGATGTACCGCTGCGATAGTCCCGGGCCCCCTCCCGCCTTCCCGCAAACTCACCCTAGCAACAGCCAGAGACTCAACCCACCCCTGCCACCGCAAGTGCGAAGCGTCACGCCTCCCCCCAACCGCGGACCGATGCCCTCGGCGTCTTCCTGGGACAGCAACCTGTCGAACAAGCCCTACCCCGGTAACATGGATTATCTCGTTCCTCGCATTTCCCCTGTGCCCCAGGGGGCCTGGGCTGACGCTTATCCCACTGCGTCGTCTCAGAACCCCCGTGGGATCAGCCCGGTGCCAATGGGTCAAATGCCCATCATCATGCAGAGCGCCGGAGGAAGTAAGTTTAACTTCCCGTCAGGCTGGTCTCAGAATAGCTCATCTCAGGCAGACTACATGGCAGGAGGCAGCAGGCAGCCTCCTCCCCCTTACCCGGTCAACCAAAGCAGTCGACACAGTCCCATTGACCAGCAGACGCTCGCTTCTTCCCCGTCGTACATTAACGGCGGCAACATCCCTCAATCCATGATGGTCCCCAATCGAAACAGTCACAACCTTGACATGTACAACTTAGGACCTCCTCATTCCTGGTCTCAAGGTCCCTTGAGCTCCAACCAAGGCCAGTCTTCTTCCGGCTGTAGTGGCAACCAAGATCTGTCTCCGTCGTGGCAGCACAACATGCTAGTGCGCTCCAATTCCTTTAATAGCAGAGCAGCCCACCCCGCCAGCTCCCAACCATCCGCTACTACGGTCACCGCCATCACACAAGCCCCTATCTTGCAGCCAGTTAAAAGCATGAGGGTCCAAAAACCAGAGCTGCACACCGCTGTCGCACCCACGCACCCGCCGTGGATGCAACAACCTCCCCCCGCCGCCCCTGCTTACCCGGATCCCCCCGTGACACTTCCTCAGATTCCCCTCGTAGCAGAGGTACCCAGTTACCAAGGCCCACCACCACCTTACCCCAAGCACCTTCTTCAACAGCAAGCTGCCCCATCACCCCCCGCATACGACCAAGGGGCCGGTAAGCATGGGGCAAACAGGGAGGAGCTCGCAGACGACACTTCGGGAGACCACGGTGTGCGGGAGAAGGTCGCCGAAAGTCCAGAAAGTGCCGCGGCGACGGAAAAGGAGAACAAGCAGATCACGACTTCGCCCGTTCCCGTGCGACGAAACAAAAAAGACGAAGAGCGAAGGGGCGAGTCGGGACGGGTGGCTTTATACTCGCCACAGGCTTTTAAGTTCTTCATGGAACAACATGTGGAGAACATCCTGAAGAACCATCAGCAACGTATCCGCAGGAGGAAACAGCTAGAAAGTGAAATGCAGAGGGTGAGGACCCCCAAGCCTGACACATGGCTGATATGTTTCATCTTTTTTCTCCCTGCTGTTCAAATCTTTTCAGCCTTTGACCTACTTTGTAGCTTCTCTGTGGGTTTTCATGCTCTCCTTTTTTCTCCTTGCTTTCACTAACAGCTGAGCTGAGAGGTAAAAGTATCTGATTGTGCTGCACGCTTACACAACTTTTAAAGTCACATTACTTATGCATGCCTCTACACGTCCTTCATTTTCTTCATCACGGCATTCCGTTGTTGATTGAAATACAGTGAACTCCTGTTGAGTTGACAGACCTACCTGTGAAAATGAGAATTATTCCACATGCATAAAAGACAGCAAAAACTGTAATGGAAAAGTTTTTAGTTCAAAAGACAGGATATTTTGGCTTAATCATTACTGTTAAATAACATTTTCAGATTTTTCACTACACTTTTATCAATAGTTGGTTTTAATCCACCAACAGTTAGTTTACAGATCAATTTTTATCATATGATTGACTTCCATGTGGACAATATTTTGCATTATGACACAAGAAGTTTGCAAATCACTACTAATTTTATCTTTAATCAACTTATATATACAAATAAGTCCAGGTTTAGTAAAAAACTGCATGTTTTAGTCCCTTCCAATTCTGGAATATCCATTTAAAGTATTCTATAAGACCATGCAACTAAATAAATAGAAATATTGGTGGGGGAGAAACTGTATTGAGTGTATTGTGTCTCCATTGATGACATTTCTAACATGCATGTGTGTTGACATACGCTCATTGTGATCTTTTTCTAACTTGTGACCGTGTCGGCCGCTCAGGTGGGGTTGTCGGGCGACGCTCAGGAGCAGATGCGTATGATGCTTTGCCAAAAGGAATCCAACTACATTCGGCTGAAGCGGGCCAAGATGGACAAGTGCATGTTCAAAAGAATCAAGACCCTAGGCATCGGGGCCTTCGGCGAAGTGTGCCTGGCCCGGAAAGAGGACACGGGCGCCCTGTATGCCATGAAGACCCTCCGTAAGAAGGACGTGTTGCTTAGGAACCAGGTGGCCCACGTCAAAGCTGAGCGGGACATCTTGGCCGAGGCCGACAACGAGTGGGTGGTGCGTCTCTACTATTCTTTCCAGGACCGGGACAACCTGTACTTTGTCATGGAGTACATCCCCGGGGGCGACATGATGAGCCTCCTCATCCGGCTGGGCATCTTTAAGGAGGAATTGGCTCAGTTTTATATCGCCGAGCTCACATGTGCAGTGGAGAGTGTCCACAAAATGGGATTCATTCACCGTGACATAAAGCCGGACAACATCCTTATTGATAGAGACGGACACATTAAGCTCACCGACTTTGGCCTGTGCACTGGATTCCGATGGACTCACGACTCGAAATATTACCAGAGTGGTGAGTTCCACTTTCCCTTCATTTACTTTAATATTGATTGGTCACAGTACAACTCAATTGCAAAAATATAAATTGTCATTTACAGGTGACTTTTTTTTTTTGCATTATTTTTACTGGTATTGGACTAGAATCGAATATAAGTGTATGGCCTTTAGTCATCAATTTGGGTTTGGATTGCAGGGGACCACGTGAGGCAAGACAGCATGGACTTCAGTAAAGAATGGGAGGATCCCACCAACTGCCGCTGCACAGACCGCCTTAAACCTCTGGAGAGGAGAAAGGCCAGACAGCACCAGCGCTGCCTTGCCCACTCTTTGGTCGGGACGCCCAATTACATTGCACCCGAGGTCCTGCTCAGAACAGGTACAATGCCATTGACTTATTTAAAAAAAGTGAAACGTGTGGCGTACAGTGGTTTGTATCTGTACTTACAAATGAATTTGATTTCATATATACATTGCATATATACATTATAGTAGCAAATGTCTATGTTGTTGTGCAGGATACACTCAGCTGTGCGATTGGTGGAGCGTGGGTGTCATTCTGTATGAGATGGTGGTCGGACAGCCTCCCTTCTTAGCGACCACGCCTCTGGAAACGCAGCTAAAGGTATTGATCAATATGATGAGACGGTGTATCGAGACTGTATACAAAAAAACAATCTTCCTTACCCGCCCAGGTGATCGACTGGAAGAGCACCCTTCACATCCCGGCGCCGGCCAAACTCAGCCCCGAGGCATCCGACCTCATCGTCAATCTCTGCCGCGGCCCCGAGGACCGCCTGGGCAGGAACGGCGCCGACGAAATCAAAGCCCACCCCTTCTTCGGGACCATCGACTTCTCCAGCGACTTGCGGCAGCAGGCCGCGCCCTATGTGCCCACCTTCGCTCACTCCACGGACACGTCCAACTTCGACCCAGTGGATCCTGAGAAGCTGTGGAGCGGCGACAGCGACGGCGAGGATGATCGTGGCGACAAGAGCTGCTGGTTTCGAAGCGGAAATCACCCCGAGCACGCCTTCTACGAGTTCACCTTTCGACGCTTCTTCGACGACAACGGACACCCGTACAGCTGCCCCAAGCCCATCGCGGATGAGGGCCTTGATGAAGACGAGGTTGACTCAGAGGGCCCCGAGCGGGAGACCCCGGACGGACCGCCGGCTCCGGCCCGCGACCTCGTCTACGTATAGTGTTCCTGGACGTTTTATGATTGGCAGGTACTGTGGCAAGGGTGCGTAAAGTAGTGTTCATTCCCGTAATTTTCGCAGGTTCTATTAACCTTGCGACAACTTTTTATTTTTTTTAATTTTTTTACCTGACTTGGTAGTTGTGCAATGGGAGCTTTGATTACTAAACTAAAAGTTAGGGATATTGGGCTTAAAAGTGACATTTTAAAATGTTTGCCTGTGTAGATGCTACAAGATTTTGAAAAGACATCATGTTAGTCTAATTGTTTAATTCACACTTAATTTTTGGGGGTGCTAGATACCACAAATTGGTGGAAAAGTGTTAGCGTTTTATTTTAAAATTTTGGGGTCCAAAAGAAAGTTACACAATAGTTGGAAAGGTGAAAAATACTGTATGTGGGCTTCACATTACAACATGGGAATTTACCATTATGAGCTGCAACTGCAAACTTTCACAAAACCACTAATTATTCCTATATAAACTACATACTCCACTACAGGATGCCAATTAGCCTATAAAAATCAATGAAAAAGCCACACCAGACTATTTATAGTGCAAAAGGGCATTTTAGGCATCTTTTTTAAAATTCCACTGGAAAGCCCAATATCATAACTTTTTTTGGGGAGTTGCCTTAAGTAAAAATGAGCAAAGGTTATTTCCACATGGAATTATAGTCATTTTATGACCTAATCTGTGATGAATGTCCCTTTTTTTATCATTGGCTCATGTAGTTATTAATTTATTTTTGGATAAATCCATCTGACACTTCACTTTTAGTGTTGGTGCTTTGATTGAAATTTTATTAATTTATATTTTGACTTGCGACTGTAACTATAGTAAGACAACTTTGTAGATCACTATCGATTGCTTCATTCATTTTTGGTGCCTTTTTTATTCTTCACCAAATATAGATTTAATTATCAGACTGGCATTAAATGTATATGTAGAGTAGACCATTGATTGAACTACAGTAGTATTTTGTTCTATTTTTCTAATTTATATCCATATTTATAAATAAACTTTGACACAGTTTATGTAAATATTCTTTTTCTTCACTGATTTTTTTTCTGCTTAAGGGCAGGCCCTCTTCAATGTCCACTGTTGCTGCCCTCATTTGTATTGATAGTTCTACTTTATGCTCACGTCTTATCCAAAGCACTAAATACAAGCATTTAGTCGTATTTTTTTTCATCATCTTTTCAAAACTTAGCAATGAAATCTGAATGTAGATTTTTATCTTAATGATGACCACTGGCTGTCATTTTTTTGCATGTACACTGTTGCTCTTAAAGGCTACGTATTGGGGAAAGATGATCAATAAAGAATGTCTTTGAAATGCTTTCCCTAGATGTCATGTTTGTTTAAGTGGTGTTCTAAAAATTGGTAGCAAAAGTGCATGCATAGTATTATTCAAAAATTATGTCTTGTGGTAGTTAAACTTAGAAAATTATATTGAAAATATGCATCAAGTCTTTATAAAAGGTACTCAGTTTAACTATATAGCTGTGATTGGCTGCAATAGCATCCAAATTTTTGTGAATTGGAGGGTAGAAGACATGAAAAAAATGCATTTAATCACTTCAAGTCTAAATCAATCTTTGTCAATGATATAAATCTATGAAATTTAAATACTATGCCAACCCATGAGGTATAAGCTGCCATAGACTACATTCATGTTTGTATTAGAATTAGATACATTTTGCTACGATTACTTTTAAGAATTTTCATTCAAAAATTGTAATAACTAACATTTATGGTGTTTAGTCACTTCACATATATGAATGAATATTAGTTTGGCAGTTTTTGTTTTATTTATTTTAAAAAATGTCAAGATTAGTACTGGTTTTGCAGAATAAAAATTCACAGATTTATCAATTTTAGGGGTTGGCATGTTGTTCACGATTCAAATTAATGCCAAAAAAAAACATTTGGTGGAATGTTGTGACCAAACCAAGATGCAAAAGTACACATTGGAAACCTTTAAAGAGAAACAAGTTAACTTAAACAAGCTTATTTTTAATGGATCTGCAAAACTGTTTGAATTTCCAAAGAGAACCTGTGAACCTCCCGCCCAAAGTTACCCAGTGGCATACCTTACATAACGTTACAGAAACGCATCCAACCCAAAGAAATCTGCATGCAGGAAACAAAAAAACAAAAACAAAAAGTCCAAAAAAGAAAAAAAAATCAAAGAGGTAAAAATGAGACATTAATAAACAGGACATTTAATGCCATTCTTTTGGCTGAAGAAGAAATTCAAACGCTTCTGCGTCAGTTTGAGCCGGCGTGGGAAGCGCCGACAGACAACGATTTAGTAAAGTGTAATTTCAACGGGTGGACGTGGCTCCGCCCACGACACAGCCCCGCCCCTGTCTTCCATATAAGGCACAGGACAAAAAGAAAACCCCGCATTACAAAAAAAGGAGCTTGCCACACCTGTCACTTGGTAACAAATTGTTATGGAGCAAACACTTGGGACCATGAGTGTCCAAGAAGGGGGCCAGGTGGACATCATGGTCACCATAGAAAGGAAAGGGGGATGTCGGAGAGGGGGGGAATTTGAGCTCAGGCAAAGGAAATCTTACAAATGTGAGCTTGTCTACTTTTTTTGGGGTACGTTTTCTTGTTTTGAACAACCTTTAAAACAAAAACGACAAGGGAGGAGCTCATCAGGGGGGAGATTGGATGAAGGTGTGGGATTTTAGATGAACGAACAACGTGGTTTATTGTTTTATTCTGATAAAAGAGTGTCAGTGTGCGAGAAAAATTCATGAGAGGGGTTAGAGGTTGAGAGAGTTAGACGTTAGCGAAAAAGAGATAGAGAGAGAAGGAGAGAGAGAGAGAGAAAGGGTGTCGTGCGTGAACGTGCGTGTGCATGTGTGAGTGTTTTTGTGTTGGCGCGAGTTGTTCAACTACAGCACTTGCTCTTCCATCCCGTGACGCCGCTTCCGCTGCTGATGTCCACGTTTTCACTGTTGGGCTCCTTTACCGGCGTCTGGACCACAGTGAATTACACGTTTAATACCGTGAACGCCGATATAGACGAATCTAACGGGAGTGTGCATACCTTTCTGAGGATGTCTTCTGCTAACGTGAGGAAGGCCTTTTCAATGTTGATATTGGCCTTGGCGCTGGTCTCAAAAAACCTAATGCCGTGCTCCCTTGCGATCTGTAAGGAATAGATAGGGGAGAGCCGATGAGTTCAAAGGCAAGCTTGTCCTAAAATAAAATGCTGATTGTCGGCGTCGAGTGGAGATCAGGTCGCATTCATTAGCTAGCTTCAAGTTCTCACAGTGCGTCTTTCCACTGAGAAGCATAATGTTATGTACTTTAAGATTGATATATGCCAATTTCAGGAAAAAATATAGACTTTGTATGTATGGTCTTACCTGTTCTCCCTTGGCTTTTGGTACAACCCTCTTGTCCTCCATATCACATTTATTGCCTAGTAGCATTCTCTCAACGTCCTCATTGGCGTGCTACAAATAAATACACAAAGACATTAATTTCCACTCGGATTCAGATAGTGTTAACTAGCTAAAGATAGTGTGATAACACAGACATTATTTGAATTAAATGCATTTGAGCATTACTGGAAAAATACAGGCCACTCTACTAGAACATTAACATCTAAAATGTGATGTCCTCAGCACTTGGTGGTTTGTAAACTGAGATGGACCACAGAATCAATCAAGCAAACGTTCCCATTGCTTCCAAGAACCATAAATGCAAAACAAGTGACTTTCTTTGACAACTGTCTAGACAAAAACAAATAATAATTTTAACAAGAAGAGCAGTTATTGACGATCACATCCAGAGTGGCAATCATGCTGCTTAGCTTATGATATGCTAACTGTTGACATTATTTTTCTAGGTCCTGGTCTAAATAATTCATAAAGAGTGAGATCATATAAAATTTGGTAAAGGATGTACGTAGAAGACTCACTTCATCAATGTTGCGCAGCCATTTGCTGATGTTCTCAAAGCTTTTGGCGTTGGTGATGTCATACACCAGCATTATGCCCATGGCGCCTCTGTAGTAGGAGGTGGTAATGGTGTGGAACCGTTCCTGGCCTGCTGTGTCCCTGCACAAACAAATGATACATTTCCATTTCCGTATTTGCAAAGCTCTTTGAAGGATCAACTTTGTAAAGCCCCTTTTAAAATTAAAATGATAAATATAAGGAGGTCAATCTCCAGAAGTGAAACAGACGATTAAAAATCAATGAAGTACGATGTCATTATTTGACAATAGGGGCATCCTGGGGAACTGAAACAACATTCTAAAATGTAATGTTAAAGTTCAAGCTAAGTAAATATACCTAAATTTCCCAGAGTTCTGCTTTTCACTTCCTCACGAAAATGTATACTACAAGTTAAAAATGACAACGTGCACAATACTTTGAAACTATTTGTAACCCAACACATGAATTTTTAGAGATACATACCATCATTTGACTGATTTATTCATTTGTTCATTGAAACTCTGGTTTGTGAGCAGAAATTTGCTGATTGACTTCAAAAAAAGGCCTCAAGCCTATAAATTGTACGCTCAACCAATCAATATTCAGCTTTTAGTTTAACTTAACTGTTAAAACAACATACTTTGTGTTATTTAGCACTCTCGTGTGATCCATTTGGAGGGAAAAACAGCAGGGATGGAATAAAATTAAAATATTGCATTGAAATCTCTGGTGCAATGATGACTATTTCCTGTAGCTGAATATTTTCAGGTTTAACAGAGGAATGTCAAACAGATGTCTGGCTTAGAATAGAAAAAGTATAGTTCTTTTTTCATGCCCCATGAGAGAAAATCACTTGCCACGTCAGTATAGACAAATTCACTATAATAAATAAATAACAGTGAATAGAGCATAGAAAAACAAGTACAGGAGAAGAATTACAAGACACAGCGAAAATGAACAAAATCAGTGACTCACCATATCTGTAGTTTGATCTTCTTTCCTTGTAGTTCCACAGTTTTGATCTTGAAGTCTATTCCTAAAAAATAAAAAGAATAAAAAATTAAATATTATAGATACATTTTTGAAACTAATACACATACATTTAAGCAAATTTTGATATCAGAAGTGGTGGGCAACATTTTTTCTGAGCAGTTCTTGTTTTCTTTTGTTATTTTTAAGTTAAAAAAAAAAAAGGTGGAATATCTCATTTATAATTGAATGAAAGCCGAATGAATAATGGTAAAAATATTGCCTAATAAACGAGCTCATGTCCCTCCTTCCCTACCTAATGACTAAAAAATTCAACCTTATCTATAATTTGCAGGCTGCAAGCATCCAATCTCTCCATCTCTACTCCTCTGCCACTCTCTTAGCAAGCCATGGTGTGGAGAAACTTGGAAATCATACTAGAGCAAATAAAATTAAGCTTTTTTTCTGTTGTGGGTACCAGATCCATATTGACATGCACCCAGAAAGAATTTGGATTTGGACATGTGGACTTGATTATTGTACATATTACCCTCCATCCATGACTGCAATATTTGGCCAAATAACTCAATTTTGGCTCATTGTTATTCTTCTAGATGGGTCATAAATCCACAGGAGGGACAAGGGATGACTTTTGGCCCAGAAGTGTTGTTTTCCTGTTTAAATAACTGAGCTGTCAGTTGAGTATTAGGAAAAAAGGTCTTCTAAGTTTACATGTTGAAGAAACAGCTGTGTGCTCTTTGTGAGGCAGGGCCACAATGAACCAAACGACTGCCAAATACTGACTCACTGATTATGGGAGGGGGATATTTAAGTTTTTAAAAAAATTGAAAGAGCGGAAGAGACAAAAGATTACACAAACAAAATGGAAATAACTATACTTTACAATTTTTCCCCACAAAAGGGCAATATGGGCTTTCTAAATAAATTATCATTTAGAAAAAGCACGTTAAATGTCATTGAGTTGACTGTGATGTTAACGTTGGCTTTACACTCAATTTGAATGACTTTCAACAGCAAGAACCGTTAAATAATATTGAGCTCATAACAACTGAAGCAGCATCCTTGAAAACATTGTTTGACCTTTAAGGAAGCACTCGTCTGTATGAAGAGAACGTTCAAAATAAGCTTAACCCCCACTAAGTAAGGCCAAAATCTATTCAGAGGCATGGAAATGAGGGACGAGTAACTGAAGAGATGGGGGGTTTCCAGTGAGAGTATTTTGAGAAGTGACTTTGTATCTGTGTGTCCAAACATAGGAGTGCTCCGTCGCTAAACATTACCTTCCAATTTCTGCATATATACTGGAGGTTAACCCTGATACTTATTTTTATGTAAGTGACACATACTGTTATAAGTAACCATGTAATTGAATATGTAAAAATCCCAATGCTACTACAGTTGTGATGCGTTGTATAATCTAAATACAAACGATGGGCTGATTTCCAAATCATTTTCAATACAAATTGAATACATTTTTTTAGAGAAATTATATGATAATCACACTACTGAATAATACTTTATATTTTATTTTTTATCTTCACTAATTTCTAATTTGGGTTCCAACTGGACCTGGATGATAAAACGGTAATGATAGTTATCATCAAATAACAACAATAAAAATTTTCAATAAAATTCAATTAAAACTGCAATTACACCGCCCCAACAAGCGGTCCACAAATGTATCCCCAGTAAAAATAAAATGTAAATGAAACAAATGATGTTTACACCTTGTTGTCTGTGCCCTCCTATTGCCTAGCAACCATAGCAAGATGTGTCACGTCTATTGGCAATACATAGTTTGAAGGTTAGTGAAAAATGTCGCAACAAAATACCTAAGAATTTATCTAAAACCAATTGATGTTCTTACTCATCTCTCAATAACTAATGTCAAGTCACATGTTGCCTTTCATGCCAGAACGCATTAGGTTACATATTATGTTTTGACAGCAAATATGCAAGAAAATGCAGCGATAAAGAATGACACATGATTTGTTACTTACACACTAAATTGAATAAGCAGTGCTTGTTTTAGTATTGAAAAAAACTTGTCTATTACATATGAGAACTAACTTTTACACATTGTATAAGAGTTAGTTCATCATTTCCTACATTTAATGAGGCTTTGTCACCAAGAGTATGGGGTACTCACCGTGGAAGAATGGCCAGTTTTTATGGCCTTTGCACACTGGTTATAAAACGTTGCAATGTGTAATAACTTTGCTGATGACAAAAAAAAGGTTTATGGCCTGAGATGTTAAAATCAATCCAGGGAAATACATTGAAGTATAATCACGAGATACTTGATGATCATATACAGTTTATTTGCCGTCTGCCAGAAATGGAATCCAATGCCGGCGATTTGTGATGCCAGTTGCCTGAAACAATTATGACTGTACAGATAATAAAGCATAAACCATATGTCATTGCTGCTTATATAACACATTGCCAACTCTGTGGAAACCCAACATGAATGTTTTGTCAGCTTTGGAGCTGCAAGTACTTTTTATCTGACGTTTTAATACCTTTCATATTTAGTAGTAAACGCGAAACAATAAAATAAATGCAGTGTAAGGGGAGAAAGTGGCACAGCTAAATTGACACCACTAGCCTACTTAGCTTCCGATGTCATAAATGACAGCAAACCAGGAGCGGTTTAACTAGTTTAAACATTGCCCAACAGTCAGATTTAATCCAAATTTGTTAGATCGGTGGTATTTGTCACGGTTACTTGAGTTTAATAGCTGCAAAAATTGCACAACTTGCCTGGCAGATAACCCGTGTAGGCCTGAAAGTGAATGCTAAGTTAGGGTGGCTAACCAATTGGCCAACACGCAATTTACACGTAGGACGCCAGATGTCGGTGTGAAAATACGCAAAATGATGTGACACTAAATTCTGCACGTGTTGCTTATGCTTACCTATGGTGGAGATGAAGGTTGTGTTGAAGGCATCGTCAGAGAAGCGGAACAGCACACAGGTCTTCCCCACGCCCGAATCTCCGATGAGAAGCAGTTTGAATAGCAAGTCGTACGTCTTCTTAGCCATTGGAAACAGTGAGTGTGCACTCGAGAGGTTACAAATAAACAAAACAATTTCCTAACACGCCTATGTGAAGTCTGAAGCCAGTTCCTACGGTCAACTTGACCAAGTGACTGTATTTTGACAGTTTACAACCTGGGATTTGTTGTTTAGCTTCTGCAAGCTAGTGGGCTAAATACCGCCACCAAATATAACACGCCAGTGAAGTTATATTCCAAAGGCCCGACTGTCTCCCCTTGAAATCGCGAGGAAAAAAAGTGGTGACAACGCGAGGTCCTCCAAATCGATTCCTCTCTTTTCCACTCTTTCTTTTCTCCTACACAGTCGGGACAAAATGGCTCCTGTCTCCCCGACTCACTCTTTCTTCATACTAACGGCGAGCTAATTCAAATTCTCGGCACACCCCGTCATTCCAGTGCCCAGCTACAAGCTCAACCGATAACCCCTCGACCAGAAACTGGAGGTGAAATAGAAGAAAATTCACCGACTCTGCAAAGTTCGTGAGCTTCTTCTTTTCCGAAGAGATTAGGAACTTAAAGACGACCGCCGTCGTCTCTGGAATAGGAGTCAACGCGGCGACACCCTACTGAAACTCGCCAAATAGCCCGCCCATTTCTGTCAAAACTCAGCTTTTCAATTGGATAACATTTATGTCAATTAACTAAGACCTTAAATATTATTGGTCCTTATCTCCAACAAGCTACAAGAGGAGCGTCTGTCACTGACAGAAAGGGCAAACGACACTGGGCCAGGGGTCTGGACATTGAGGCTCAGCCCCCCGTTAACTTCAATGGGCGTAGCGATGTCCGCAGATCCAAAATGGTTGCTAGTTTCCGCGACGCGCTGCGTTAGAGGGTGTGATTCACGCTCCATGGCAAGTTGGAAACTGATGCGGTGACTCTCCCAGCTGTGAGTCAGGCGAAGTGATGTCATAATTAAGTACGTATGCCTTTGCGGGCGTTTCCCACATCCTATGTCCGTGGATTTGAAAGATTATTTATCTGTTTTAACTTTGCACGGACTAATTATGCAAGCGCAGTTAGTTTGACTCCAATATATCGTCACGAATTGGCCTTGTGTCTAACTTTACCCCTCTTCCACGTCAGACACCCTCCAAGAATGTGGAGCATGTTCTACAGACCAAGTACAGACTTGACAAGTAAAGAGTACAGTCATCCAAAAAAGTCAATGTTATGCTGCTGTGGAGATAAAAACATAAATATAAAATTTAAAAAGCCAGTTGAAGTGGCCTTTAAGTTAGTGTTAAGTATTTTTATTTATATGTTTAAAATAAACAAATGATGAATAATAATAATATTTGTCATCCAACATTTACAGAGTTGGACTTGTATATATGAAAAAGTAACACATGTAATGTGCTTGAATTCCACCAGCAATAAAACGCAAAATGACACTTGAATGTGAATTCCATAATCTGACACCTTGATCTATCTTTGTATGAATAATTAAAAAAGAAAAAGAAAAATAGTAACAGTCAATTATTTTAATTAATTAATTTAACTTAAACCTTAGTTCTCTTTTATAACATAATGAACTATTACCTATTCCAGTTAGAAAATATATATTCACACCACATTCTTTCTTTACATTAGCTGGTGGTATATGTCAACATGTGTTCTGCTTTTTTCTCGCTAGACGGCAGTGTTACGCTGTATTTTATCTATACAGATTGGTTAAGTAATCGCAGTAATAATTTATATTCCATGTATGTCCCCATTCCGTGGTACATTTAGGAAAAAACGTATGAAAGAAATACTGAACGGGTAGTCAAACCGTAATTCTGAGTTAATATCAATTTTTAGTTATTATTTTGTTATTATGTATAACCTCAACACTTCCAAATAAGATTTGGTTTCCTACTCCCATTTATTTTAACAGAATATGTCAAAAACATAACCTATGGAAGTTTTTTGCATTAGGAAAAATACTTATTGTTTATTTTTTGCATCTAAAAAATAGATAATTTATATTTACATTCAGAAATCATTTAGTCTGATCAATTAATATGCTTGTTTTTTTGGACACAGGTGAATTTTAGAGCAAATTCAATTAAGGAGAATGTAGTCGTAGAATTATTTTTTTAATTTCTTAAAGCGAACTACATATAGCTTTTTTTATACAGAAACTACATTTCCCATCATCCTTTGCCCGACTCCGCAGTGATATGGGGCGTGGAGCTCGAATGTCTGTGCGTGTGCGCGCGTGTGTGTACGAGACCTGTCTCTCGGAGACCTACACTCGAGAACCGGACCGAGCATCACTGCACCCAGAAAAGAAGGATGTGGATCCCATCAATGTGTAAGAAGACGATCTGAACAACATTCCTGATTTTTTTTTTAGCTTTGGTGTCCTGGGATTTTATTTTTGCTTCATATCTGGAGACGGAGGAGAATTGGAGCCTCGAGCCAGCGCGTGAGAGCTGATTCCATTTATGCTAATTTACCAGACATCCAGGGCAATTGAGCCATGAGCGTGGCATGTTATGATTTCCACCAAAAAAACACTCTGATCTAATATTCTTTAAGAAATGATCATGAAGTAGTGCTAAATGATTTATTGATTAGAGGAAAAAAACATATGACACAAAGCAAGTGACAGTAAGAGTATTTTTTGTGTTTTTAATTTGTTATTGTGTTACTGACTACAAGAAGTCCGCGATGTCAAAGAACAAGAACAGCGAATCAGTTAAGGTTGTTGTCCGATGCCGACCTCTCAACCGGAAAGAGGAGTCCAATGGTCCTTCCGGGGTAATCGTACAAATGGACCTGCGATTAGGACAGGTGATCCTCAGGAATCCTCGAGCTTCCCACTGCGAACCCCAGAAAACGTTTACATTCGACGCTGTTTATGATGCCAATTCCAAACAACGAGATTTGTACGATGAGAGTGTCAGGCCTCTGATAGATTCTGTCTTAGCTGGCTTCAATGGTACAATTTTTGCTTATGGGCAGACCGGGACCGGCAAGACGTACACCATGCAAGGGATGTGGTTGGACCCCGAAAAACGGGGAGTGATACCCAATGCCTTTGACCACATCTTTACCCACATCTCCCGCTCGCAGTCGGATAAGCAGTACCTAGTAAGGGCGTCCTATCTGGAGATCTATCGTGAGGAGATCCGGGATCTCCTGGATCCCAACCATGCTAATGCCCGAGGTCTCGAGCTCAGAGAGAGTCCAGAGACCGGAGTCTACGTTCCGGACCTCACCTCTTGCGTCTGCAAGAGCATCAAAGAGATCGAGGAGGTGATGAACGTCGGCAACCAGGCGAGGGCGGTTGCGTGCACAGAAATGAATGAATATTCGTCCAGGTCCCATGCCTTATTCCTGATCACCGTTGAGTGTGGCCAACCCGGTCCAGATGGGAGAAAGCATATCCGGGTGGGCCGACTCAACCTCGTGGATCTGGCCGGCAGCGAGCGACAGGCCAAGACGGGCGTCCAAGGAGAACGCCTTAAGGAAGCAGCTAAGATTAACCTTTCTCTGTCCGCGCTAGGCAATGTGATATCTTCATTGGCGGATGGACGTAGCGCCCATGTGCCATACAGGGACTCAAAGCTGACCCGCCTTTTGCAGGACTCACTGGGAGGGAATGCAAAGACTGTCATGGTAGCCACTTTAGGCCCTGCTCCTCAGCATTATGACGAAACCCTCACGACTCTCCGTTACGCCAACCGAGCGAAGAACATCCAAAACCGGCCGCGGGTCAACGAGGACCCCAAAGATGCTCTCCTCCGAGAGTTTCAGAGCGAGATCGCTCGGCTCAGGGCCCAGCTCAACCATAGGAAGTGGAGGAGTAAGCAGAAGAAGGAACGCCAGGATGGCGATGGCTCGGATCAAGATGGGGGTGAAGACACTGAATGTGATGATGGGGAGGAAGAAGTGGAAAAGGAGGCTGAGGAGTACATGAAGCGAGAGGAGCAGCGTCTTGAGAGGGAGAAGGAAGCCATCAGAGGTGATCGATCACTCTTGGCTGATGAGAAGCAGAGACTTCTTGGGGAGAAAGAGAGAATGATGGGGGATCTTCGGAAGGAACAGGAAGCTACAGAAGAACTGACGGCCAAGTATAAGGTGAGCAACTGAATCTTCAGCATTGGCCATATTGATCCTTTGCTCTTGTCATCCATTATAGTGAAATGTCTCTAATAGTAAACATGGGGAATCTCAAATTATTATAATTGATGATGAGTAGGTTCAATAGATAATAGAAATATTTTTAAATTCACATAAATGTTGACATCCACCAAAAAACCTTTAGCTGCACATTTGAATCATGAGACCAAAACAATATGTTATACACACAGGTGCAAATTAAATACATCAGTTTGTAGATGCATTTTTATTTCCTAGAAAAAATTCAGATACTCTTCTTTGGTAGATGGTAGAAATATGGGAACGGGATGGAGCAAAAACTATTTCTTCTCTATAACTCTCACTATTTTCGTGTCCATTTTCTACATCAGACCTCTCATATTTCTTCCCACCATGTCGTCCTTCAAAGCACTGTGAGCATTGATACTGCTGAACCATATCAAATCTTGTGCGATCTCGCTGCCCAGTGCAAGGTCTCATGTTTGATGCTGACTGGGCGACCTCTGATTGGTGTCAGCTACAGGAAACAGCAAAATTCTCCATTGCCATGCCTTGGGGGAGAAGATGATTGGGGTCAACTATTTCCTGTCGTTGCATCACTGTCCATCAAAAGGATACAGATAAAGATTTACTTGTTTATCCCAGGACACTAAAACCAAAACTTCAATTCTAGTTCACAAATTCTCCTCTATTCTTATCCATTCAAGAAAAACATTTTTTAAATGACGATAATCGCTTTAATGGCAATGTCACATTCTGTACATATGTTGCAGTAATCACTATACCAATTCAATGCCTAAAAATACTTCCCATTATGCTATCACTGTTTAAAAGAACTAAAATTTGCTGTGTCATTGTCAATAACATGTTTTTTATCCACTTCAATAGGAGAAAAAAGGCAAAACTTCTGTGATTACGTGTTATGATGGCGATTTTAGTTATTTACTTCTTTGAGTATGGAGTTAAATTGCAAGGGCTGGGTCAATGTAGCATCAGTGACATCATGTTTTTCTTATTTGGACTGAAAATTGATTTAGACCCTTTTTAACATCATCCCAGCTGGTTGGGGTCCAGTAGCTCAACCCTTTATGACTCATTTCCTGTAAGTCAGTGTAACACCACAATAAGTATGTTGCAGGCCACACCTATATAAAGTACAGTTGACCATTGTGTCATCCATCCACAAAATAGCAGGGGCAGTAACTATGTTTGAAAAATAACTACACATTTTTCTCCAATTAGCAAAATTGTACTGAGTGGCCACCATTGAAGAGCACATTTGTGCACATGGATGTTTGATCAAATATTTATTTTAGCTCTTGTTGACACAATTCATTTTCTGGAACATATTTTCATGTATCAATATGAACTAAATCATTAACCATTTTTTAGGTCAAGTGACCAAAGTAAGTCTATTCTGAAAGATGTAGAAAAAAAGTCAAGTTGGTAAAAAGTACTATCAATCAGTTACTCATAGAAAGATTACATATAATTGTTTTTACCTTCTTAATAATGATAACACAAGAATACAAACACAAACTGCCAAATAGTAAAATACGTTTTTTCCCCACAATTCTAAAACAACATACATAAAGTATTAATGTTTGACCTGTTTGATTTCCTAATTACTACACTTTAGATTATGGGGAGGAGAATTGTTAACCTGCAAAGATCATTTTTGAGGCTCCATTTGTGTGAAGTTTAGCCAACAACAAAAAAATCGCCCTTTTGCCCCACTGTTCCTCAACTGAATACATTTTGTACATTCTTTTATATTGACCGCTTCCTGTTTTGCTTTTTTCTTTCTTCCGGCTTCCATGTGTGCTTGTGTGTGTGGAAGCTGATGATGAAAACATCTCATTACTGCTCTCTCTCTCGGCAGTGAAGACCTCGCTAAAATATTAATGTGGTGCATGTCTCTGTATGTACCACAATATGAATTTGGGAGTGCTATGGAGCAAGTGGCGAATCTGTGGTGCTGCTAATTTAATGGGAGAAATGGGTTTTACAAACTTTAGGATAAGTGATAACCTGCTCATCTACAATCAAGTTTACATAAAACCACAAAATACAATGTAATTGCTTATGAACATTTCCTGAGTATATATAAATACATATACATATATACACATATACATATATATACATATACATATGCATATATATACACATATACATATACATATATACACATATAGATATACATACATTTACATATATATACACATACAAATATATATATATATATATATATATATATATATATATATATATATATATATATATATATATATATATATATATATATATATATATATATATATATATATATATATATATATATATATATATATATATATATATATATATATATATATATATATATATATATATATATATATATATATATATATATACATATACACATATACATATATGTATATACACATACATATACATATATATACACATAAAAATGACTAAAAATGCTTAATCTGTCAATGTGGTTTGAGTAGGAATAACCTTTTTTGCTGCAGATGAATCATCTTGACCAAAGAAAATCTCAAGATAGTTACGTATTTAATACGAGGCCTGACCTTAAGGCTACATGTATTACATTGTCCTCGCTAACAATAACCAGCCTATCAGGAGGAAGAAACCAGCACGAGAGAGAAACCCCCTAACTTGAATCAGCCCATTAATGGAGCACAATGAATATGACTGAATACAAAGGGCACACATACTCATGCATGTCCCTTTTTATTGCTTTGACATGATATAGAAGTACAGTACTTTTAATTCATTTCTTAATACATCCTTGCAAAGTCTGCAGCTTGATTTATGTTCTGCTATAAAAGTTCCGATTGAAGCGTTAACCTTCAAACAGCACATGTCTCTCTGACACACGTGTTCCCCTGATGGTTTTAAAATATTGTTTGTCCTCAGAGAGATGCAAACGCGCGTGCACACATACACATAGAGAACACAAAAGCACCCCCCTGAACAAAGAAGCTTTCTGTAAAAGCTTTGCTGCTTTCTCTCTGAAGGACCCCACTGTACCCATTACACAAGTGAGTGTGTGTGTTTTTTGTTTGTATCATGTAATTAAGTGGACAGTAGCATAGTATTGTATGTGCAATTCAAAGAATTTATAGGTTGCTTGTAATCTAAACACGCATTTTATTGTCTCCCTGAGACTAGACTTCCCGTCATTAGGGTCCCTTTTCATTTTTGTCCAAACCTTTGTCTAATTTCTGTTCACAGTGTAATGCAGGTGTGGGTTATTTAAATACAAAGTAGAACATCCAACCTCAGTCGACCCCATTTCGGGGGTACCCCTGTCCCATTTTCAGAGTAATTCCGGGTTGAATGCGATTCACGCAATATCCAGCCATATAAAATGCAATTCCACTTTCATAAAGTGGGTTTTAATTTTCAATGTGATGGAAGTATTAAATCTTACGTATTTAGGATACACACCCCTAACATGACATATTTAGTGAAACAGAGACATTATGTTAAGCAAATGAGGAATGATACTATCCCTTGATGACTTATTGACTTTACAGTCTTCATATCAGCTGTGATGCAGGATTAATTAGGTTTGTATTGATGTGCCTAGTCGATGTTTATAATTCATCATGCTGAAGAACAGCTCAGCTTGATGTAGCTTAGTGTCATCATAGGGATGTTCAAGTTTTAGCCTCTGCAGCACTGCAGTGGCCTGTATCAGCCTGACAAACATGGGGCAATGATGCAGTATTTATGAGTAACTACAGTGTTTTAAGACTTAGGGGAAAAGTCAAGGTTAAAAAAAATAATGATAAAAAAAGCCACCCCTTCAAACATGTATTCAGTATATCTTCCCACTTTATGTACTAGATAATATAGAGTCCTATTAGTATTAACCGCTCAAGAGTTAATCTTATATTCCAGGGTCATTACGCGGATTTTAAAGCTGCCTTTTTATGTGCTCTAAGTATTCATTTCAGGCTCTTATTTCACTATTCCAGGCAATGGAGAGCAAACTGCTGGTTGGTGGGAAGAATATAATAGATCATACCAATGAGCAGCAGAAGATGCTGGAGTTGAAAAGACAGGAAATTGCAGAGCAGGTTTGTGTCATTGAAGAAACATATTGCATGACAGCAGATTCGTATGAATGTCTTTCTTTAAATGATTCCAGACATGCAATGAGAGGGAAATCCAGCAGCAGATGTTGACCCAAGATGATGAGACGCTTGAGCTGAGGGAGACTTTTACTTCTCTGCAGCAAGAGGTCGAGGCCAAGACTAAGAAACTCAAGAAGGTAAGCTCTTTGTAGATAGACTCTATAGGTTCTAATGAAAAAAAATGTATTCCCCAATGCATTTCCCTGTTCCTGTTTGTCTCCTCTTAGTTGTACGCCAAGCTTCAGTGCGTCAAGGCGGAGATCCAGGATGTAAATGACGAGCACGTGAGGAGTCGTCAGGAGCTGGAGCAAACGCAGAATGAGCTCACCAGGGAGCTTAAGTTCAAGTAAGTAAAAGGCGTGTGATGAATGAAGAAATTTAATGTGGAATATGGTATCGATGATAATGTATGTTTACAGTTCTAAAGTACAGTAACGTGTGTTAAAGTGTTAAAACATTAGATTAGATGAGATAAATAAGTGTGTTGCTGAAATATATATAAATATACATATACGTATATATAAATACACATACATATATATAAATATACATGTACAAATATATAAATATACATATAGATACATATATATAAAAATACATATTCATACATATAAATATACATATACAGACATATATATAAATACACATATACCTACAAACACATAGATGTACATAAAATATAAATATACATATATACATACATATATATAAAAATACATATACATACATATATATAAATACACATATACATACATACACATAGATGGACATGTATGCATACGATAAATATAAATATACATACATATATATAAAAATACATATACATACATATATATATAAATACACACATACATACATACACATAGGTTTACATGTATGCATACGGTTGGTCTTAACATTCAGCCATTTCTTTTGTTAAAAAGCCTGACAGACATGAACATAAATAAAAGAAAATTCATGCAATTCTTCTTCTGTAGGTACTTAATCATCGAGAACTTCATTCCTCCAGAGGCGAAAAATAAGATCATGAGCAGGATGACTTTTGACCCTGAAGAGGATCAGTGGAAGTTCCAGCCCCTCGTTCCCAGTGAGAGGTCAGTTTCGGATGGACAGTTTAACATTCCAGAATGTGAATTGGGACCATTGATGTCTGATTGATGTCTTCTTTCCTTCCTCTTCTCTCCAGTAAACCCTTACAGATGAAGAAAAGGCCAGTATCTGCTGTGGGATATAAACGACCAATCAGTCAATACGCAAGAGTTGCCATAACAATGGGGGCTAAGAACAGATTTAGGGTAAGGGATTGCTGCCCATAAAGTGACATTCACCTTTTTCCCTACAAATGACATGCAAGTGCTTTTTCCTTTCAAATTAAATAAAAATGAACTGCAGTAATGCATTGCTTAATTCACGTACCAACATACTATACTACCACACTAAGTATTACTTATAACACTTTGAGTATATCTGGAATTTATGCATTTTAAAAAATCCACTTAAACTATGGAGTTAACTCATCTCATGTTATCTAACCATTTTTGTTATGCAGTTAAATAAAGATTTCACCTTTGTGTGTTAAGGCTGAAAACATCATGTTTCTGGAGTTGGACATGACCCCCCCAAACACTGCCTCATTGGGTCGTTTAAGGGATATAAAGCTTAACCAAAGCTCCTCTGTGGACAACTCTCCCACCACCGACAGAGGCGTTCACAAGTCTCCCTCGTGGTAAGTCGAATATACTCCAGTGCAAAATTATAATTTAACATGTATGTCATCTTGCTCAGATGGCAAAACATTCAAAATTCAATCGGTTATGTCTGCTATTATTATGTGAAGGAGTAATTTGCATTTAAGTTTATATCATGACTAAGCCCTTTTTTCCTGCTGTCTTTATCTAACAAATGTTAATGGATTTTGTGTAATGTATCGAAATGGAATTATTAAAGATTAGCCACTACCATTAAACTCTTGCTTAGCCAGTAATTGCATTGTTCTTGAATAATCTTGTTAACCTGTAATTTAATATTTGAAATGAATCATACCTTTTTTTTGCAGGTGTCAAAGCCAAAAGTCTCTCTCGTCCTCGTCTTCTAATGTTTCCATTTCGGCTTGTTCTCCAGCTGTGACTGCGTCGGCGCAGTGAAACATAAAAGCTTTAGCAATGTGTGTTTATATTCTTATTTATTGTGCTGGAAAATTTGGTGCTGCAATGCCTCTTTATAAGACAAAACTAATTGTTGACGGAAAAGGACCTTAAAAAAGCTCATTAAAAGGAACAAATTAACCTTTTTTTGCATGGGAGAAAAAAAATGAAATGTTTGTGAGGCTGTGTGTGTGGATGTCTCACCAAAGTGGCTTTTATCCTGTGTATTATACCATTGTACATATTGAATATATAAATGTGTCTTCAGTGGTCATTATACATTCCCCTAAAAAATATTTCACAGTAGAACATCTTTACATGTGTCGTGGTTTATTTAAGATAGTCACGTGTAATTCTAAAGGAGAATTTAAAATTCTAAATCGAATTTAAAATAGTTCTGGAAGCTTTTATGTGACCACATTTTTAATTGAAGATATTCATTCAGGATCATGTCATAGAAAACAAGTATAAATATGAAATACGTGTGTTTCAATGCGTTTGTCCTTTTGTTTTGTTCTCTTAATGTAACTGATGCAAAATGATGTGTTATTGGACTAAAAAGAGGATGTTGAGCTAGTTTGCAGTCTGAAAAAAAATAGAAAGAATAGTATTATATAGTGTCTCAGACACCAAAGTGGGTGTAATACTGGCAGGAATTAAAAAAACATTCAGGGATTATTATTCATATACAAATAATGGGGAAAATGAATATCTGGCTACTAAATTGATATAATTCTCATTGTGAATGCCTCAAGAATGGACAAGAAAACATAATTCAAATGTTATTATGATGTTAGGTATAGGAATTCTTTCTAATTGTGGCTGTCATAATAATATTCCAAGAAAGTCTAGAAGACATCATTGATAAAAATCTCATTTTAAATACGGTGAAATGCCGTTTCTAACTGTTTCAGCTATTTGCAGATGTGTGCAGTAATCACATTGAGGGCACTTAATTGACCCACTTTTGTTCCACTAGGAAATGCTTAGAGGCTTCACCCAAATGTCCACATTTGTGTCACTCAATGACGGTTACATGCAATTCACCTTTAATAATACATGCATAGGAATAAGTAATGTTAGTATAAATTAATTGTGAGCAATGCAAGCAGATTTATCACACAATTAAATGAATAACATTGGATTTTTAATTATCAGAGGTTTTATTGTGGAAGTAAATGTATAAGTCACAGTGGATTTTCATTGTCTTCAACATTGTTCTTTTTTATTTTTATTTTTTCTAATTCATGCTACAGCCAGTAACGAAAAAATATTTACATTATAATGCTGAGTGTAACGGCAGGGTGAATGTGATTTTTTTATTATTTTTTTTTTTTTTATACAAAAAGATTGTTGATAAATGTCTTTGTACATTGTTTCTGTACAAATCTTGTTATGCGTGTTAATTAAGTCACTGTTCTGTGTCGGCCTCGTCAAATATTGTACAACTGTGAGAGGGTTGTGGGGCTGTGGGGGAGGAAGGAAGTCAAATGCCGATAGAAAAAAAAGAGGTGGGGGGGGAGGGCAGGGATGGAAGCAGTGAGCCAAAGACAATCAGGAAGTGAGGAGAGACTGTGGAGGAGGTGGAAAACGGAGCCAGTCTCCATGGTAACCAGCCTGTTGAGGAATGGCTCATGGAGTAGGGGGGAGTGGTGTCATATTATAATGGTTGTAAAATAGCAAAAGCCAGTATTGCTGAGCTCATCTGTCGGGTTAAAAATCAAAATAAAAAGACTAATGCAAGAATTCTCAAGTTGTATTTATGTTACTATTCAATTAAAACTGTGTGTTGAGGATAGTGTGTTTGTTGTAATTTAATATATTGGGCCTGAGGTTTAGTGAAGGGATGGAAGACCCTTCACATTTTTAAATGGGGGATTATAGTGTATTAGAGACAATATTGTTTAATTGGGATTCAAGTCTATGAAACATTATAGATTAAGTGAAGATGCATATGTGTAAAATACATATATGTCTATACACAAGAGGCAATTTGATACCCATCTTGCAATGAGAGTAATTGACGATGAGAGGCCTCTATTTTACCCACCTGCATTGCATTTAAATATTTTATGACCAGCATTCTGCTTCATTAGGACAGCATGAGTGTATTATTACAGAACATGTAATTATTACAGAACATGTAATAATGTTTTAAACTCATACATGTTCACCTTCCAAAAAGAAAAGAAAACATGATTGTTGAAATGTTCTACATACCAGATTCACAACAAAACATTCATTGGACTTTTATGACTCTAAAATGCATAAACATTTAAAATGAATAGACATTTAGAGTCTAAAAATTTAAAGTATTCATGCCTTTAACATAATAAAAACAAACTAGTTGGTAGAAGGTTGGCAACCTCAAGGTTCATAGTTATTAGCCCTTTGCTGCTCTCTGGTGTACAAATACAATAAAGTTGCAGCTTCCACTTTCTCATTCTTAGATGCAATAAAAATTTTGAGCATTCAAAAAAATGACACTTTTGTACAATTGTAAATTTAACTAAAGGGATGCAGAGAGGAAAAACAAGGGCATTCTGTGGTTGAACTATCGCAAAAGTACTTCATAAATCTTTCATTCTGTCATTTGTTGCAGGCGGTGCAATCCCATAAATCTAGTTATTCAAAATGTAAAAGCTAATAAAGGTGAATCTAGTAGGAGTAAAAACTTTATTATGTACATGTACAAAATTTTATACAAGAGCAAAAATATAAAAATGCCGTTTACTAGTCACTATTGAGGTGAAATGTTGGTAAATGTGCGAGAGTATATCACATGGCCTTTATTTCTTCAATGTGCTTCAACATTGGATTATAATTCATTTTAAGTGCTTCCATTTCCAAGAAGTTGAATGGAGTAATTGACCAGAGGAACTTTATATAGAGAAAAAGGAAATTCACATCGAAATTCCTCAACAGGACTGGAAAATGTAACATTTGTGTCTTGAATCCACATCAAAAAGATTTTCAAGTCTGAGTTACAGTAGAATCGGTTATTCTTGAAATTAAGGACGTTAAGCGTGTGAAAGGGTGCCGGATCAGGAGACGCCATGAAGTTATTAGCCAGGTTAAGTATTTTGAGGTTTTGGGGAAAGGCATCACTTTGGAGATACGTTAGTGTGTTAGATGAGAGGTCCATCTCAAGAAGTGACGTTAGATTTTTAAAAATGCCTTTGGGGAGGGAATTTAAGTTGTTAGAATTTAACCTTAGACTGACCAAATGATGGAGTCCTTGAAATATGTCCAGGCATTTGCCTTGAGACCAAATGGACTGCAGGTTGCTGCTATGAAAATCTAACACTTTAATACCACTCTGCTTCTTTTTAGAAGTGTTTTCATTCATTGTGCACCATCTGATAGGGTTCCCTCCAAAGAAAAGATGCTGGAGTTTCTCTAGTTGAGTTATAAAAGTGTGTGCAGAATGTAGGTTTTCCAGTCTGTTGTTTTGAATGTTCAAATACGTAACATTTGGTGCAAATGCCGTGATGGTTTCCACTGAAGAGAAGGTCAATTTATTGTCGTACAAATTGAGATAAGTTAATTGAGGTACGGCACTAGGAAATCCAAACTTCCTAAGAGAATTTCCTTTCAAATTTAATACTTGTAGACTGAAAAGTCCACTAAATGCCATATAGCCCAAAATCCCAATGTGATTATAGGAAAGGTCCAACACTTGTAAATTCTTTAATGGAGCGAAACAATGAGCACGAATCTCTCCAAGCAAGTTATGGGATAGATTAAGTTTCTTTAAATTTTCCTGACCATCAAAGGCTTGATTGTGAATTTGGTTGATCTGGTTTTGAGAGAGGTCAAGGTCTTTAGCTTCTGATAGTGGATCAAAAGCTCCCTGATGTAATGCAAATAACATGTTTTTAGATAGATCTAATACGCTGATTGAGCTGGTTCTGAGACCCTCAAATGTACTGTTGTCCACATCCTGAAAATTGCTAAATGAAAAGCCTTTACCGATGTGTCCTGATAGTTTGAGATGCGAAATCTTAGTACCTGCTATAGCTTTAAAAAATAGTTTTAATTTTTCTATGCTAAGCCCATTATTGGACAAGTCTAGAGTCCCAAAAGATATCCCACGGAATGGGTTTCCATGAGTATTTTGATCAAAATTTTGATTATCCATTGCCTGAAGGTTGTTAGAATCTAAATTCAAAAATTCAATTCGCTTACCCTGCGAGGCAACAAGATCAGGGTCATCTATTTTTTTAATTCTATTCAGTTTTAGATTCAAATCCTTCAGATGAGTCAGATTGGAAAAGACCAAGGAAAGATGGAGTGTCTTTATCTGGTTACCAAATAGGTTAAGAGTTTTTAACAAAGAAAGAGGCTTCAGATAATCATCCTTTAGAATGGAATCATGAAGATAACAGTGATCTAGTTGGAGATTTTCCAGATTGGACAATCCAAAAAAGGCCTGTGGTTCCAGTGTAAGCCTTGTATTGAAGCCCAGTACCAACTTCTTGAGGTGTCTTTGTCCGCGGAATGCATATTTTTTGATCACTAAAGGTGAATACTGATGACCCAAATCCAGTTCTTGCAGCATCTCCAGGCCAGATAAAGAGGTGACATTAATCTCACTGATTCGGTTTGACTCCAAGTACAGGTGGGTGATGTTGGGGGGTAATGAGGGAATCCAGTACAGTTTCCGAAAGGAGCAATCAGCTACAGAGCCAAATAGGGAGCAAGATGAGAGACATTCTGGCACCTGTGAATGGTTTTTTGTCATTAGTTTATAAAAGGCAAACATTGACAAATGGACGATCAAATAACTATACACATTATTAACACAATTATCCATATTTTGAAAATTGCTTGTCCTCATTCGGATCTCCATTCAATGATAGACTTGATTTTTAAATAATGCTCTTTTTCATAACAAATTAAAACTACATATAATGCATTTTTGCTCCTTTTTGACAAAGATTCGGGTGCAATCATCTTTCCTTAAATTAGTATGCATTTTATTTTTACCTGGAAGATAAATATTTATTTTTACCTGGCAGATAAATATGATGACCACCAAAACGGCAAACATCTTCACCATGTTGCTTTTCAAATGAAAACTAGCTCTAATCTCAGTAGTTCCGTATCTGCAAATTGAATATCAGAGCTGTGCTTTTATCTCATTGGTGGACATTGGATTGACCCACAAATGTAAACATTACACTGAACTGGACTGTCCATTTCATTTAACTCCACAATTGCAAAAGAAGGGAAAACTCATGGATTATTGATGTACTTTTCTGTTGTTTTCCAAAATATTTTCTGTCCCGTATTGCGATTCTTACAAAAACTGGTTTAGTTTATCAATCAAAACTCTCCAGTTGCCATATTTGCATTGCACCCAAAATGAAGACATTTCAAGCAACATTACATTTTATGCTATGAACACTCATACTGAACACTCATACGGATTTCAACCTTCCAAAATCATTGCAAAGTGAGTTTCTGGTCAGTTTGTGCACCGTTTGATCACACATTGCTGGTGAATTTCACAACAATGGGACATTGCCAGTTAGTCAAAATGGCACTTGCAGGGTCCAGTTCTCCCCAAGTCCCACAGCAACAAGGCTCAAGAGCACCCCCCAATGAAGTACTTGTTTCTGTAACCCGAGTACTGCTTCCATTGCAGAGGTCAAGTATCCTTAAATTCTCGAAATACTCTATTTAGCCACTCTATTTGAATTCTCAGATAAATATCAAGTACAGTAATATCTTATGCATGATATTAATTCAGTTTCTGAACTGCTTATCCTCACAAGGATTACGGGTGGTGCTGGAGCATATCCTCACCAACTACTACAGGCACTAGGCAGGGACACCATGAATCAGCCAATCGCAGGGTGCATAACAATACAGATTTATTAAAAAATAATATCATACTGCGTTAAATATCAGGAAGCTACTAGAGTTGAAAACAAGGTAAAACAAGCGAGGTCAAATGCTTAAAAGTGTTTTGAGAAGCCAAAACAGTTCAAAGCTGAGTTGAAATTTTGAAGCATATCAAATATTGATGTTAAAGAATAACTTATGGTGTTTGTGTTTATCCATCTTAAAAATGAATAAAACATCTTAAGAATACTTTGCGAACAATCAGATAACAGAATGTGTGTCTAGTGCCTGAAGTCAGCCTGGTTAAGCTCCAGCACCCCCTGGGACCCTTGTGAGGATAAAATGGTGCAGAAAATGAATGATTGAACAACCATATGAAGGTCAATGTGTTGACCTACTCACTTTTGATTATTAGATTGGAGACTATTTTCAGTTGTGACATTTTAGTCTCTCCGATTGACTGATGACTAATCCAGGGTATGTTTGAAGTCAGATGGGATAGGCTCCAGCACCCCATGCGAGCCTTATGAGGAAACGTGGTTCAGAAAAGGAATGAATGAACAGTCATAGTAAGGTTATTTTCTTGAGCTACTCACTTCTGATTATTAGATTGGAGACTATTTTCAATTTTGACATTTTAGTCTCGCCGATTGACTGATCACCAAATCAGGGAGTGTCTGTCAGCTGGGATAGGCTCCGGCACCTCCTTCGAGCATTGTGAGGAAAAGAGGTTCAGAAGATCAATGTCTTGACCTACTCACTTTCCATATTTTCATCTAAGAATATTTTCAGTTTGGAGATTTTAATTGACGCGATTGACTGATAACTAATTCAGGGTGAGTCTGAAGTCAGCTGGGGTAGGCTCCAGCACCCCCTGCAAGCCTTGTGAGGATATGCAGTTCAGAAAACGAATCAATGAAATGTCGTCTGTTTTAACAGTACCAAAGTCAAACTAAAACTTATTCGACTATGAAAATAAGTGTGATAGACAGTCGATCATAAGGGGAGGGAGCGGAACTCCCAGAAAAGAGGAGTGACCTTCTTTCAAAATATGCCTCAGTACAGTCAGCGGTCACCGGTACGGGCTGGCTGGTTGGCAGCAGCAGCCACGGATCCTCATCAAACATGGCTCTCCACAACGGAAACATCAAGCTGGACGGTTACCACATGTTTTAAACGTAATTCGATGCGAGAGGAGAAGACGAGGGGGAAAGCGGATGGTGGAAACGAGAGGAAAAGCTGCATAGAAGTTTAGTCAGGGGTACATGTTTGTGTCTGTAGTCCAACGCGTGTACCTGTCGGTGAGTAGAAGAGCTCATTTAGTTTGTTTATTTGGGGATTTTAATCGTTTAATTATTATGGATTTGGGATACATAGCGTTTTTATTTGGGTGTTGTGGATGTGCTTGATTTGGGGTGGGCAACTTTCGTCAACATGGCCGCTCAAGTCACAGTTGCAACAGTTACTAAATAAAAATCAAGTCTTTATTTTAATGTTTGGTGGATCAGATCAACTTTAAATGTTTTGTGTATGAATGAAGGTTTTTTGTTGTTGTGCACACGGCGTAACTCCCTTCCTTGTGTGTAATATTACACTAGAGTCGTGCCCACTTTTCTTTTCCTTTTTCTCTTAAACGTCAGGACTACTGTTTGGTTTGAATGGCCCCTGATTTTTTTTTCTTTCCTCTTTTCCTTTTTTGAAATGCACTTTTTAGGTTTTAACAAATAACTTCCGTGCTCATGCAGCTGTTTGTTTATCTCTTCTTAAAATAAGATCCAATTTTTAAAAGGGCACAAAGTTACTGATTCAGAAGCAATATTTTTAAGGGTTAATAGTGTTTATCAGTGGAATCAAAGTTTGGGGGATTTTACAGTCTTGGATTCACAGTTAAAGAGTAAAACAAACTTTCAAAATGTTGTTTATCATCAAATATAAGTGTGATTTAAAAAAAAAACATACATAGAAAACAGACTTGGGCTCCTGGAGGGCCGGAATTGGACCCCCATGCTCTAACCGCCGAAAACTTTACTTTTCTGAGCATCTAACAATTAAACATTTACAATGAAACGCACCCTGTATATCATTATTCACTTAATCTCTCCCGCATCGTCCTCAGATGACACTGACATCAGACCTCCTGCTACAGGCACGAATGGCTGGCTTTATTTTTTTGTTTATGCTGCTCCTGATCAACCAAATGCAGATGTTTTTGCACGTGTTTTAAATGAGTGAAATGAAACATGGATGATAATCATTGCTTTACGTCAAAGAAAACATTTTAAGGTAGGTACAGTTCTGTTTACAGATGGCTGTGACACTTTGACCTTTAGGGGTCAGGAGGAATGCTAAAATGTGTTATCAGGGTCATTTGTACCGTTTTGGAGTCTGTTATATAGTTGCCATATGCCCCAGAGACATTTGTCAAAATAAAACAGTAATACTGCAGTAAACAGTTCATCATCAGGTTAAGTACAGGCTTTTGTTTTGGTAATGTATGTGTTTTGTGAAATAAAATTAATTGGCTGAAAGTTAATTTTAATTTTGCCAGTGTGTGCTATTGGGAAATGTTGAACACAACTAAACACTGTTTATTTAGTAATTGTCCAACAATGCAAGATTTGAAATATAAAGTTAGTCAAAAATATTTTTCTTTGAAAATGTATATTTACACTGTGATATACACTGCAAATTGGGTATTAACATAGTGAGATTTGTAGAATCAGTGGTGTTATCAACTCATTTTCCCCATTATGTTTCTTCAGGGCAAAAGGCACACATTCAGTTCCTGTTTCTTGGTGTTCGCTTTCACTCTTGTCACTTTTAACATCTGATGTTCTCGCACTCTCCTTCCTTCCGGCTTGTAAAAAGTATCTCATAGTCTGTATTTGTGGCTTCTCATTCTGCTCTCCTTATTTACTTGACCATCCTCAGTATTTTCTTTTTATACTCATTTTATGAGCTTCTAATGCCCAAAACCTAGCCCCTTCATTTTTTTACATTCTTTGTTTTCATAAGACCCATCAAACGCTCAAATATGATGGGTGAAATTTGGTCTGGGGTAAAGAAAGTATATCTTGAAGTAATGGTAAATGTGATCTGGTTCAAGGCACATTTTGTCATTCCTACAGTGTGGCTCCTCTGGGAAAGCAAAATTGTTTTAGGTAAACATGTGACAAGTTGAAATATGAACTAGAACAGTATATATATAAGCTCTGCTATTGTTAACATTGTACACAGTCCATGTGAGTAAATTACACAGTATACCGAAATGGGAAACGCATGGCTTTTGGCTTGACTCTGAGAGATATGGGGTTAAGTTGTAATCCGAAAATGACTTTAATTGTGCATCGTAAAAAAAATAAGATTGTGAAAGACAGTTAAAATGGTTGTTATAGTAGTGATTATGCTCATTGATCTGCACAAATTTAACAGACCTTTTAAAAACTGGAGATTTAGCTAAGCAGTGTTATTTGAAATTTTGTCTAGTCTGTCTGATGTTTTAGTCTCTGGGCTTGTTAAACACCTTTTGTGATTAGTCTTTCAAGAACTTTTTGCGGGATAATGTTTGTAAGTAACCAGACTTGTAATAAGAAACCATGTTGAGAACCTCCACCAAAAAATATCTGTTCATACTTTTCCCACTATTTTCCGATAGAAGACATAACTTACTATTAGAGACTGTCCTATGACATACTAGGTCAGTATTCTATTGGAGCACATGTACACCATGATTCACGACCAATCCTCGAAATAAAATGTCATACTAGCTGTTTCAAATGTGTAACCGGAGATTGTGTTGCTGTTTTTACCTGCCCGGTGATGCACCACCGACCACACTGGCGAGTCTTGAATCTTATGATAGCAGAATAGAGGTCAAAGTTCAGGAGACAGACATAGTTGGACAGAGACAGAGGACTTGACTTAATCAAGTTATGAATGGGCCAAAACAAATGCAAACCTGATTACGCCTATGATCTCCTAACCCACCGCACTAAGGGTTCTATTGGCTAAAAAATGCTGCATACTTTGTTTTGCTTGCCTTGTGAGGGGTACTTGAAATAAATTAAGCATACACACTATAATTTATTCATCCTGAGACAAATTACAATAACTGATCTGACATTGTTTTACCATGTTGTCCGAAAGGTAGGTGTCCACTTTTTTGAAAGGTTGGGTAATAACGTTCTTATTCTACATTCATACATACAAATTTCATCAATCACACTAGTAGTACTTTTAACCGAACCTAACATTACAACTCTGAACACAGTTTAAAATATCCATTGAATTGAGTGTGGATGGGCCCCCCAAGTTTCTCACATTTTCTTCAGTGTGGGGCAATAAAAGGCAATAGTGTATTTATTACGGATATTTTTGCAATGTCTGCGTCTAATGTTCTATGCATAAGGCAAGCACATACCCGCACAGACATTGCTGGAGACCTGTCAGGGTAGACATGAGAATACAGAACAGCTGGGAATGGCGATGTGGTCATGTGGTATGCTATGCCTGTGCCTGTGTCTCTGGGTGGCGTCCAGAGGGTGGTAAACACCCCCTTACCCCTCTTTAGTAAGCCTTCGCCTGCCTGACGCCTCTTTCTTGATCAACGTCGTATTCGTAACGCTTTTTGAGTCTTGAGACATTTTATCTTGTGGGAGTCATCTCCAACCAGTAGAGAACAACTTTTTGGCTGCCAGTTCTGTAGCTCGTCTGTCTGTTTTTGGTTGAGCACCACTGCAAACAGGTGTGTATGTGTCTGTATTTGTAAAGTGAGAATGGTGTTATATGCGGGACTGTCAGGCATGTACAAGTGATCTGTTTGAAAAGAATTTGAGGACTGTATTGTGCCTGCACAGGTGTGCAGGTTGGGTGGGCTGCGTTAATGAAAGGATATATGGCTATAACACTGAACAAAAAAATAAGAACTAACATTTGGATGTTGCTACTCTCCATACTATAATGTCTACAATATACCTATACTAAATGTCTCAGTAAATTGGGTTTTGTGCAAGAAGAGCATTATTTGAAAATTACAATAGTTGGAATTATTTCAGCATTTGTCTGCCTTTTATGTTCATTTCTGACTACAGCAATAGGGAGGAAGGCTTGGTGTAGATCCTAGCCGGCATTGTGTTTCATTTCACTCAAAAATACATTGTTGCAACTGTCAAAACTATTTTTGCTGCATCAGTGTAAAGCATATATCTTAAACACCTCGGGCTAACATATAAATATAAGATGAATGTATTTTGGGCAAATGTTTTGCTTCTGCATTATTATGGAATTGCTGACAGCAATTAGAGCTTTTTGTAGTATCAGGATGAATTAATAAATGCTTAAGTTCATGAACTACTAGAGACCGTTTTTTACTAGTTTGGGTACAGGAATTAATTTGGGCAGAAAGTAAGGAATTGTGGGCGTGTGTGTGTGAAGTTGGTGTCTTCGGTGGCAGAAAACATTTTTTTTTAATATTACCTTTCTTTTCTGTGTCTCTCTAATAGACATCCTTTATTGAAGCGCCACTTAACCAGCAGGACCCCCTGACACAGAGAGGTATGATCAAAAACCCACTCCACACACACACTATTTCCAACGTTTCCCTTCAATTCCAAAAGTGTTTTCACATCAAGATGACATGAAAGTGACAGTCAGATAAACAATGTAACACCATACCACAGCCACTGTAAACAACACTCTGTCTTCTTTTGCTTGAAGTCCACACTACAAATGAAAAAAAAATATATTAATGGAAGTTTTTTGTTCCATTCCTGTTCAGAAAAACAACTGTTGGCCGATCATGGACAGTAGAATGTGAATTCATGGCTGTCAAACGAGTATATCTCTATTTGCTTTAAAGTTGGCTATAGTAATATTCTAAAACCACCAAAATGTTTTCCATGCTGAATTCAACTACACATTCTTTGTAGGGTTTTGGTTTGGGTAAGTATTCACCAAACACCAGTTATTTCATGTACACACATTCAGAGCTCAGTAAATGTCGACCATAATAAAACACTATGGGGCAAAAAAAAGCTACTGCACATTCAGCATAGCCCACATCAACTCTGAATCACAATTTCTATTTATTTTTTATTATCTATATGTCATTTCTATAGAAATCAGTCCTATTGCATTTTAGATGTTCTTCTCAGAACACACGGGACTCGCTTTACATCTACTCCAACCTTATCTACAACTTGTTTTTACTGCTCATGAACCAGAAATGTATTTATTTAATGTAGTGGCATCACCATTAGATGTTTTATTGAGCATAGAATTTCTGAGGCGTACTTTGAGGAGTCTAGTCTGCAAAATCATTTTGGACTGAATAGTGATTGAGAAACATGCACCACATTTTATAAACTCATGATACAGGAAAACTCTTCTGAAGAGATGAAAATCCCATGGAGACAACAAATTCATAGCAGCTGTCATAAATGGAACATTAGTTTTTTTATTTTGAAGTCATGTGAGTGTAAACATGTATTTAAGATAGATTTGACTTTTGAAAGTAGCAACTAATCTATTCCTGCTTGATCTACAAAGGAATTAATGGCGAGAAGGGCAATATATCAAAAATTGTTTTAAGCTTCCAAATTTTGAATGAGAAGCAGATTTCATGCTACAAAGAGCCCAAATGTTGGCGTGACAGACACTAATGTTAGATCGTACTTGCACTCTAACTGCAGCTAAAACGTCGTTGATAATAATAGTTGACTTACCATGGTTGGCGAGCTAGTCATCATTTCTCAGTGAGAGATAATACCTCACAGATGGTGCAGTGACTCCACAATGAGGTTTATATAACTTCAACTGCATTAAACATTACAAACAAATCTTGCACTTTGTAGAATATTTTTAGATATTTATTTATTTGGAACAAATTGCTCAACTCTACAACATACAGGTAGAAGAGGTTCCTTTTTTTGGCACTGAATTCATTACCTGACCAACTAAAATTATGAAGTACAGATTGAATATGTATGTGTGTTTGTGAATGACTGAAAGGAGGAATAGTTTTTTTGTCTGACTGAAGCATGAGGTCTCCTGGGATGTGCTCAAATCCTCTCTGGAATGTGTACAGGGGCTCGCGGGTAAATGGTGGGGTGTGGCTTTGCTTGTCACCATATTTACACAAGGAATGCCAATACGCCTGAGTATTTCAGGTTCATGGGATGTGGCATCCTTTTTTCCACATTTCTACTGTTGACTTCCACATTTCCTTCCTTCCGTTTGGTTTTCCTGTAAATGCTCATTTAAAATTCAATCACTAACTCTGATAATGAGTTGAACACTTGCTTCTTCCTTCTTTTTGCAACACTGTCAGAAGCTGTGCATGCTTTAAAACAACATCTTAAGGCAACAATCTATATTACTTTTATTGATGTACCGAACACCAAATTCACACTACTTGGTCAATTTTCCAAATCAAACCGTGTCAGTCCTTTGCACTAGATTTGAGCTATTGTAAATAAAAATGCTGTTCATCCAGATTAGAAAGTACAAATCTATTTTTCAGCATTCTTATTCCCCCATCATCAGAAATACCATGACCGCGAACTTTCTTGAAATATATTAATACTCATTTTAAGGCAATATAACCCACTCCTAATTCAAGGTTAGCTGCCAGTAACAACAATGAAACCTCAAGAGTCAACTTCAAATGAATCTCAAACTAGGTTTAGCAGCACTTTTCACACACAATGCTTTGGTGGAGTTTTTCCATGAATTTTGTGGCAGCTGTCAATAAAGTTGGCACACTTTGAATGCAGTTCAGCATGTGGTACTCACTATCATTTAAGTATTGCTGCTTCAAAGCTCTGTCAAAATACAACTTTGCATGAAACGTGTCTTTGGTGTTAAAAAGATTGTTTAAAAGAGTTCAAATGCAATCATGAGTAGAGTTGAGAAAGTGTCTATTTTTTTTTAAATCTTCCACAGATTGTGTTTTTGATTGGGTGCCAATGGTCATGTTTTTGTGTGTGTTTCAAGCAGGATGGTGATGGCAGAGCGGGGACTGACAGACAGAAGGAGGGTGGATCCACTGACTACAGGAGCAGCCAGAAGACAAATCATGGTGGAACTTGGTGAGTCAATTGGTCTTATTCGACCCCATCAATAGGTAACTAAAGGGTAGTTCCTTCGAAATTTTGTGTACAGCGGACCAGAACCTTGATAGCATCTGCCTTTCTACTTATCGAACAGCCTGTAAACTGCGATTCATACAGAAGAGATGTAACTGTAAGTCTTAGAAAAAGTCTTAGAATTTGACATAATTGTCACCGATGTATATAACAAGTCTTTTTTTGGCCTTCATTTATTTTCCTTACAGTGCATCTCATCGATATATACAACGTGATCGAAGCAGTGCGGGACGCCGGCCTGAATGCTGTAGACTTCAATGCTGGCATATCTGTAACCAGGCTGGAGAACCTGGTAGCGTCCCTGTTCAACCAGCTTAGTAAACGCCTACCCACTACTCATCCAATTAAGCCAAGGGAGAGTACTGTCCTGTTTGTTGACTTCATCTTGACTGCAATCGAGAGGTAAATGGCGAAAATCATTTTGTCTTGTTGTTTCATCCAAAAATTAACAGCTTATAAAAATATGTTGTGTTTCAGTGAACCAAAGAGCCGACTGACAGTGTTCTCAATAAAGGCCATGCTGGCTGTACTGTGTGGAGGAAAACTAGTTGACAAACTACGCTGTAAGTATCACACACGCTGTCCTGACTAAAGCGAGATTAAAGTGGTCAGGTATCCCTTAGGCCATATTGTCTCTTTGAAAAAGAATCACGTAGAACCTGGGCATTTCAGGAAAGAAGTGGTGCTGACTTTTCTGTCACCATTAGATTCGAATTATGTTGAGTTACTTTCAATGATGTATAACCTTTAAAATCACTTCGGTCATCATTCATTGCGGACGCGATCAACGAACCCTTGGCCTATTTTATACACTGTTACTCACAATTGCAGTGTACTTTCAGTGGGAGAAAATGCACTGTTTAATTTGTGACATACTCAACTCTTGACATTGATCTAGAGAACTAATTCCCTGCAGTAATAAAATTGGGGGCCCAGCAGGATATCTCGGAACTGATCTTGGTACAAAAAGTCTCGTGGCCTAGTATTTCTTTATAATTATGGCCCAGGAGCAAACAGAGCTTTAACTTTACTTTTTAAATGAGGTCCAATGTGATGAAATCCAGTGTACATTTTATACAAAATTGCCACCTTGTGGGAAATGTTTGTCACTGCTGTTGTTTTCTGACGTCATTTCATCTGTTGGTGTGTAGATGTGTTTTCTCAGGTCTCAGACTCCAGCGGTGTGATGGTCCTGTCCAAATTTGACAATTTCCTGATTGAGGCTCTCAAGCTGCCATCAGCTGTCCACGAACGCCCATCGTTTGGCTACACAAACAACATGGCCCGTTCGTGCTTCCCACAACAGGTAACGTATAGTCACATCTGATTAATATCAGTTTATTTTTCATTGCAGATTAAACAGTGTTGTTATTATTATTTTTTTGTAGAAGCGGGTGATGCTCAACATGTTCCTGGACATTGTATCTGACCCTCCCCCATGTCTCGTCTGGCTTCCCCTCATGCATCGCCTCGCCAATGTAGAAAATGGTATTAACATTTTTACATGCTAATCTATCTTGTATTCAAACAATTGATGTATTGTTCTTTTAATGCCTTTCTTAGGGGCTGATGTTTATTTACCTTGCAATATTATTCATTTCTGAACCGCATATCCTCAAGGGTCGCAGGCAACGGGCCATTGCAATTTTATTCATGTAAACCAAGTTGTTTTAAGGTGTTTTTGCAATATTATTCTTGTTCCTTGTACAACTTTTCTTTTTTGTTTCTTTTTTTTCAGTGTACCATCCCGTCTCATGTTCTTACTGTCATAGCAACGGTATAACAGGCTTCCGCTATCGCTGTCTCCGTTGCCGAGGATACCAGCTCTGCCAGAATTGCTTTTGGCGTGGCAATGCAAATGGCTCTCATAGCAACCAACACCAGATGAAGGAGCACTCATCCTGGGTGAGATGGAGTATTTAAATAAGTTTACATGACGGATGAAACAAATAACATGCTGTTGTTTAGGTTATTGTTTTAAATCATTAGAACTTTTCGGTTTCTTAAAAGGCAGCTGCAAAGGTAAACAAATTGCAGGAAGAAAGGCCACCAAAAAACAACATTAAAAACTAATAATAAAACAATTAATACTTTCAAAAAAACCTAAATGTGAAAAAAATGTTTTAAATATTTATTATAGTTGGTTTCAGCTTTGTTTTTGCCCAGGATTTTCAGTTTCACTGAAGAATTTTATTTTCTTTGCATTTCTAATATCCCTTTATACTTTATGGCAACTTATCTATTACATAGATACACATTGTAGTTATTGTGTGATAAAATGCATCTTAAAATTTGGTGTGGTCTAAAAACTAGAAAAAAAAACATGGAACTTTAAATAATTAAAAACACTGGTGTGGTAGTTTTTCTTCATACATTTGATTTGTCTTCATCTAGAAGTCACCTGTGACCAAGCTGGGCCGAGCCCTGGGAAAAACTCTGGGTTGTGTATCATCCCGGGAACCTCCACACCCAGTTTACCCAGAGGAACCTGAGAGGACCCTAAATCTCGCTAACATAGTGTAAGATTCAAAAGCATTTTTGTCATTTTTGAAAGTGCTGCTGTCAAAGATACACGCTGTAAACGCTTTTCATGCTACTAATCATCGGTCGAAATTTGTATGGGGCACATCCACATATCACCAGTAAATTCCACATAATAATACACATTCACTTCTGCCACATAATCTGTCTTGAAGTAATACTCATAGCGCTTCTTTTGCATTTGTACTGTGTACCCAATATGGAAACACACAAAAAACATTGCCTTCAATCTGGCTTTCAGCTGTCAATACCTTCCAGTATAAAGTTAGATTTTCATCCATGGAGCTTTCAGGACAAAACAAATCCAACCAACCCTTTTAGTAGCTCCACCCCCGTGGTTGTATTCAGTGTTTGATTTCCCAAACATCAGCAGATGGGTTCATTGCATGCCTCCCAGGAGTGAGCTTTTATTTGGGCCAGCAAAAAGCAATCGAAGCTATCTGTGAGTATGCAAGATAGTATGACAGTACCAGGTCATTTTCCTTCTTAGTGTTCGTATTTGCAGATTTTTACTTGAGTTGCTTTTCTTTTTCCGGCTTTCTGTGATCTTTGCTCTGTCTGTGTTTACTCTAACCAGAAGGATTCATCAATGCGTGACTAAGGCACGTGAATGTGTATCAGAATGTGGGCTTCAAATGTGTGATTATGAGTAGTTATGCCTTTATATTTAATGAGCCCATGATATAAACTTATGTCCGTGTGCTACACATAGTTGACATAAGTCTTTGTTGTGTTTGTTAAACGTACATGCAGCCCTTCTCAACCAGTTGGAAACCCAAGTCCGGCCATGCTGCTGTCTTCTTCAACACCAATACCATCTACTAAGAGGTAAAGTTTGACAAAATACTAGTTTGGTGTTTGCAGTCAGTGCATGATTCTCAATGTTATTTTATCTTTTAACACAAGGAATACAACACAATAAATGGGCTTTGTTTGGGTGATTTGCTAAGCACCTGTCATCACCTTATTTAAGATCTCACATTTTGACGTCATCCATACTCACTTGAAAAAAAATAAAGCATGCATTGCTATTGTGACATATGCATCACATCAACCTGAAGTGAAAATAACATCATACTAGTAGATTTTGTGCTACATTTTGGAGTGTGGTTTATTTATGCCCTGGGCAGAGTCACAACAGAAAAGGGCCTTTTCCCCAAAAAAATTCCAAAGTAGCAAATTGAGGTTCCCAAGACCCTTTGCACTTACTTTGCTGTGTATGACTTCTGTCAGCAGTTTGGCAGCAGCTCGTCGCATGAATGAGGAACACGCTTTGATCGCCGCTTATGTGAATCGCCTCCAGAGCAGCCCGTGGTGAGAGGCTGCAGGACAGTACTTTAGGACTAATTCACAATTACAAAAGCTAAAAATATCGCCAAGAACCAATGATAATGTCCAAACCAAAAAGACAATAATTCAATTTGGATGCAATTTTGTTACAGTTTGAAGCAGGACAATTATAGCAGTGTTGTATTGCTTCAAACTGCTGCAACAAAAAGCCTTTTTGGACAAAGTTGGTATGTCATGTTGTTTAAGTCATCTGTTACCCAAAATAGGAATAGAAAACAATATTTCTTTTCAAATTGGATTTCCCCCACCCTCAAATGTTATTTGACATTTATGATTCTGAAATAAAAGCAAATTGGCAGCAGTAAATTTCATCACTCTATTTGTGTTTATTAAAAAAGTACAAATAAGCTCATTAATATGCACTAATGGAACTTGTCTAGATTTTTAAAGCATGTTGGTGTTAAGATTGTTTGATGAATAACATCCACTAACAAATTTCTATGTATTTAGGAATAGAATATTCAGTTTCAGTTCTCTCTCAGCAGCGTACAAAGAAGCCCTGGCAGGCAAGATGACGAACACAAACTTATCGCCCGCTACACGTCTCGACTGGCAGAAACCGAAAGCTCAGGGGTAAGATCATATTTAATTATTGAACAGAAAATTCTGCAAACACTGTAAAACAATATGTGGTCACCTCATGTGTGTTTAGGTGATACCCACTCGAAGCATCAACTTTGATGTAAACAAACAGAAGAGGGAGCTCATTGCTCAGCTGGAATCCAAAAACAGGTAGAAAGTGGACAGGGAACCAGTCATTACATTTAAATACACTGTCTAAGTTTATTTGTTTTTGTTTAGAATGTTTTAAACATTTTTTGGGGGTAAACTAGATTTACTCCATAACACTGACTTTCCCTATTTTTTTACATATTGCTTATTTTCCTGGACTGCAAATTGTCCTCTCCCTGCCCACCTTACATCACATTGAGCTTACCTGACCCTGACTGTTGTGCTGTTTCATTACCCAGAGAGATTTTGGCAGAGATCAGGCGTCTCCGTTCGGAGCACGATGCCGTATGTCAGCCCGGTCCGGACAAGGGTACCACCAACCCGACTCTTCTGGCTGAGCTTCGCCTGCTCAGGTGAACAAATTGCTGGACCATATGTTATGTATATATATATATATATATATATACACACTCACACACACACAC
This sequence comes from Stigmatopora nigra, assembly GCF_051989575.1. Taxonomy (NCBI): domain Eukaryota; kingdom Metazoa; phylum Chordata; class Actinopteri; order Syngnathiformes; family Syngnathidae; genus Stigmatopora; species Stigmatopora nigra. The sequence goes on along the minus strand of NC_135509.1, from coordinate 5,260,185 downwards.
ACAAGGATTCTTATATGTTTGTATTTTTACCCTTGAAGCCTAACCATTCTGACAATGCATTATCAATATTGTTTGCCAGTGTGTGACTCAGCCAGAAATGTTCAGTGAGACATTGCAGCACAGAGTGGGAGGCTTCCTAGCAGATGGCAATAACAGATGGATGTTTAGAAAAGTCAGCGCAAAAAAAAAAAAATAATAATAATCATCCAACATGTTTATGCTTTTCAGTAACCACAACAACAAACCTAACAGAAGGGAAGTTTTTTTTCTATAAAACGATGTTGTTGTAATTATTACAACAACATCGTTTTATTTCCAAAAAATTGCATTACAATGTAATGCAATTTTTTGGAAATATTGCAATTACTATCTTAAGTTCAAATCACCAGTCACTTCAAATTACACATTCAAATATCCTTAAAAAGTAATTTGAGGAATCCACTTTTTGAGTTACCCAATTGTTTAAATAGACGTACTATCTTGTGTGGCAGGCAGAGGAAAGATGAGCTGGAACAGAGGATGTCATCTCTACAAGAAAGCAGGAGGGAACTGATGGTCCAGCTTGAAGGACTGATGAAACTGCTCAAGGTTGCACAAACTGATTTCAACGATGACCTTCGTTCAGTGTGACATTTTTTTTCCCAAGCTTGCGCAACACACACACACACACACACAAAAGACCCCCGTGTTTCCTAAACCGCTCTGCTATCTCTACTATCAGTTACCGCTATAACTGACCTCACTTTACCTAAACTGGATTTCCCTTTTAAGAGTCTTCCTTGTTCTCACTGTCTGTGTCTGACTTCCTATTTTCTATCTTTTCTCCACTTGTTTCCACCTGCCCATGCTCTGACCCTGTAGGATGAGGAACAACGACAGGCAGTAAGTTTAACCCATTTTTTTTTGGATAGACAGTCATTTTTTTTAGAAAAACGAAATAGAAAAACAACTCTATATAGTAAGTGTTTTGAAACAACTGTGGTATTTATTCATTTTTAAAAAATCCAATTAAGAATTTGTTTCTTTTTTTATTTCAGGCACAGGCTGCTGGTTCATCTCTTGCCTATCCTTCCCGACCGAGCCCTTCGCCTGCCCGCTCAGCCGGTACAGCTTCTCCACAGATGTATTCACCCCAAGACTCCCTTGCCGGTGTGGGCGGAGATGTACAAGAGGCTTTTGCACAAGGTACGATTTTTAACAGTGGTTACCAGCCATCACAGTTGGAATGATTAAGGCAGGCGATAGAACTATATTGATGGCAAACTGGTCTGATCTTGTGACCAAATCCGAAACTCCAAAAATAGCAGTATCGGGTGGCGGTTGACTGGCAACCAGTCTAGGATGTAGCACATCTTTTGCCTGAAGTCAGCTCAAATAGGCTGCAGCACCCTTACAAGGAGAAGTAGTGTTTAAAATGAATGAATAAAAGGATTGAATGCTTTCTCTTTATGACATTTTAATGACTCTTTCGGTATTATGCATAACATGCCCATCTGTAATGAAAGTTTGTGGGCCATATCCATTTTTATTTGATCCAATTTCTTTGGGAGATCTCACACTAACAATGATTGTAATAATCTACATTAAATTTAGATGAAATGAAACATGTAATTGAGCAGCACTTTCAGAATTAGAATTGGTAGATTTGTTTTTTTTCACCCATGCTTTTCTCTATAAACTTGCTAGTACATCCTCAGCACTATGTGAAAGTTTTTTTTTTTTAAAGCTAAAGAGCCAAGCACACTATTCCATGTTTTGATAAGACTTCAAAAGCTGCATAATATTTAGATGAATATACCATACAAACCATTAAATATTTTTTTCCATTGATCATTCCCATGCAGATGCCATTGCAAGATACCAAATAGCAAGAAATACATATTTTACAGGTATTATTATTATTTACTAATATTTTCATATTTTATATGTCTTCAGGCTCACGAAGAAACTTGAGGAATGACCTTCTCGTAGCAGCTGATTCCATTACCAACACTGTGTCCTCATTGGTCAAAGAGCTTCATTCTGGTACACACACTTAATATAGTAATTGTTTTTCCTTTGTGTGCTGGTTCCATCTGTAGCAACAGCAACACATTACTTTGAATGATAAATAATGGGCACAGCATAGAGAGGAAATCCGTGATTGACATACTATTAGGGAGCGGATAGACGTAATTTACAATTATTTTGAAGGATCACAAATCAGTTGTCTCTGGTTCAACAATAAATCTTGTGATGAAAACAAAACGTTCATGCAAAAGCCACTGAGGTGCTGAAATCTGACCCTTTTCTGAGCAGATGAAGGTCGGGAGGAAGAGGAGAGATTGCTGAATGGGAAGGACAGAGGTAACATTGTATACTTCTTAAAAATTACTTTTTTTTTTATTCCTCTCATACTGACATTAGTTCAAATAATTAGAGCTTTTGCCACTTTTCATTTACTACTAACAGCAAATAGTTTTGACTTCATGACTCATCTTGTACTAAAGTTGTATTTCCATCTGCCCCTCTGTAAGCATGTGCAACTACGTTCAAGGATAAAACTCCACACAAAACATCGTTCATGACTTGGCCTTGTGCTTTATTATATTTATTTATAACATGCTTTCCTCTCATTAGCCGATTATCTTTGAGGAGGCAGCCTGCAAAGACAGAGCATTCATCTGCATCTACTTTTACTTCTTTTGCAGCCTTTTGTAGTCGCAAAATTTTTCATTCTCAAATTCTATCCATGTCTGCTAATTTCTCACGAGATATTTGTTTGTATCCAGCAGGTTAAATTTCATCGCAGGATAAATTGGGACAGTAAGTATGGCTCTCTCATTCAACTTAACATTTTTTTAATACATTTGAAGGCAAACAAAGCTAGTTTTTAGAAACTATGATAGAAGACTTTTGTAGTACATTTGATGGATTTGGTTTTTAATTGAAGTACAATTTGGTATTTTATTAAATATATTAAATTACACATTTTAATAGCATCCTCATATACTCTTGATAATTTACATATATTATTTGTTAACTTGTATCTCTCTATAGATTTTTTAACAGTGGAATCTTGAGGTTCCGCTAATGAAAACCAAATATTGTCAACAATAGTCGGGCGTATTCAAAAGTAACAAAACTCTCTCAACACTCTCCTTAGGCAGCGTGGTGTTTCATCCGAGCCAAAGAAGAAGCTAAAACTGGACCCAAATCTTTCTCATTAGCCACTGGTCATTGGAAGACAAGTGCTAATCAAGAGCTCACAATTTTGGATGCAAACTGAAGTCCACCAATTGATTTATAGCTCTGACTTAAGTGTTTGTCTTGTCACTGTGATTTTTTTGCGTTTGTATTATCGTAATCGAGCACAGCTAAACAAAAGAACCTGAAGCCTACTGATTAGTACCTGAGCGTGTGTGTGTGCGTGCTTTAGCAGGTAATTTGTTTTTATTTGTCGCTTATGGCAAACGAGGAGGAACAAGTATGTGAGAAAGGACGTTTGGTGAGGCTAAGATGCGTTAGAGAGCTTTAATAATCAGGATGGAGATGTAGGAAGTTGAAAGAAGGTCAATTGTTCAAAAGATAAGAAGAGTACATTTCAGCACTGTGTGCTTGGTATTTATTTATTTTTGCTTGCATTTGTTTAAGGCAGTTCTTCATTTCTCCAAAGGGTCAATATGTATACGACTGGTCTGGTCCTGCTGAGACGAACAATCTTGAATGCTGCTGTGTTTAGACCATGTGAATAACTACACAGGTGCTTGTATATGTAGCAGCTCAAGCTGTCTGTCCTGGTACTGAACTGTGTGTGTGTGTGTTTGTGTGCAAGGTTTAACTAGATACTCAAATATTTTATGCAACAGCAAAGTGAGAGGAGACACAAACCCCGATGATATGCAATTAATGCATGTTTTATGAAGAGCCCTCAAATAGATGAAATGTAATCTTTATGAATCCATTATTGGAAAACAGAGACCATGTCCTTGTCTCTATTGGACTGTTTACACTCATTCAGTGTTAACCTAAAAGATTTGTTCTGATTAATATAATTTCACTCTGCAGTCCAATATGACTCCTTACGCTTTGTTGCTTACTGCCTTTTTTTATTTTAAGCTTTCTGAATGAATGATGTGGTGGATTTGTGGGACTGATTCAGTTCACTGTGGATTTTAAGCTACCGCAACAACAGCAGCTCGAGTGCTTGACTGCGACTGTAAAAACCCCGAACCAAAGAACCAAGCTTTTAATGCCATTTGATGCAGAAGTCTTGTAAATCTTTAATATAACTTGACTGATAGACCCCAGCTATTGTTGCCATTTTTTCGCTATGCATGCCAATGATGTATAGGAACCGTCTTCACAGCAGCCATTTGCTCATGTCATTGTAGCCAAAGTTATTGTATAAACATGTATGATAGTCCTGTTTGGATGTGCTACTTTTAATGATCTCTTTAACATGTGTGTCCTATGACATAAGCAAATGGTTCCTATTAAAAGGTGAAACGTTGACAAAGTAGATACATTTTTACTTGAAACTGTAAGCAGTGTCAGCGTTGAAGATGTGCGAGTGATGTTTGATCTGCAATAAATTTTATTTATCACTATGCTGGATCAGTTGTATGACAAGAGCATACAGCAGTTTATTTAATTAACACCGACAACATAGGTAATGTCTGGTTCATATGAGGTGAGTTTGGAGGCCTATTTTTTGTTCCACTTTCAACTATTCTAGATTTAATGCCCTCATTGTCATAGACAAGCTTTTCTCTCTTTTCCCAGAGCTCCCGGAGGTCATGACTGCAATTGACAAAGACAAAGGGGTAAGACCCTTAAGCTATAAACTGAATGCATGTCATTGTTATCGTCTGCAACCTTTGACAACAGACTATAAATAACCTATCACGACCTTTGAAGTCAGTCAAGGTTTGACCTTGGATGCACTGCCTAATGAGTGTTTAACGTCCCATAGGTCAACCTGAGTTTAGCATTCCCTTTCTGGGTGTAAACAAACCACAAAGTATATGATAAAAATGTATTGTATTTAGGTACTTTGTTTATTACTAAATGCTGATTAATATCTGAAATGACATGATAAATGAGAACTCAAACATTACAGGACAACTAATTCAGTTTTATTTTTTTATTTTATTTTTGGGGCATCATAACTACTGTTGTATGTAAACAGTCATTCAGACTTAACCAGAATATATTACATAATTAACTATATGACAAAATGGGTACATGCTTTGTTTAATTTACATTTTATATTGTCTTAAGACTCTACGATGCAACAAATGTCCTCTTCAATAGTGAGTCGCTGTCCACCGGCCTAGTCCAGACTACTACAGTCACTAGCAGGCTCCGCCCCTTGGTACAACTTGCTAATAATTGGCTGACACACTCTCTCCAACTCCTTTTGCCGATCCTGGTACTCCTCTTTGTCAGCCAGCTGGTTATTCTCCAGCCAGTTGAGGGTCTGTTCACACTTGTCCATCAGCGTCTTCTTGTCGTCCTCGCTCAACTTGGCCGCCACCTTCTCATCCTGCACGCTGCTCTTTAGGCCAAAGGCGTACGACTCCAGGGCGTTCTTGGCGGCGATCTTGTCCCGCTGGACGTCGTCCTCACCTTTGTACTTTTGGGCGTCGTCCACCATCTTCTCTATTTCCTCTTTGCTCAGACGGCCTTTGTCGTTGGTGATGGTGATCTTGTTCTCCTTGCCGGTGCTTTTGTCCACCGCCGAAACGTTGAGGATGCCGTTGGCGTCCACGTCAAAGGTAACCTCGATTTGAGGCACGCCACGTGGCGCTGGTGGGATTCCACTCAGCTCAAACCTTCCCAGTAGATTGTTGTCCTTAGTCATGGCTCTCTCACCTTCTAAGACCTGGATGAGGACACCGGGCTGATTATCAGAATAGGTGGTGAAAATCTGGGTCTGCTTAGTGGGGATGGTGGTGTTGCGTTTGATGAGCGGTGTCATAACTCCTCCGGCGGTCTCGATGCCCAGCGACAGAGGCGCCACATCTAGAAGAAGCAGGTCTTGTACGTTGCTTGAGGTGTCTCCGGTCAAGATGGCGGCCTGGACAGCGGCTCCATAAGCCACTGCTTCATCTGGGTTGATGCTTTTGTTCAGCTCCCTGCCATTGAAGAAATCTTGCAGGAGTTTCTGGATTTTGGGGATTCGCGTGGAGCCACCGACCAAGACAACGTCGTGGATCTTGCCCTTGTCCATCTTGGCATCTTTCAGAGCTTTCTCCACTGGTTCCAGCGTTCCCCTGAATAGGTCTGAGCAAAGCTCCTCAAAGCGAGCTCTGGTAATGGAGGTGTAAAAGTCGATGCCCTCAAAGAGGGAGTCGATCTCGATGTTGGCTTGGGAGCTGGAGGACAACGTTCTCTTGGCCCTCTCACAGGCTGTGCGTAGCCTCCTCAAAGCCCTTTTGTTTTGACTAATGTCCTTCTTATGCTTCCTCTTGAATTCAGCCACAAAGTGCTCCACCATGCGGTTGTCAAAGTCTTCTCCGCCCAGATGAGTGTCTCCAGCCGTGGCTTTGACCTCGAAAATGCCACCGTCGATGGCAAGGATGGACACATCAAATGTGCCGCCACCCAAGTCAAAAATGAGGACATTGCGTTCTCCCGAATGGCTTTTGTCAAGACCGTAGGCGATGGCGGCCGCGGTCGGCTCGTTGATGATCCTCAAAATGTTCAGTCCGGCAATGACTCCAGCGTCTTTGGTGGCCTGCCGTTGGGAATCGTTGAAGTAAGCGGGAACGGTGACCACGGCGCTGGACACCTGCTGACCTAGGTAAGCTTCGGCCGTCTCCTTCATTTTAACCAGTACCATCGAAGAGATCTCCTCTGGATTGAAAGCCTTTTCCTCCCCTTTGTACTGCACCTGGATTTTGGGTTTGCCTCCATCAGAGACCACCTTGAAAGGCCAGTGCTTGCTATCCGCTTGCACCACCGGATCGTCGAACCTCCTTCCGATCAGTCTCTTGGCGTCAAAAACTGTATTGCTGGGGTTCAATGCCACCTGGTTCTTGGCGGCGTCCCCGATGAGCCTCTCGGTGTCGGTGAAGGCCACATAGCTGGGGGTGGTCCTGTTGCCCTGGTCGTTGGCGATGATCTCCACTTTTCCATGCTGGAAAACACCCACGCAGGAGTATGTGGTTCCCAGGTCGATGCCAATTGCGATGCCTTTTGCTGAGACCATTTTGTAAGTTTGACTGTCAAGATGCTCGTCTGTTAGGGGAAAAATACAATATACATCAATCATCCATACATCACTATTCAGTCAAATGTTAATTTTGATATTTTTCCCTTTTCCAAATGACAGTTATACTTATTCCTTAATAGTATTTTAAATGTGGAAAATTCAAAATAAAGACATCTATACAAAATAATTACTAAATAATGACAAGCAAAACATCATAATAAGATATTAAGCAGAAAATTCTAGAAACATAAGTCATAAATTCAAGGCAAAAAGTTCAACTGAACAGGTTTTAAGGTTTCTAGGATATAATATTTATTAGAAAGAAAGTATCAACTCACATCTGCAAGTTGTCCGCGAAGTTGCTGGATATGGCTCTCAGTTCTTGTGTCTGAAGGGTCCTGAAACTTGTGTCTGAAGGGTTCTGAAACTGCTTTTATACTCGCGTAGATGTCACTGGACAAGTCTAGACGTTTCGTTGTTGCTTTCACAGTAACAAAAACAAGTTGTCAAATACGGGCTTCACTACTGTTAAGTGGAAAAAGCCTGACTCTTATTTTGAAAGAACAGATGGATTACCTCACTAGGCTTTTACGTAACTTTATCCAGAAGGCTGTAGAATCGTCGAGATAAAGCGAGAATGACGACTACTCGTGCGGGAGTATTTGAGTGGATGGCAAAATTCGTTCAAATATGTGGTATTAAAATAATATATACATCTTTAAAAAGTTCTCTACCAACGTCACTTGTCTTGACAGAGTAGAGTTTATGTATTGCGCATGATTTCACTTAAAAACACCAGTAGTTTGTTGATGACAACTTTTAGCCCCTCTAGTTTGTGGTTTGTGAGCATCATCATTGAGTTTGAGTAAAGTTCATCCTTTTTTACAATGTATATATGTATTTATTATTATGATTTCTCTAATTATTATTATTTATTCATTTGACTAGAGTCTTCAAGAATCATCCAGACACGCCCACATCCGAAGATGTAGGCAGGCTTTAGGACCCCGCGGAGACCATCTAGTGGTACTGCAACGTATGCGGTTGATGAGAAAGAGGGAGAGAGAGAGAGAGACGGAAGCAGGCGGGTGTTCGCGAGACAGCAGCGGACCGAGAAGACCCCGTTAGAGCGATAGGGAGGGAGGGAGAGAGAGAGTGAACGAGTGTGAGAGAGTGAGATCGAGAGAGAGCGTGTGTGTGAGAGAGAGAGAGTGAGGGAGAGAGAGGTCGAGAGTGAACGCGAGGAGGGGAAAACGACGGCCGTCAGGGTCGGACCTTACGGTAAATACAATGTTTACATTTTGGTCTTGCAGCTGTTGGGTTTTGCTTCGAACCACAACCTCCCACGATAGTCATTGCAACCAAACGCTTAAGGGTTGAATCTTCTGCGGGAAACCTATGAGTGAACTTGGGAGATTTTTTAAGGGAGGGTGGGAGGAATGTCAAATCAAACATGGGGCTGGAGGGCGGGGGTCTAATGCTAACATAATAAAACGGAGTGTATAATCCGATCCCGGCGACATCGCCAGGTAATATTGAAAAGGGAAAGGCTAGCAGTCCCTTTCGGGTGATAGACACATCCGCGAGCCGAACTGTCGACTTCGCGGCGGGCGGTCGAGCGAGCGAGCATACGGGAACGTGCGTCCGGGGTGAACGGGTCCATTCGGTCCAAGTGTGTGTGTGTTTTACCTGACCTACCCAAGCTTATCGCCTCACAACACACACTCAAATACAACGCACATCAACCTTCGTGGTAGGGATTAAACCTTTTTTTTTTTGAGTCATCAGCCAAAGGCGTTGTGTGGTTGATCTTAATATTAATTGTTATAAAGCTGGAGTAGTCTTACTAGTTTAAGAATTTAACTGCATTTCCGGGATGAGCTTCTAAAATAAAAGTTTTGTCTCGTACCCAGAACTTTTAGCCCCTCCTCTATTTTCTAGGTTATTGTTGTTGGTGAGCATCATCATTGAGTTTGAGTAAAGTTCATCATTTTGTTTCTTTTAAATTTGCATTGTTACATTACTAAAGATAATCCAATTGCAGAAATAACTAGAGAAGTGCCTCAATACATTGTTTTTCTTATTATTAGGGACTGTTTCTTTAGTCAGATGCTTCTTCTTACTATGTTGACTTATCAATGATGCTTTTTCACCCCCCAGGCAATAATTTTCTCCAACCAGTTCAGGCTTGTACTTAGAACTTTGACAGGAGTATGCATTTAAAGGCCTTTTGGCAAAACATCTGAAAGAATTTCTGTTACGTATACTTTCTATAGGATTGTGCAGTCTTGTTGTATTTGACCTATATGCAGCACACTTTAAAGACCCCCAGTTGGGTCTTGGATGGTTATGGTACACCCTTTTTTTTGCAAAGTTTCCACCCATAGTTTTCCACTGGCCTGACTTCCTTTACAGTGGCTGACGTCAGGCCCCAATGTAAAAAGTGACATAAATATATTTAGGATTGAGAGAATTATGAATTAAATCAGTGCTCCAGTTTTTGAGAAAGTTGGATTTGGAAACTTTCATTTTTTTTGTCTAAATTTGACAACAAAGTATATATCACATGGAAATAGTACTTGCACTTGTTTATTATGATGTGTAATTGGATTTCAGTTCATGATTTTAACCCAGAAATGTAGTCATTAACTTGGCTGCATCTTCATTGGATGCATTTGAATCTCAGTTCATTCTTGCATGCTTGTGTGGCTTTTCTACAGACACTCATCTTTCTAAGCGTATTCCCAAAACATTCTCAGGCAATTATAGACTTGTTAACGATTGTTCACATTGTGACCCTAATGAGGGCAGGCAGTATAAAAAAAATGGTACTGGCCCTTGACTAATTTGTGGTTTTTCCTCTTGTCTAAGTTAGTGTGTATATTCAGTCCTGATGTTGACAGTCTGATTGTTTTTATGGTCTGCAACCTTTTACAAGATCAGCATTATGAAACACTGATCTTAAAGTTTATTTGTGTCGCGGTTGTTGACTGTTTTTCAAATGGGCATAATGAAGTGCTGAGTGGAAGATTGTAAAATTAAAATTAACAGTCTCTGACAAATGATCATCCGCTATTTGGCCATCATAGGCCTCAGCTGACCCCCTTCCTTAGTGAGGACATTTGTTATAGAAAGTGGAAGGATATCAGGTGAGGTAAAATTCAAGCATATATTCTAACCATACAGTAAATCCCCCAGTTTGTTAGAACAGCTGATAGACAGAATTTAAAGGAAGATGAAGATTATGGGTCATAGGGGGAATCTAAACAGTGGTTTGTATTACGTTATAGATGCATAAATCATAGTGCTGTGTATGGTAGTTTTTTCTAAACCTTTTTTGAGCTCTGGCACACTTTTTGCATTGAAAAAAAATCTGACGACCTCCTGAAAATCTTTTTATTTAAAAATGATGTTGCCTATATTAATAATAGTTATTTTCATCAAAGTTTTATCAGTAGGAATGACACAAACCTCCAAAATAAACAGTGTGATTTATAATCTGGAAAATACAGTAAGTTTGCTGTTTTATTGACTTGTGTTTTACTTTTTTCTCTTATTTTAGGAGAAGGGAAGGACAAAGCGACTGAATGATTGTCAGACAGTTTGAGGGGCATCGGATTGAATGACGACGCACCTGCTTCTTTTGGGGGACTTTGATTTTTTTTCCATTTTTTTTGACTTTTAAAATTCGCTTTTGTCATGCCGTCCAACAGTCCTGCTGTCAGCGAACTGCCCCAGACACCAGAAAACAAAACTTCCACCATTTTGGTAAGAAAAACACTCATCATCAAATGATGACTATAATATAAAAGATACCAACAATAATGTACCTTTGTGCACACTAAAACTTTTCATATAGGAAGCAATTTTGGGTTAAATACATGTCCATATTTAACATGTCTCACTTAACTATTCTTACAGCTGATAATATTTCTTCACCAAATAATTAAAATGAGCTGTTGGACTTAAAACAACAAAAATTGTGTTTCCCCAATATTATAAATAAATCAAGACCTTAACTGTGCTTCAATATATTTTTTTCCACTCAATTTACAGTATACGTTTTCCTTATGTAATAATAAAATGATGACTACAATATAAAACAAGATACCAACAATAATGTACCTTTGCATCCAAATTAAAACTTTTTGGGTAAATACATGTCAATTTGGAAATTTTCATCATATTCAACATGTGTCAATGAACTATTCTTACAGCTAATAACCCCCCTCTTTTATGATAAATGATTGTCCATTCATAACTCAGCAGGGCAGAGTGAGATAGAAAACTGTGCTAGAAAAGAAAATGGAGAGAGGAAGTTAGAAGTGGATGTAGAGGAGAAAGAAAGAAAGAAAGAGGACATGCTGTCTGATGCTGATGGGATCCTCCTCTTCTCAGCCTGGTTTGCAGTCTGGTTGCTTAGCAACTGCAGCTGCCCAAAATAACCTGCCATGAGTCAGAAATAGACCAAAGATATAAGAACAGATTGATCTGTCTGTGTGTTTGTGCACTTTGACACTTGCTAACATTGTCATGCTTGACTGTGCTTTTCCATGTATAGTTTTTAATGCCTCAACCACGTTCTTTGACTTTTAGGCTTCCAATATTTGATGCACTTAAGAGATGTTACTTTGGCATATTGAAAGGCAACCTAGCAGACAACATGCTGTTTGCTGGACTCAATGATTATCCAGGAAGTGACAGCAGAGCATTTAGTCAGCGCGGCAATCCTGTGAGAGACAGTTGCTAAGCAGTTTATGCACCTTAGCAACCACTCTCCTATCACTGGAGAGGAAGCAGGGAAAAGGATGAAGAATTTTGCAGTGTGAGTCTGGTTGAAACCAGGGCTTGAGATTTGACATCACTACAGTTAACAATAAAATTTAAGGGCAGCAATCCCAAATTATCATTATCGGAAATTAAATTGATTTTGCATTCATTTTTAAGGAACACCTGAAAGAGCTTTTTAGTACTATTACGTACTTATGTAACGGAAAGCACTGCACTAAATCTCTACATGCTAGTCAAGAAACAGAATATGGAAAATTTAAATATGAATCCTTTTTATTTGCAGTTATCATTGATCAGGATACTAATAGCTAGTTTTCTCAACTATAAGTCAGACTTTGTTTTCAAAGGTTGGCTGACTTATACTTAAGTACATCAAATGTTACTAGTTTGATGATTTCATTTAATTTTTTCATATTAAGAGCGGCAAGAATTCTACTTTTAAAGTTGATGCAGATGTTCAGAAGTGATATTGAAGGTTAAGATTTTTAATAGATTTGGTAAGGAATTGGTTTGAGACACAACACTCAAATGACAAGAGAAAAGTATACTTGCAATGTCGCCATTTACTATACTTTCTTAACTGACCCATTTATGTTGGCTAGAGTGAAGATGGAGCGGATCAGGACAGCTCAGAGGAGGCGACCTTGGAGAACCCTTCAAACAAGCGCCGAGTCGGGCGTCCAAGCAGGAAACGCAAACAATTTCTTCCTGTGAGTACAATCTACTTTCATTGGGGTTGCACTGAACTCTTTGGTTCCTAAAATGCATTACTTTGAGCCTTTATTAATGCTTTGCTAAGCTCTGCATTGTTTTTTCTTGTTTTATTTCATCGAGCTGAGAACGGTCACTTTGTCGCACATTACAACGTGGTTAAAACGTTACAAGGTGGTTTGTTTGACAAACTTGGGTGGCTACTTTTTTTTTTTTTTTTGCCTCGGGCCTGTTTTAAGTTGTAATTAGAATGGATGGCTTTCCTGCATTCCTGGAGTTGTTGCACATTGATAAAAGGCTTAGAAAATGCTAGCAATTTTGCAACTTCTGGCAGTCTTGATTGTAATATAGTGGCAACCTTGCAGTTTTGTATGCAATAGTGGGGGATGTAATAGGAGCCTGATGGGGGGCCTAGCAAGAAAAAGGGGCGAGGTACAGTTAGAAACAGAGCTGAAGTGAGCCAAGAGCATGTGTTTGCACTTTAATGTGAATGTTACATACTTACTACATGTTTGTCCCAAAGAAATATGTCAAATGAAGCATTCTAACCTTGTTAATCATGCTAATCATGTGTCAAGCTTTCACATTGGGTTTCGTCCCCAAGCTTGGAAGAAAGTAATTCTGTTTCATAAACCGCAATGGCAAATGTTGTTTGCGTGTCATATTTTATTTAACTACTACTACTGGTATTTATTTATATATTATATATGTATATATTTTTTTCTCTCTTTCTCTCTCTATACTTCTGACTATGCTTGTGCTGCATTAACACTTGAATTTCCCTTATAGGCGATCAATAACGAATTATTGCATCTTATTCATTTATTTATTGCTGGTGGACAATATGATGACAGGAACTTTTTTTCAGAATGAATCTCTATTAGAAAATGGCCTTCCATTGCTAATAAGTGCACTTTTAGTAGTTGAGTAAAATGTTTTTTTGTGAAATTGTGTTTAAATCTGCACTAGGGAACTGATACTTTACTTTATAGTTTGTTATTCTGAGTATAATATATACCATTGTTCCATATTATTTGCTCGTGTTTGATAGAATGCAGTCCATTTTGATATGTGGGTTTGTGTGTCAGTGGGTCATATATAACTGAATGTTTTTTTGTGAATAAGTGAGTTAAGATGATCAAACAGTTACACTCAAAAAGAAAGTTTAAGCCAAACTGTCCGCATTCATGTGCAGGTTTCATCATGTTGTGGTCTCTAACTTAGTGTGGGCTTGTCCCTAAAAAACAATGTTGCAGTTTATTATGATGTAGTTGATGCTACGTTGCAGTTGTAACTTCTGTCTTTTTTCTTTATTATATGGCTTCTAGTTGGGTATTGTGGTAAAGAAGGAATATAAAAAGAATGTTCCTTCAGTCATTGCCTCATTATTTCATAGTGTACTGCTACAAGTGTTATATGTGGAACATGTGGTGTTTTTAATGCAATTGTCAATTCAAGGGATGTGCTTATAAATCTTGGTAATAGTTTCAGAATATTCTGGCTAGATGGAATTATTTTGAAGATGTCGCAGTATTACATGATATGACTTGCATTAAGGTTCACTGTCAACTTTCTTTGAAAGTAGATATTGGATCAGGTTAACAAGCCAATTTTTTCCTCGTTATTTTTGGGAGAGTAATATTAAATCAAACTTGTATTCAACACATGAAAATAATTTATCTAGAAATTTGCTCTTGTTCTCTGAAATTATTCATCTTTGGTATATTGTTTCACTCAAAACAAAAACTAAACAGTAGTACGTTCACCATGTTTCATTTCCGTGGCGATCTAAACTTTTTTTTGTGTAAAGCACTTTTTAACTATCAAATGTATGATGGCTGCTTGTTTTATTCCCTTTCCTAGCATTGTTTTGTTACTTGTGTTGTGTTATCTATTATTTATTCTTTTCATTTTTAGGGTGATCAGACAAAGACACTGTGCGATTTTATGAATCATTTTCACATTGATTCATTTGAGGTTGTTGCAGTAGTCGTGTAAATTGAATATTTTAAATTGAAAGTTAAAGCTGCATCAAGCAATTGTACATTGAAAAAGTATGTTACAATATAATACAAGTTTGGGAGTCCAGTATTACTGTGGGTTTCAAAATATATTGTTACGAAAATCTGGCTTCCCACGAAGCTATTAGGAAAGCCGTCAGAAAATCTAGAAATCGAAACAAACATCCCAAGATTTTTTCAGGAATTGGGGAACCTTGCCTGCCATGTGCCATGCATGCACTTACATCTCACAGATGACTGCAGTGGAAAGTCTGCTGAATAAGTAAGTATAGTCAGTTGTTTGCTACAATATTAGCTATAGTATCAGCTCATGTGCTTCCACAACCTACTACTGTGTTTATGATCCTTAATAAGGGGGAAATTGCTTAATGCAGCTTTAATGCACTCCTGGGATTTAAACAATTCTTGCCGTGTGCTCAGAGCAAAGGCACTTAATGTGATTAAACTCATTTAAAGGCAAACCATTTTACAGTTCTCTACTATTTTCCTTGCCTGTTTATTAATCATTTGAGCTATGTTATTTAAAAAATATATATTTTTTAAATTTTCTTTTACTTTTTTTAAACTTTTGCATAACTAGTTTACCATTTATGTTCACTCTTTTGTTAATCCGGATGATGAATTTATCCTGTTAAATGATTGAACCTTGTTTAATTTTGTTTGAATGAATGTACAAAAGTTCGTATTTTTATTGCACCAACATTTGCGCAACTCTCTTTCATTTTGTAATCTAATTATACAGCATTAAGATTGATTTATTGGCAAACAATAGTAAGCAACAGTGCCAGAATGCACACTCAGTGTGTAGACTACATTTGGAGAGCAATAACCAGTAGCAAAAAAATACAGCATTGTGTGTATGTTAATGCATTTTTTGGTCTCCTTTTTTAGCTTATCTTTTGCAACTTTTGAAGTACATTCTTCCCTTGAAGTTTTGCATTTCCTTGCGATTTCTTTTCACATTGAATTGAAATTATATGCTCAGACAGACCGACACTGGCACATAAAACAGTTTTACCACCTTTTTTGAAGACCACACAATTACACATAAATCATTGCTTAATAGCTATTTATTGCTAAAGAATTGTCTACACATGTTCATCAGCTACTACATTACATTTAAATTACTCCCTTTCTTATTTCACCATGCTTGAGTGGGTGGGTGTTTATTACACACACACTGTGGGACATTCACAATCCTACTTTGATTGTTGTTTTAAATCTAGAGGCATTTTGTGCAAATATTACAGCCACTCTATATATTTGTATGATGTACTCTATACTCTGTACATTTGTGTATGCCTGTGTGCAATTAGGGTGTCTTTTGATGAATTGTGACCTGAAGCTGGTTACTTAGGCTGTTTGCGCCATCTGTTTTGCAGGAGATGGCAATGACGGACCCCTCTTCCCCCTCAACTCTGCCGGAGGAGCTGGAGCCCTCCCCTTCCCCTCGAAAGAAACGTGGGCGTCGGAAACTAGAGCATAACGACAACAATAAGGGTATCGCTTTTAGTACAAAGTCATTTGGTAACAAAGTGGAAGCCTCGAAAGCAAACAAAGGTCGTCTGCCGGTTCCCATCAGTATGGACTTGGCCAATCCACAGTATTGAACCCTTGACTTTAGAACTGTGAGGCAGTGGTTCTAACCACTTCACCACTGCTACGTTTGCTCCCATTTTAAACGATTCTGTAAATAACAATTATACACTCAAAAGCTATTTTTAATACTTAATACAGGACGTTAAAATGAAGAAAACGGGGAAAACAAACTACACCAGACATGCATATATGCCATAGGTGTACCAAACGTGCAATGTCAGGGTACTTGTATGTTGAGGTATTATTGTATATGTACATACTCAATAAGCCCCGTACAAATTGCTCACTCTCTGTCATTTACCTTCTGTAGATGAAGCAGACGACAGAAACTGTGACTCCCCAAGAGAGGTGAGTGAAGTGGATCTTTCCCAAATGCCAAATACAAAGTGAAATATTCTCTTAGTACAAGCAATTTGTCATCAGTAAAGGAAATATAAAGCTTTTTCGGCTGTGTGTGCAGGGGGAGACAGGTCGGTTGCGTAGGAAACCGGTCCCCAGAGTGACTTTCCAGGCTGGGGATCCGTATTACATCAGCAGAAGACAGAAAGAAGAATGGCTCAGTCGCTGGAAGATGGAGGTGTGAGCTCCGGTTATATGGAGGCTTATGTTTCCATTTTTCTCAGAAAATTCATAAAAAGGGAAGAGCTAACTATTTATTTCGAGAATTAAGACATCAAGATGTTAAATTAGGCTGACACTTCAGACTATATTTGCAGGAAGCTGTGGTTTTGTCTGTAGTGCAGATAGTGAACCAAGTAAACGGAAGTCACTGCTTAGTTTTCAGTCGTAAAAGTATCTTTTGCATGGTGTTGCATAAATTAGCATATTTATATGTACATATATCTATTTAAACTCCCTATTGGTATATTAAGGTATGATTATCCCCTCTGAGAGAGTTTATCTTGAGACTTTTCTGCTCTCAATGTAAAAAATGCAGTTAGTGAACATTGCTTTTCGTGTTGACTTTGGAGAAGCAGCACATGTTGAGTGATTCTTTACATTTTTTTCCATCTTATTTTTACATTGAGCCAAAGAATGTGTGTTGAATACATTCACTAATAGATTTTTAATTAGCAACCTGATCATGAGTTTCCGCCTCAAGGGAAAATAACAATCAATGCTTTTGGTGTCTTTATGGGGGCTTTCTTTTCATCCCATACTGTAGTTACATCATTCCTGGTACAGTGCTACTTTGAAACTATATATGAGACTATAAAAAATGATGAATCATTTAGGAACTATTTTGAATTGTCTTGAAAAAAAAACATCATATGACTTTTTCCGTACTTTGCCACTACTTCACGACTTTAGTTGAACTACCAATTGTTTGGGTATGTCACAAACATTTGGATTTTTTTTAGACACAAAGTATTCTTGGGATACACGAATGGCATTGTTCTGATTTATGGATTCATCTGTTCTATAACTGAAGTTTTAGTTTGGCATCACAGTATTTCATTTGTTCTATAACTGATGTTTTATTTTGGGATCACAGTATTTTATCTGTTCAAATTATGCGGCAAAAAACTTGCCACTAGTTGTTGAGGTGAGGGCTAACTACTGTTGTGGTGTCCTAGAGCAAAGAATTCTGTCATTGTTCTGCTTTTGGAAAGTATGATGGTTACAAAATAGCCACAGAAACATAATCTTCCATCGAGCTTGCTCCTTAACTGGCGTCTTTTACCGTTTTCTTCCTCTATTTATACACATCACAATCATCAATGGCTATTTTCTTCTGTTTGTCTTTATAGTATGACCTATTTTGAGTGTAAATACAGAAGCACAGTTTTCTAATTTTCTTCTTTCATTGAATATGAATACAGATTAGTTTTGTGAGCTTTATGTGGAGAAAATACCATCGGAATCAATTTAGTGGCTTGTAAGATTTTGCTCGCCAGGTTTTCACACTACCATAATCATGTCAATATGCATCATAGTTGATGAACAGCGCATCCCACACTACTTTATGTAAGCACCATACACACTTTACACATGCCCACTTTGTGTTGTTTTTTTTTTATCCATGGTGTCGTCACATGTAAATCCCAGTGGCTTCCGCACATTCGAGTGCAGCAACTAGTCACTGTGTAATGGGAGTTTACCTAGTCATGTGTGAGGTGAGGAAGCCTGTAAATCAATCGCTTGGTTCATGGCTGGCCAATCAGCAGTGCACAGGCTTTAAGAATGTTTGAGCATATGAGTTGGGGAGGCAACAAGAGAGGAAACTCTTAGAGGAAGGGAGACACTGAAGAAAATGACAGAGAGAAAGAGAGCCAGAGAAGAACAATGCTATGTCCAATCTGTAAGTTCAATATATTTTTAGATTTTTCATAGTGTGTATATGCATTGACATTTTTTCATTTTATTCATTTATTTTCCTTTTCTTTTAAAATCTTGTTGGCATTGTTTGCTCATAGTATTTTTGTAATGAGAGTTGGTAATAAAGGTGGTTTTTGTTGTAATCTTGGATAGGTTAAACAGTGATGAAAGATGAAAGACTAGATCATTATTTTGGATTGCAGTTGTTTGTCGAGTGCAAAGTTTTGCTTGGCTGGTTTGCAAACTGAAAGTTTGTAGCTTGTAGATTTAGATCTGTCAGTTTTGTGTTCAATGTTGTTCAAGTTGGACTGTCATTCGTATGCATGTCTTTTGGACCAGCTGGGTTTAAAACTAGTGATTTTCAATCACAAACTTTATGCTTTCTGACTTTTTCCAGATATAACCCTTTTATCAAGGTATGAATCTTTGTTTTATTCATTTTGAGCACTATTGGACACATTTTTTGGAGGCTTTTTATGTATATTCAATCACAAGTTGATTGAGAATGAAAGCAGTTTCTTCCTGTAGACATCGTGAGGAGGGGTCTTCACCATTAGCAGTTTCTGAGTTTGTGTGTGTCTGAGTTCACTTGGAGGTCAGGGTCAGTCATGGCTGTAAATGGGGGTGTGGTTCCCAAATGGGTCATTGGCTAGGTCACAGGGTGTGGGGGTCACCGATCAAGGGGGTGTCACCTCTGAGTTCAAAGTTGTAACTCTTGGCAACTTTTCTTATGTCTTTGTTTGTAATCTGACTGAAAGTACTTCATAACAGTTATGGTTCTCCTAGTCTTTCCTTTAGTAATTTCACCTGACTGCTGCTTGAATGTGTGTGCTTGATAAATGCCCAATATAATGTGTAGTAGAAGAAAACATTGGTTGACTTATTTATGTTGGATCAAAAAAGGTCTACATGCTCTGTTTAAAATGCCATTGAATTTGGCAGGTAAAAAGGTGATGAAGATATACTATTAATGATTTACAAAAAAAAGGAAATTGAGTTTTCCATAGCAACTTTATAACAGGAAAAAAACGCTGTATTCAAAATGAATCAATCACTTTTGCTGAGCATGAACTGGTCGCATTATTAATGGAGAGCAAACAACAATTTACACTCACATTCTCATTAAAGGATATTTTGAGATTGAAATAAAATGAAAATTCTTTGCAATGTACACAGTGTCCAGATTTGAAAAGAATAACTTCTCAAATTTGAGCTGCTTATGATAATCCATCTTCCATTGTAACCCCAACTCTACAAAATCACACAACCATTCACTAATGACTATTTTTAGAATAGTCTAACACTATTCACTTAAGCATCCAAATATTAAAGAAATCTGCTACTATAAGAATGTTCTCGTAACCTATGACCTGGCATCCACGTGTGTGGACATCACATTTTTGGTTGTCAAGACTACAATGTTAAATTTTGGATTTATGATTTGGACATCATTTTTCCTCATTATGTAAAGAGATACTTCTTTGTTTTTATACTCATCAGGTCCCAATTAGCCTAAATATCAAAGAGAAAATGAAAATGCATGCCTTGCAAGAGTTTGGGTCTAAAGAGGTTAAAGAGCATGTGTTTGTGTTAGTGTGTTGTTTTGTTTATGGTTTGCCTATACCGCAAGTAACAGGACGATTAAAAGTTTATGAGGTCAGAAGTCAACATCAGCTAAGAAGAGTTTTTGGGTCAAACTGGGGGGAGAGTGAATAGCTCCTCTCACTTTTACTGTCTCTTTCAGTGAGTAATTTATGCCATCCTTTTACTGCTGCTTGTTTCACACATTCATTCCTTTAGATGTTGTTTACAGGCCGGCTGGAGTAATGAACAATGTGGAATGTAAATCATTTAAAGCCATTCAGATCAGGAGGATTTTTTTTCATACTCTGGAGATGTTTTGCTGTAATTTCATTAATGAGTTTTGACATGGCTTAAAGCAGTATTTGAGTTTTTTCTTGTTTTTCTAGTACTATTTCTTTGTCTTTTCAAATGAAATATATGCTATGAAGCAGATGTGATGATTTGCGACAAGTGGCCTTTTCATTTTTGGACATGTTTGCTCTTTTAAAGTTTAGTTTGTGTTAAATTAACTAGACTTGCTTATGTGTTTGTCTTCTTTGCAATCATTGCTATCTACTTCAGAGCATACACTGCTGATTGTAGGTTGCCTATCACAACCATTTGGTCAAACAAACACAAACTTCAGAGCTGTGCAATATTTACATAGGGTTAACACTCGAGCCCTGGTACTGATTTGTGCTTACTGATTGTCACTCCAGTTTGAATCTGATTCCATCCATTGCATTTGCTGCATATGCTGTAACAACCAGCACTAACTTTACATACTTGAGCTAAATTGCTCCCATTCAGCATGTTTCATATGTAATCCGACTTTTTGGCATTTAACATCTGGGATGAAAACAACTCAATTATTGACCTTTCACATATTCTATGTGTCAATGTCACTGTACTGTAGTTGAAAATGTTTTTTTTATAGGGTTAGTATGAGTATTCCAGCTGGAATTATTGTGTAAAAACGTTTCAAGGCTAAAAAACAACTTCTGCTTCACTTTTCTTTTTCTTTTTTTTTTTTGCTCTCCCTCATACTCACCCTTCGCTTTGTATTATTTCTCTTCTTCCTGAGTTGAACTCAGTGAACTGCATCGCCAGTTTGCTCTCCCGCCCTGCTCACTTCCCGTTTCACAGGATCAATTAAGGGATTGTTCTCGCAGCCTGGAGCACTGAAACCTTCATCTTGAACTGTTTTTCAGATCAATTATATAAGCCTGCAATTGATATCAATCAGATAATCTTTTTTTGTGGCAGAAGGGTAATGTAACTGAAAAAAACTGGAAAAAAATAATAATTTCTGTCAACTTTGACCTCTGCCCTTTGAACAAATATTTGGAAAACATAACTGTCATTGGTAATGTTGCAGGAATTGAGGTCTCCTCTTGAAAGATGTTTTGGCATACTTTTGATCAAAAAGTTAACTGTTTCCAAACTAAAATCTCTCCACTTATCATTCACAGGCAGAAAGACGGGCTTACAGGGAAGCTGAAATGTGCATGATGGACGACCTCACATCGGAAGCTGACTTTCAAAAAGAGGAGGAGCCAGCCAGCCCAGAACCCTTACCTTCCCGTCCAGACCCTCTGCCGTCCCAGCAACAAACAGATCCCGCCTCGCCAACTGTTGCCGTAACACCAGAACCAGTTGCTCGGGGGGAGCAGGCAACCCCCAGGGAGATAGAGTACCAGGTGAAAGCACCATTTGCTCAGTACATTCTCAAGTATTTTCTATTCTGTTTACCCACTGTCATCCCTCTTTTGAATGCTTACAGGATGGCAGGGGTTTCGGCATAGGGACTCTAGTCTTCGGGAAGCTCCGAGGTTTCTCCTGGTGGCCTGGCAGGATTGTATCATGGTGGATGAGCGGACGTAGTCGAGCCGCTGATGGAACGCGTTGGGTCATGTGGTTTGGAGATGGCAAATTCTCTGTGGTGAGTGGTTTGAAGCTACACAAGCTATGAACAGTT
This sequence comes from Stigmatopora nigra, assembly GCF_051989575.1. NCBI lineage: Eukaryota > Metazoa > Chordata > Actinopteri > Syngnathiformes > Syngnathidae > Stigmatopora > Stigmatopora nigra. The sequence goes on along the minus strand of NC_135509.1, from coordinate 5,238,005 downwards.
AAAGTTTTTTGTAGGGCTATTTTGAACTAACTGGAATTCCCTCTTTGGACATATTTTCTAGGTTTGTGTAGAGAAACTCATGCCTTTGAGCTCGTTCTCATCTGCCTACCACCAGCCCACTTACAACAAACAGCCTATGTACCGTAAAGCCATCTTTGAGGCACTGCAGGTAATGCACCTGAACTTCTAATCACCTCTTTTAATTGTGTATACGTGAAGCTGGGGGGGGGGGGGGGGGGTCAATTTACCTATTCTACAAACAAATTTTTGACAATCATAAAAAAATGGTTGGTTAAAGCACACTTATGTTTGTTCTACATCCAGGTGGCAAGTGTGCGAGCGGGTCGACCCACTCCTTCCTGTGACCCAACCGACGACACAGACGGTGTAGAACCTCAGACCAGTCAGATGATAGAGTGGGCTATGTCTGGCTTCTTACCAAGCGGCCCACAATCATTGGATCCTCCTGAAGGTAAACATACCCACAACACAAGATGTACATAGTATGTCATTTTTTTGCTCATTTCAACAGATGAGCAGAATCCATATAAAGATGTCTACTCTGAGATGTGGGCAGAACCAGAAGCAGCCTATACTCCTCCCCCTGCTAAGAAACCTCGAAAAAATGCGGCAGAAAAGGTCAAAATCAGAGAGGTGATCGACGAAGGAACCAGAGGTGAACTTAAGTTTACTGAGAAATTAAATATTACCCTGTGATTGACAGGTGACCTGCCCAGGGGTTACACTCCTTTCAAGTCAGCTCAGCTAGGTATACTGTATAAAAATGGATGGAATAAGGTTTTCACAGAAGGTATAGCTTACTTTCATTCCAAAGTAGTGTGTGCTACCTGCCCATACTAAAATGGAATTTTACTGTAATTCTTTTAGTGTAAAGAACATTTTAGTCATAAATACTCAACACAAATTAAAGGGAGGCATATGATACAAGTAAGTGAAGACAAAATGAAATCCAACATTTTACCAGTGCCTTACGCTTCAGATAAAGGTGTGCTTGCTTTCTAATATGATATGTAGTGTCCAGGGTTTCATTTGGGCCGAGTCTTTGTGCTTTCTAAGATCGATTTAGTGTACACAAGAAGAAGAACAACATACTGAGTGGCGATTTGAAAGGCCTTCAACCTGTAAAAATCTATGAATAATTACTTTAGATGTATTCTTGACTTGATTTTTTGTTTTGTGTTCTGTATAATGTAATATCGATTACTTTTATGTTGTAAATTGTGAATATAAACATTATATTCATAGCTCCCTAATCTTTTACAGAGAGACTGATACAGGAGGTTAAAAAGAAAACCCGGAACATTGAAGGTACTTTATTTTCCCTTTTTTTTTGTCTTTAGTATCAATATAAGATACAATTGCTTTGAACTAAACAAACTTTTTTTTAAAATTTTGTGTGTGGTGTTGTCTTTTATTTTTTCCAGATATGTGTATTTCTTGTGGAAGTCTCAGTGTCTCTCTGGAGCATCCCCTCTTCATGGGTGCCATGTGTGTGGGTTGCAAAGTAAGATACTTTTTCTCAAAGATTTAATCATTTCCTTCCAAATCCCTCTGCCTGAGTTAAAAAAAAAATTTGTACACTCTGCCAATGCTTTCTAGGCAGATTTTGCCTTTCCCTAAAAATGCATTAAAACCTTCAGATAAAAGAAAATGTTCAAATTGACCCTAGTCCTCTCAGCTGTATATTAAAACTGACTCTAACTATGATGTACAAACTGTAAAGAAACGGATGTATGGCAAAAATAGACCAGACCATATTTATAGTTGAAATGTGTCAACATGCGTTATAGTTTACAGACTATGTTGTTGTAAGACAAGAATGCCCATGTGCTTTCTTTTTAAAGACTCAATGATCGTGTTGTAACATGATTTCTATGCCATTCCCCCAAGTCCAATACAATATAGATTTTTTTTATGTCTGTAAGAATTATGAAAATGATATATTACCAGTATTCTATTGAATTTAAACTTTAGTTTTCTCCTGGGATCTGACAGAATTCTTTTTTGGAGTGTGCCTACCAGTATGACGACGATGGCTACCAGTCCTACTGCACCATCTGCTGCGGAGGCAGGGAGGTGCTTATGTGCGGGTACAACAACTGCTGTAGGTCAGTAGACTGCTGTTGATCTAGAGATTAGTCTGCACTAATTAAGATTTTACACTGGATTTAAATAGAAGCACTACATCTCTTATATTAAAATGTGAAAAATAGTTCTTTCCATTGCAAATGTAATTGTCTGGAAAAAACAATGTATGTAAAGTTTCTTACATTTGTAAATGCAGCACATGTTAGGGATGTCTAGAAACAGTTCTATATTTTATAAATATTATTTTCACTGGAGCTCTTTCTGTGTGTGTACCCAGGTGTTTTTGCGTGGAATGTGTTGACCTAATGGTCGGACCTGGCTCAGCAGCAGCAGCCATTAAAGAAGACCCTTGGAATTGTTACATGTGTGGACCGCGAAATACATATGGGTTGCTGCGGCGACGGGACGATTGGCCTTGTCGACTGCAGCATTTTTTCGCCAACAATCATGAACAGGACTTTGTAAGTCTTATTTGTGTTTTATGGACCATAAATTGCATTTATATAGTTTGGCTAATACTCAACTGCAATGTAGGTATCTATTTTTTTTCTCTGACCACCGACAGCCTGTTATGGTATTTCTTTAGATTATAGTTATAAAAAAAACTGCTATGTTAACAGATGTATTTTTTCAATGTTGCTATTGCTACTTTAACATTTAAGCTCTAAGCAATTGTATGCACTTTTTTCAGATGTTAACTACTATTAGGTTATTTTTGCATCCATCAAAATGTGTGAATACAGGAAAAAGCAACATCAGCATTTGGAAAAAAATATACACATACAGTACTTAAGTTCAATTTAACATATTTCAATAAACTCACCACATTGTGATTATCCCTCAGGAGCCTGCCAAATTGTATGCTCCAGTTGCAGCAGAGAAGAGGAAGCCAATCAGGGTTTTATCACTGTTTGATGGCATCGCAACAGGTGATCACATGTGCCATCTGATATCACAAATGTTTAGCACAACATCACAAAAAAAAAATATATATATATTTGTCATTTACCAGGTCTGTTGGTGCTAAAAGACCTGGGCATCCAGGTTGATAAGTATGTAGCGTCTGAAGTCTGTGAGGACTCCATCACTGTCGGCATGGTCAGGCACCAGGGACGCATTATGTATGTGGGAGATGTACGCAACGTAACCCATAAACATGTAAGTGTTGCTTTTTCATTTCTTTTTTTTAAGCCACTTTACTCATAATTTTTTACCTTTTTATTTCCTTTGATATGATATTTCCCCATTAGATTGAAGAGTGGGGACCATTTGACCTTGTGATTGGAGGGAGTCCCTGCAATGACCTCTCGATTGTGAACCCTGCAAGGAAGGGCCTGTTTGGTATGTTTTATAAATACTATAGAATGCATTAAGAAAAATAATGAATCACTGTGTTATTTTGGCAGTACCACATTCACTTTCTTTTCTGTTTTATTCCCATAGAAGGAACCGGACGATTGTTTTTCGAGTTTTACCGTCTTTTGCACGAGGCTCGACCAAAAGAAGGTGACGAGCGACCTTTCTTCTGGCTCTTTGAGAACGTGGTTGCAATGGGAGTCAGTGACAAACGGGACATATCTCGCTTTTTAGAGGTATTGCAACAACATGAGTTATTTGCAAAACATAAATATACTTGCTAATTAAAACACAACACAAGCTAGCATGTACCAGTAAATATTATTCTACGTTCAGTGCAACCCTATCATGATCGATGCTAAGGAAGTTTCTGCTGCCCATCGTGCTCGATACTTCTGGGGAAACCTGCCTGGCATGTCAAGGTAATAAAAACACTGTCCATCACAAAAGCTGGTGCAAATATCCACTTGGAAATGATTATCATTTTAACGTAGCCTCTTGACGATATCTTCAACAAACAGACCGTTGAGTGCCATGACGAATGACAAGCTGGACCTGCAAGAATGTCTTGAGCACGGTCGCACTGCCAAGGTAATCAGTATGCACGTGTCTCTATATGTTTTTGCACACTTAGCATGCCCCTAAAATCTTTTTTTGTGAACAAATACTCAGATTTCCATTTATGGACACAATGGACCAAGGCATATATGAAAGTAGAGTACAAAAAACATCCCCTTTTTTGTTTAAGTTGTATCCACTGTTGTTTAAATTACTTTTTTGGGAGAGCTAAATATACTGTGATTTGAAGTTAATTGTTTTCTTTACAAAATAGCCAACCAGGTCCTGTATTGCAGGACGGATTAAGCATTTAAAAAAGAATATTTGTGTGTGTGTGTTTCTGTTTGTTTGTGTGTGTCCGTGTTTGGTCTTGGATGCAAAAAATTCCAGTTTGAGAAGTTGCGTACGATAACGACTCGCTCCAACTCTGTGAAGCAGGGGAAAGACGAGCATTTCCCCGTCTACATGGACAACAAGGAGGACATTCTTTGGTGCACTGAGATGGAAAGGTACATTTATTTTGTGTTCATACAGTTATCATGGCTCTTCTTGTTCACATATTGACAAAGCAAATTCATAGATAAAACCATCAAGATGAATATTTACCCATAATATCACTCGTATCTCAAATTGTTCCTATGTCGGGGCACTTGTATGTCGAGGTACCACTATAAACATTTTTGTCAATAAGTGAGAATTACTCCGATTTTTTTTCATTCTATAATTATCTTTTTGTTTACAGGGTGTTTGGCTTTCCCGTCCACTACACTGATGTGTCCAACATGAGTCGTTTGGCAAGGCAGAGGTTGCTGGGACGTTCATGGAGCGTTCCTGTCATCAGGCACCTCTTTGCCCCTCTTAAGGAGTACTTTGCCTGCAATTAATCTCACAACAACTCTTTCTCTCTCTTCCTCCCTCTCTCTCTCTCTCTCTCTCTCTCTCTTTCTCTCACACACACATCCACAGATGCAAACACACACAAAACTTTGTGACAACAGATAACTGTACATAACACACAGCTTATACGTGAAGGTTGGCTGACGCAGATGAACCAGATGACCAGACAGACATAGACATACACCACACAAACTGCTAAGGACCTCATCCTTAGATCTCATATAACTTACAGGCTAATCTTAGTCCCCAGGTGCTACCTTGTACACACACATGCAAACATACACTTGCAGTTACTACAATCCTGTATATCACACACCAACTTCCTCCAACCTGACCTTAAACCGATATCTTTGGCTGTTTTACATTAGTTGCAGTCTCTGCGAGGTGCACACACATTTTTCTCAAAAACCATAACGTTACATGTGCAGTGGAAGTGCTTTAATTGCATTTCCAAGGTAGTGAGCGTAAATATCTAACACAAATACACCACACACACCAGCTAGAACTCGCGGTGCTGGCCTAGCTTTTTAGCCAAGGCCCAATGGTGACACTTCATGTGACATTTTTTTACTGTTCTTGGTGCTCACAGAGGCTTTTTTTTGGTCTGGATTTTGTTTTCAGTTGCAGTTTTGAGTTTTTAGCAGATTTAAGCCAAATACTTTCAAGCAGGCACTGAGGTTAAACCACCTCTAGAGAGTGTACTCGAGGGCTGAGGAAAAAAAAATAACACAACTAATTCCACCTTGAGGGGTGAGTTTATCGTCACTGAAGTGAGCCAATATAAGATTATTTATTAAACCGTATTTATAAAGTTATCTGTCTTTCATTGGGATTCAAATGGCTGTCCCAGTGAAGTATACGGGTACTTTTAACTATTCACTACCTAGCAATGTTCCTTTAAAAATATTTCAAATGTACATGCTGAAATAATGTTGATGAAAGGACACAAAAAGCATCTTTGGCTTTTTGTGTTAGTGTATTACTGGAAAACTTGAATTCTAATAATAATACATGTAAGGGGGTTTATAGGCTTATAATAAAAAACAAAGGCAGAGTATTGAAAAAAATGGTTTATAGTTTAATATTTACTGCATGTGGTGGAAAGTTATACAATCAAATTAACAAGCATTTAATCCACTTGACATTTATGCCTTTCCACTTATTGATGATATGCATTAAATACTTTAAAAGATCATAAAAGCCTGGGGTTGTCTAGATCAAATTTAGACTTAATGTCAGACAGAAACTATAAATACCAGATATTCGTGTATTACTATACAGAGATAATGGCTCTACTCAGTGACGTTTACCTCATCCAACAGGCAGATATATGCCTACCCAAAAATTAAAAAAAAAAAAAAAAAAAAAAAAAAAAAAAAGATATGATGGAAAACAGCTTCTCCTATGCCTCAACCTCTCGTGCCCTGCTGCTGTGTGGTTGGCTGACAAACTGTGAAACAACCCAATTCGCAGCTCTACCTTCTTGCTTTACTTCATAAAAAATGGAAATAATTCCATTTTGCCATGTCTTAATATCCGAAAACAGCTTATTTGACTTTGAAGCACTACATTATCAGTGCATGGTCTACAGGCCCGCTTGAAATTGAACAGAACACAACAGGGACTTTTATTTGTAACCTTGAAGAATCTCTTTCAGTCTGGTGCTTTTGGTCCCAATGACCACTTTTTCTATCGAGAAAAAAGCCTTCCAATCCTTTGACCTTCCTCAGCTACCAGCTAATAACTGGACACATACCATCGACGTACACTTGCACAAACAATCACAAACAGTAAACCAGCAGTTTTACCTGTTCATTTTCTTCCCGCCATCATGTTTACGCTCTGTTTATACAACCAAACTTCAGGTGCTTTTTCAACCAACCTTCAGGTGCTTTTTCCAACTCTGCTCTTTATACAGTTCTTTACAGTGCAGGTTACACACCCACACATGGAAAACACACACACTGTTGCTGGAAACATCATCAGTACGGTGCTGATTTACTCGAAATGTATCAATTGTTAATGCACAGAACATGCATAGTCACTGTTTTTCTGCAGGACACCTGGTGGGGTTTCTATGCCACTGCCGGGTGTGACATCATAATCTTGTGCCGCAATGGCGCTCCCAAAACACCCCTCTGTTTCCCTCAGATACTGCATGTCGGTCTGTCAGTGTAATCTCATGTTAGATTAGGGAGTAATGATGATGATAATAATAATAATGGTAGTATTAATGACAATAATAATCCGTTATTGTGTGTGCGTGTGTGTATACTGTTCCAGGTCGGTGCTCAGTTCAGTTCAGTCTCAGCCGAGAAGGGAAGGAAACTAGACAAAACATATATTTCAGTTAGTTGTAGTGACTTTGTCTTGTCAGGATGGAGGTGTGTGGAAGAGAGACACTCTCAAACTAGAAATGTGTACTAACTTGAGTCACTTGGGCAATGCAATTGAATTTTAACATTTGAATTGGAGTACCAGTACTCTGGATTCCTCCCACATCCCCAAAACATGCATGATAGGCCTTTTAAACCCTCTAAATTGCCCCTATGTTTGAGTGTGCATGTGAATGGTTGTCCATCTCCTTGCCTTGCAATTGGCTGGCCACTGGGTCAGGGTGTGCCTCGCCTGGTGCCTGGAGTTAGCTGGGATAGGCTTCAGCACCCCCCTTGACTCTTGTGAGCATAAGCGGTTCAAAAGATTAATGAATACAACACTCCAAATGTAAAATTCTAACATTATAATCAGGTAATTTTGTATTGCTCTGCTCGATGCAGTCATATTTTGAGCCTCAACTTTGCACAATTGTGATCATTTTAACAGAATTGTAATATAATTGCAGATTTACTCAGGAGAATTGGAGTCATTGATTTAATTTGATCAAACATCTAAAACATTTCTAACTTTATTCTGCCGTGACGTCCACATGTTTCAGTTTGAGAGTGTAAAGAGACAAAGGATGGAGGAAGGCAAGCATAGTTTTGATTGACAGCTGTAGAGTTGATGTTGCCTTGAAGTAAAGTAAAATGGTAAACACGGTTTGCTTATTGACACCTTTTAGGCTGAGTGATGCGCAATGTTCAACACTGATATCAGACTCATACACATACAAATAAAAAAAACAATAAATTACTGTTGTTCACATACACACAAAGCAAACTGCACAAACAACAAACACAACACTTGCAGACTCAATGCTGCAGCGCATTCAGATGACACTCATCTCCAGGACTATATGAAAGATGAGCTTTTAGGAAAAGTGGAACTGCTGGTGTTTCAAAAAGGTGCTACAATTGTTTTCTGAAAATATGAAAAAAATATATTGCTAGGAGTATAAAAGTTTGTCTTTACAATGACTGTATTTAAGTTTGTTGTAGTAATGAAGAGGCACTATTATTGTTTTACTCTTGTATGAATATGAACTAATTAAAAGGCATTTTAACTTTGTACTTGAACAATGTAAGAAAAGAACCGTGAATAAAAAAAAGACTGTTTCTTGTGATTCAGTGATTGTATTTTGTTTAATTACTTGTTAAAACAGTGCACCTAGTACATTGCTGCTACTACTACTACATTATATTTCAAGGTTTTTTTTTAAATTAAAAACAAAGTAAAATATTCAGAATTTATTTTAATTTTAAATAAACATTAATTTAAATATCTTTTTTATTTTTAATAAACATGAAGTAATTATACTGCACTTCAATACTTCACTTTTGCCAGGTACACAAAACGATGCAGTAACAGTATCAGTAATACAAATTCCGACATCATTTTAACGCACCACTTTCTGGAGGCAAGAGACACGCCCCTGTGGACTGACAGAGGATCTCGTTCGCCATTGGTCGATTGTCTCCTTTAAAGTATTTATTTAAAGGCATCTCATTGGCTGCTGCATGGCCGACTGAAGGCTGCATCTGTGTCTCGCGTTGTGCCAGCTGTCCTCCTCGCACATACACTGCAAAGGAACCCACCCAAGACGAGACAAGGGGGCAAGAAAAACGCCAATAATAACCGGTAAGGCATCATAAAAACTGTCAAAACCCATTGCTGGTTTTAACGGTATATCGTTGTTATTGAGCTCAAAGTACGCGAAAACCACCTGTTCTATTGATTAGGTATACGTCAAGAATTGTGCCTTAAACCCAATTTGTCGTCAATGAGGACCGACCTGCTAATATTCATAATTATTCATCGAAAATGATGGGAAAGGGGAATTCGTTCACACCGTGGGGCGTATCACATTAGAAAATATATATCGGAATGTGACTGAATGCTTCATTAACGTGTAACGATGTGGTAAAATAGGGGGTCTCGACAATTGTCTATGTGAACGTTTAAAGGGGGCTTGTGGGTGTGTGTGTGTGTGTGTGTGTGCTGTCGTGCCATCACTGCAATAATAAAAGCCCGTTAGCTATTATGTAATGTTCTTGTTCGTTCACGGTTTATTCCCTTTCTCATCAAATAATGAAAAAGGTTGAAGAGGAGATGCAGTAAAAAGCAGGATTTTGTGTGTGTCTTATCATGCATGTTCAAAAGGAAAATATTTATTAATTGGTGCTTTTTTGTGTTCTTATTGTTTTTCTTATATTGGCAATAGAATTTATCTAATGCTTTTTTTATGAGGATGGTGACATCATCTCAATGGTGGGAAAAAAAGAGCCTGCACATTATCTTGATTAGATGAAATAAAGTATTGTCCCAATAATATTGAGCATGTTCTAGTTATATATGGTATATCTGCATTACGTTGTCATAGAATGTAAATCTTTTATATTTTTGCACATATCAGCCATTGTGTAATATAACCCTTGATGGTAATTGTGCTGTCATTGCTTTGAAGCTCCCTTTTTTTTAGAATTTATAGTACTACACAAGGCACAACCTGCAAGATTCCTTAATCCACCTTGTGTCATCCCTTATTTGATTAATCCTTCTGATGTCTTAGGTTGTACCGCTTTCCGTATCAGTGACGACAGTGCGGACACTGTCATGACTCAGCAAAAAGAACATTTGACTGTCTTCCCATTGCATTGATACACTCTGCATTTATTTGGTGACAAAATTGAAGACATGAATTTAGTATCTTCAATACATTTACATGTGTCTCAATTAAAATCCAAAATATTATCTACTCCAGTAAAAAAAATCCCACGTGTATTGCTCTGATACGCCCAAAACTATATAAATTATGCCTTAACTTCACAAAAATAGTCAAAGTACATACATGGGTAAATTAGGTATAACCTAAAAAGTATTTGCTCTGGATCACACTATATATCGATGGTAAAAAAATATGCATTAAACAAAGTGTTTTAGATAAATGAATTGGATTTTGATCATTACTCAGCAGATAATGTCTCTCAATGCGTTAGATTCACTATGATAAAATGCACTGTGTGTAAATACATCCATGATCCTGCATACAGGTCAATGAAAGAATTCATTAAGACCTGGTCGATTCCATTTGTTGCTCAGTTCATAGTCACTTTCACATATCTGTGATTATATATCATATTACTGGTTGAAGACAGCGTTTGTTGAGTGATACAGGCTTGGATTGGTTTGTGGTTGTTCTAATTCACCTGGTATGCAGTACTGATACTTTATAGGTTGCTTGGCTGCACTCTCCCTGCAGCATGTCGTTGCAATCAATTGCTTTCACTAGAGCATTTGCATTTAACCACCTTTAAAACTACTAAATAAATAAATCTCACAAAAAATGCAGACTAACATCTGGATAGGGGAAGATGAACCTAATCCTCATTGGTGCCCCACTTTCTTGTACCCTTGTTAGCATTACGTATTATCTCTTTTGTGCTGTACTACTTTGGGACAAGTGGTTAGCAAGTTGACCTCGCAGTTCTAAAATCGGGAGTTCAATTCCCTGTTTGTTTGAACCATCCTGTGTGGAGTTTGCGTGGGTTTTCTCTGGGTATTCTGGTTTTCTCCCACATTCCAAAAGCATTCATGGTAGGCTGGTTGAACACTAAATTTCACCTAGGTATGAGGACAAGTGCCCTGCGATTGGCTGGCCACCAATCTTGCTGCCGATAGATGGCTCAGATAGACTCCAGCACCCCCTGTAACCCTTGTGAGAATACGCAATTTGGAAAATGAATGGATGATTTAGTTTGATTGATCCTTTAAAGGTATGTATCTTTTGTATTTTCTAACCTCAATCTCAGTTTCTCTGCATATAAAGTCTATTCTTATCACCAATTGATAGTCTCTTGTCTGTTCTGTTCCGGTCTGTCTTTTTATATAACAAACCGGTACACACGCACACACACACACACACACAAACACACCCGTACGAAATTACAAAGACATGCCTTGTCACTGCAGCAGAAGCTATTAAGCCCCAGATCAGAAGTCAGCAGCTGTCTGCCACATTCTCTCATAAGAACACACACATACACATTGCAGTACATTTCATCACATTTTTTAGTTTAAATATTGAGAAGATTATCTTAACATAGCTACAATAAAGTGATGCTTGCAATATTTTTGGTATTTTGTCTATTATGACCAATTTTATTACCGCTGTACAATTTTCTTAGGATTTGCTTTTTAAAAGGGGGGCGCACATCATTTAAAAAGTTAGTGTGTCTAATGATGTGTGCTTTTTTTAAGTAGTGTTACTCTATTTGTCAGTTGTACATTTGTTGTGTGTGTATATAATGTGTTTATAAACTAAAGAGCAGCTGGGAGACAAATGGTGACTGGTGCTTTCTCTATATGCATTTATTTAATACTCACACTCTTTTAGCAACACTCACGTTAACAAAGGTATTAATTTACCTGCAGTTTATGTGTATATTTATTTTTTGTGCTACTTGACATACAGCATCTAGTTTTTCTTACTTAGTTTCCAGGTGGATCTTTATAGGATGAATATTCAGTATAAGAACTCCAAACCAAAAAAGTAAAATTACAGACATGTTGTGGCAAACCCTGATAGATTAAACTCAACGTTGCAATAGCTGACCCTCAACTGGTTATTAATTTCTCTGATAATGGTCACATGATACAATAAAGCACTTAATCCAATGATTCCTCACCAAGCCATATCATGCTATCTCATTTGACTTGATTGGTGACTTGTATGTACTCATTCCATAAAATCGCTGTCCAAGGTCCTGATTAAGTATTTGTGTCCCTATTGTTGTCAAATGTATCATATTGTAGCATATTGTCATAAAATTGGTTATGTTCATTATTTACAGAGTATGTGGTGTGGTAGATTGTAGGTAGTGACGGAAAGTTCATACCCCCAAAAAAATAAATAATTCAAATGTCTAGTGATCGCAAAGTTAGGCAAAGTTGCTGCACAATTTTAGCTGTTAAAGTGCTGAAACCTATTCAATACAATGCGAACAAATGCAGTTATTGTGCTGCAGACTTTCCCCCATACTCTTACAATATTTCAAACCAAATGAAATAAAATAGGCAGCTTTGGCACAGTCATTCATTCCTCCATGCTGTCATGCATGTGAGTGACTAGGTTAGGGCCTTGTTTCCACCGAAGCCGGCCCCGTTCCCATCTCCTGGGAAACCATTCTTTTATTTCGTCTGCCAAGCCGGAGGGACTCTACTTTCCATAACCTCCTCCCCTCCCCCTCGAAAAATATTCGCAGCGTGAACATCGCTGTCATCCAATCCAATAAAAAGATGAGTAATGGGAAAAGAAAACTTGAATTTGGCTTGTACCAAAAGTGTATTAAAGCGACAGAGTTCACCTGAATGATATTTGGTTTTAGGGTCTTCATTGTTCCCTTCACTGTTTTCATTCTTCTATTATACACAACCCCCCACCCCCATCCACTTGGTTCTGCTTCCCCCCTCTGTTCTCATTCATCTCTTTGACTTGATTCTGTGTGACTAGGACTCAATTGTGTATTGCTTGCAAACACATTGCAAAACGCCATTCATCCATGCAAACAGACAACAACACATACACATGATGTTCAGGGAGTAAACCCTGTTGAACCCCTGTTATAAGATTTTTAGTCAAATGCCCACTGTAAAAAAATGAACAAAAATTGTGGTTAAAGAATGTCAATCAAATCAAGTGCAAAAAAAAATACATTTAAATTTATGTCAAATTACAATGGTTTGAAATTAAGATGACGTCCTCCTACATTGTGATAATAAATGATGATCCAATAACACACACAAATAAATATTATAAATGCTTATAGTCAAAAACGTTAGTTCTCTTTAAGGGGATTGGAATGCATTTTATAGTCAATATAATTTAATGAGGCATCATGAAAAAAATGACTGTAATTAGGTTAATGAGATGCATGATTCTAAATGTTAAGTCCTATGGGAGATTTGAATGAAGCTTTTTTAAATGGTGGTTGCAGTTACATGCACACTTATGATGTCGAAGCAGTTAATCTCCGTTTTTTTTTGCATACATTCTACAGGAAATATATGTAATTTTAATAGATTGGCTCTTTTTGTTCTCAGGAATTTGGCTGTCAACATGGGGTCCATGCGAATTCTCATCAAGGGAGGCAAAGTTGTCAATGATGACTTTACCCAGGAAGCAGATGTTTACATTGAGAATGGTATCATCCAGCAGGTAGGCTCGACAAACACGTTTTGCTTTTATTTCACTAAAATTCATATCAAAAGCTAATTTGATGGGTCCTACCCAACTATTTTAAGTCAATATTCCATGTCGCATCACTGTAAAATTCTAATTAAGTTTGCTTTTTGAATGATTAGGAATTTTATTCTGTGATCAAACCGTTATTGGTTGACTACATTGATTTTAATATATTTAAGGTTGGGAAGGAGCTGATGATTCCAGGTGGCGCTAAGATAATCGACGCCTCTGGAAAGCTGGTAATGCCTGGAGGAATAGACACCTCCGTCCATCTGGATCAAACTTTCATGAATGCAGCCATTCAGGATGACTTCTACAGTGGCACCAAGGTAGGCTTTACAATAGAACAGTATTTTAGTTTTTTTTCTAGTTATTTAAATTAATTTCAAACCCTGGTACACTCTGATCCTATATACATAGGATCCATTCCATTTTGAGGAGCTATCAAACAGTCTTCTAATGTTAATCTCTAGTATTTGCAAGATTAAGACGCAAACAGTATTAACAGCCGTGGTGGTTTAGCAAAATGAATGGCTTAACTTCTAATGGAATGCCAAGTGAAATCGGGTAAAAAAAAATTTTGGGGGGCATACCCAATCCTCCGCATGCCTGCTCGCCCCAGCAACCCCCTAATCGCCATCTCTCTCACCACTGACCTCGCTACCATGGCAACCAACTCCATGCTTAATGGGGAAAATCAGGATTGAGAGTGAGCGTCACCATCTTCCTTTCTCCGCCATTTTCTGCATCCAGCAATTTCCTTGTCACCTTCACGGCGCACCTTGTCACATACTGCGTACTATAAATGTATGTTTTTTTTTCTATTACATGCTGTTGCATGTGCCAATTATTTAAGATAAGCATCCATTTGAGTACTGTTGGGCTGAAAATTGAAATTATAAATCAAAAGTGGCTATAAATCTGGTTTCATTTTCAGAAAGAGACATTATAATCTCCATTTTTTTACCCCAATCCGTCCCTAAGGAATATCATAATGTTATATTTAAAGCAGAGGGTGTAACTTGGTTTTAATTGTAATTATGATAGCTTTACTAATTGATAAATATTTTCTCCTTGCATTAATTTGTTAATTCTTTAAATTTGCAGTCTATCAAAGAGCCATATTGAGGTCGCTCTGTTCTTCTTCCATCTTTCAGCTTCTTCTTCTTCCTCCCTTTTATGCTTCTTCCAAAGAGATTATCTTCACAGTAGGGGATACTGGTTTCCGAATTAGTAGTCCTTTGGAATAAATCACTGGATTCATGACCAGCTAACTATGTCAAACTGAATGTTAATTCAATGCACTTTCCGAACAAAATGTGCATTTGTATTCAGTTAGTGTAACCTAACATGATAAGGTAAAATGCAAATAATAGTAATTAGTTCCAAGGTGAAAATATTGCAATAACATTGATTTAATCATGAATGCCAAAATTTTAACATTTATAATTTTAAAAAAAAGTCAATTTTAATGACATTTTTTATGATGTTAATGCTTGAGGCATATTTACAAGATTTTTTCTAATCTGGAATGTGCAAATGTGAAGGTTCCATTGTAGTTTCAAAATACATACACTGAATTTTGGCACTCTGACATAACTAGGACTCCATTTCATTACGAAATGTTGCTTGTTTTCCCATCACCACAACAGAATTCCACTTAGACTGATAATTATGAATGGGAGACTATTGGTGTCAAGGATGGTAGGAACATAAATGTCATAGTCGGAGAGCACTGTCTGTTGTCATGGTTACACAATATCGTGCATTTACTCCCGAGCTGGCGGAGGTGAGTCACAGCTGGGATGCTCCTTCACCTCATGCGGTTTTCCTCCTAGATCCCTCCTCTTCTCTCTCTTTCCTTCTTGTATCTCACATAAACCGATTTTTCTTCACCCTTTTTAAAAAATGTGGCTATCCCAGGTTGCCCGCCCTTCCTTAAAATATCAGGGTTGGTGATTGCAGCTTTAAGCGTACATATTGTGATATGATTCGGTATGACAAAGGCATTTTGGTATATGCATTACAATGCTTGCCAAACCTTTTTTTCTTTTTTGGATGAACAAAAATATTCTATTTATTACATGGCACTGGAAACTATTTTCTTGAATAATAACTAGTAGTTATCTAAAGTCATATAGGTAGACCTCAATATTGTGAAAATTATATTTTAACAAATACTGTGAGATCACAGGAGTAGTGTCATTTTTTTGTCCATAACATTATATCAAAGCAAACAGTGTGTATCTATTGTTATTTTCAGATGATAATCTTGTCCTTCATTTTCTATCTTCTTGACCCAGGCGGCTCTGATGGGTGGTACCACAATGGTGATGGCGCTGATCCTTCCTGAACAACATTGCTCCCTGGTGGATGCCTACGAGCAATGCCGAGCTCTGGCTGACGCAAAAGCGTGCTGCGACTACGCCCTCCATGTCGGTGTGACCTGGTGGGGGCCAAAGGTAGGGTCAACATGCAACGTGACATCTGTCAGGAAACACCTATCAAGTTCGCAACCTACTAAAGCCATACATGTAGTGACTCATTGTCATATATGGGTGAATGTGCATTGGCCTAGATAAGAAACCTTACAAGAACTAGGTTAGCACGCATATTCAGTGAGCACGTTAGGCATATACACTGAGTCACTATAGGTTTTCCAGTTTTTAGTTATAGAATCTTATTATTATCAGAATGGCATCTGGTACATTGTTTGTAGTTGATGTGCTGTGATCTAATTGTAGCTACTCATCAAACTCTTTTCATGCCCCATATAGCAACGCACTAATTCCTAAATCTTGATTGTCTGTGCACACAGGTTTGTAATGAGATGGAGACCCTGGTGAGAGAACATGGAGTGAATTCGTTCCAGATGTTCATGGCCTATAAGGACATGATGATGCTGAGGGACTCTGAGTTATACCAGGCACTGCAGACCTGCAAGGACATAGGTGCCATTGCACGTGTCCATGCTGAGAATGGAGAGCTGGTAGCAGAGGTGTGCAACACACTCACTTGACTGTAATATGTTCAAAATGTGTATTATCGTTGGTATTTACCTAAGGAAATATTCAGCATGTCATTCAGATGAATGCATTTTATAGATGGATTTCAATTTTGCGTGTATTTGTAGGGTGCTAAAGAGGCTCTGGACTTGGGCATTAGTGGACCTGAAGGTATTGAGGTCAGCCGTCCTGAAGAGGTAAAGTAGACTCTTTAGTTCATTTATGTTTTGTTTTTTCAGATGATTCAGAAGAGCAAAATTGTTGGACAAATGTCAGATATAAGTACACAAATGAATAATGGGTCAATTTTACCCATAAAAGTCTAATCCAATCAAAAGAAAACATTTAAAATGACAAATATATAAGTCCCAAAGGAGTAGATTGTTTTTTAGATGTCGATTAAACTCTTTGCTACAGTTTAAAAGAAAATTTTGAAATTCTTATGTAAGTGTTTTATCCAGATTGTGTGTTATTTATTATAAGAAACCATTCATTTCTGCAGCTGGAATCCGAGGCTACACACAGAGCCGTAACCATCGCCAACAGGGTAAAGTCACACACACAAGGTTTCTATCTACTCCTCATATGAAAATGATTTCATAAATAATTATCTGCACATGTGTTTTTAGGCACACTGCCCTATCTACCTGGTCAATGTTTCCAGTATGTCTGCTGGTGATATGATTGCTGCTGCAAAGATGCAGGGTGGGTCCCAGCGTAATAAAAACACACACAGATTGTGGCCATCTTGATAATGGTGACAATAACTTGTTCACAGGTAAGGTTGTCCATGCGGAGACCACAGTCGCTCATGCAGTGTTGAATGGAATGCAGTATTACCACCAGGACTGGACTCATGCCGCTGCCCACGTCATCGTCCCTCCTCTCCGAATTGACCCTAACACTCCTGGCTACATCATGGGGCTTTTGGGCAAGTGCGTGTATAGTTCACCTAAAACAAGAAGGGTTTTTCTTCCCAATTTATTTAAATCCCCTCAAGGAACAACCTCATTAATTTCACAGGAAGACCAAAAAAATGTTTGGTATTCATTTCAGTCCAAGAGCACTTATATGCCACCAATTCTAAAATTAACCAATGAATCAGTTTGGCCTTCAATGGTCGTTTTGGTTATTTTTATCTATATATTTGGTATCACATTAACTGTAGAATTACAAATAACCATAGTTTTCAATCTATATTGCCTGTGCATGTCCATTGGGTCCAAAAAAATTTCAAAAATCTATATGAAGAGGGAAAAAAATACATCATAGTTGAAAAAAGAGCGTTTTATACTTCCGGATGATACGGTAGTTGGCTCTAAAAGACCTTCCCTTGTTCTCAGTGATACTCTGAGCGTCGTGGCATCGGAGCACCGTCCTTTTAGCACCAAGCAAAGGGCTTTGGGCAAGGAGGACTTCACCAAGATCCCACATGGAGTGCCTGGAGTCCAAGACAGGATGAGCGTCATCTGGGAGCGAGGGGTGGTACGTCCGTTGACACGTATATACAATAGCTGCAATTAATCCATGTTTCCTTTCTTTCTACATCCTAAACCCCACACTGTAAAAAATGTCTTTATACTCACATGCCAATGTACTTACGTAGGTTACGGGCAAGATGGACGAGAATCGTTTCGTGGCTGTGACAAGCGCTAATGCCGCAAAGATCTACAACTTGTATCCACGCAAGGGTCGCATTATCGCCGGAGCAGATGCTGATGTGGTGGTGTGGGATCCAGATGCAACTAGGTAAGTTCCCCTGCAGATGCGTCAAAAACCCATCCCTCATTTTGCTTTTTCGCGTAGGACCATCTCTAACAGCACCCAAGTGCAAGGAGGAGACTTCAACCTGTACGAAGGAATGCGCTGTCATGGCGTTCCTCTGGTCACCATTAGCCGAGGGCGCCTGGTGTGTGAGAACGCAATGTTCATGTGCGCTGAAGGCTCTGGAAAATTCTACCCACAACGCACCTTCCCTGATTATCTGTACAAGAAGATGGTGCAGAGGGAAAAAGTATGTGTATATGGATGCAAATAATTGCAAAGTCTGTTTTCATTGGCTCATTGTTTTATGTATCACCCAATGGACAGGCACAGGCATACAAAGGAGTTGACAGGGACCCCTATTCTGGCGATGTGGTCAAAGTTGCCAATGCTATGAAGGAGCTGGGTTTAAGCCCCATTGATGGAGACGGTGCTAACAAAGGTGTCTTGAGGGGGAACCAGGGGGTTCGAGACCTTCATGAGAGCTCCTTTAGTCTCTCGGGTATGTACATTTAGAAATAATTGTTACATTAGATGGATAAATCTTGTTCTCCACTTCACAGGTTTTAAGTAGTTCTGTCCACCCAGAAATGTTATCCATTTGAAGGATTTGAATGAAATGAAAATAGCACTTAATTGATTTTTCTTAATAGGGTCCCAGGTTGATGACCATATCCCCAAGAGGTCCTCTGCTCGGATCTTGGCCCCCCCAGGTGGCCGCTCCAGCGGAATCTGGTAAACTCCGGCTCGTGAAAAACAACCGTCCAAGCCTCCTTGTTTTGTATATTTGTGAACAAGCAAGAAAACTGCACTGATTGAAGAAAACACACGTTTAATGTAATGTTTAAAGGGAACTTGGATTAAGTGATTGGCAAGGATCAAACCAGTTTTCAAAAGGAATTTTCACAAATCTGGTTCAAGACTATATTCTTAAATGTTAATTACTAAGGTGCTATGTATAAATTCATTTTCCAAATTCAAGCAGACTGTTTTTTTTTGTTAAGATGCCTGTCCAATGAAACAAAGTATGAATGCTTAAAAACAGTAGTTTTTGTTAGTTTGAAATAATGTCGACTTACACATTTAAAAAGAGTAGAACTGGATTCATTGAAATTGCTACATCACATACACCAAAGTAGCGTACACTGCAGTCACGAATGAGTAGGAAAAATCTGTTTAGGATACAAACCACCTGCTGTGCTTAATATGTTGGCTGTTCCTCTGTGTTTTTATTTCCAATGGGTGAACTGTGTGCTGTGTGGTGATGATATCCAACTGTTCAACATACTGTCATTTTTGCTGCTACACACTCCAAAATGTCAGAGTGTATCACACTGCCTCTCAATGACAAAGATCTCAGTGTAGTCCCTAAAAGTACATTAAAATTTGGAATTACAGCTTCCAAAGGGCAGGAAGATTGAGCTACACATGCTACAAAGTCCTCTCACATACTGAAGTGTCATTCCTTTCCAACTGTATTGTTTATTAACCATATTTTTGTTTGTGCAGTGTATTTAGAATGGTTGATTTGAGTTCAAAATTTAAAAAAATAATAATGTGCCAATGTAAGTGGGTCACCCTTGTTAATGCCACAATATGCATGAAGAGTTACGTGGAAACAGAGGAATGGCCACAGGTTCCTAAATGGTGCTTTTTTTTGTTTTTGTTTTTATACAATGGTATTACGGTGATTGGTTTTACTGTGAGTGATTGTTGTTTAGAAGGCACTGTAAATGGTCAGTGACTGTGCGTTGTCCAGTCCGTGAATTGTTTTGTTGGAAAGTGAACCTGTTGAATATGTACGGTGGCTGCTTGTTTCTTATCACACAACATTGGAAAATCAATAAAATTGAAGGGAAAAAATGGCATTTGTGTTTTTATTTTACATTACATTTCCAGGCACAAGGATTCAAGAGCAGGTAGTACAACATATAGGTTGGGTACGAGAGGTACAATAAAATTAAATTATTGAATCAAAGTGCATCATAGTTGACAATTGGACAGACAGAATTAAATACAGTAGTAAGACATTAAAAAAAACATCTTTTTGCTGTATAAACCAAAAAAATCTACTTTTATTGATTTTAAATGGCAAAAAATAAAAAAATATAATTTAATGTGTTCATTAGGAATTACAGGAAAAATAATTGCATTATATCACGCACAAACTTTTGTGAGCGTACACGGAAGTCCATGCTTTTATTGTTGTTGTTTTTTATTTACCAAAAAAAAAACTTGCTCTAAATATGAGAGCTACGAACCACCGCTGTATTAATCAGATACGTATTATACCTTTCTTACTCATTATAACCGCCCAGAATGCTCTAATTAACGTCATATTCTTTAGTTAGTCGTTGCTCTCGAGCAGAACGTAGTTTTGGATTCCGGGTAAATAAGTACATTATTAGATGCACGTAATGAACTATCAAAGTGACATAATATTAGACATTAAAAACAACGTTGTCTCACTGTGACAAAAAATATTTTAGCTTTTAATTCTCTTTAATATAAAACTAAAGAGTCCGGCCAAAAAGGGGAATTTGGGACTAAGCGATTAGGTTAATCACCTAAAGTGAAGCTCGGTCATTTTGTCAAGACCCGACATGGCGCCCTGATATTTTGCAGTTTCACCAAATCTAAGAAGAGAATCCTGAAACTGGGTTGCGCTTGCGCAGTGATCGCCAGATTAAGTACTCCCTGTAGCTCTGCAAGCAGCGGTCTCGATTTTATAGCAACGGAAAAAACATCATTTCATTGAACGGCACAGTAGTCACAGGGACTCTGTCACCCTTGAGTAAGTCATATTTCACTTGAATAACTAACATTTCTCTCCTTTACGTGATGAATTATGGATTTAGATCGCTCTTTTTTTTCATCTTTACTCTCGATTAGACCGGCTAATTGCAGCAGCGCCAAGCGGAGTGACAGTCCTTCTTTCTTTAGTAATGTGTGTTTTCTATCAGGCCTCCAGAGGGGGTACCGTTAACTTCAGACCCACCAAGTCCACATTTAAAGGACTATTAACGGTTGGATATTTTCCTTTAAACCTTACGTTAAAGCGACATCAGTACTCGCCACGAGACACTCAAATTTAACAAAAAAGGGCCAAAATCGCAAGTTGGTTGCCTTGCTGACGTTAGCAGAAGTTAGCAAGCGAGGCGCTAACACGAGTGCGATTGTAACGTCAACAGTATGTGAAGCACTGTACATGTGCATTATTTATGACTTTTAAAAATAATTGCATGTGTCTATCCTGTGTATTCTTCCAATTTAGTGCTGTGTCGCAGTTCTAATATGAGCGTCCATTGCTGTATAGGTCACGCCTCTTTTTATCAACTGCTTCATCCTCACTAGGGTCGCGGGGGGTGCTGCAGCCCAGCTGACGTTGATAAATTAATCCTTCAGTTAAGAATTAACCTGGTTTCATGTCACACTATGAATGCATGGTTGCCTGATGTGTTGTTAAAACATGAAATTATTTATTAAATCAAAAATTTAGACCACTGATTGAGAAATGTTCAGCTTCCTGGTTGAATTTTCTTATAAAAACATTTTGCATGTTAAATATAACTTGATAATTACCTTTTTGTAGTAGTCTCTTTTCAAGTGGTTGCCCACCAGAGACAGCTGGGATTGGCTCCAGCACCCCCGTGACCCTAGTGAGGATAAAGCGGTTCAGAAAATGAGATGAGACAGAAATTTGCTGTGGTTTAATATAAATACTATGCAGTCCAAATAGCCAAATTGTTTTTGGTCAATGTTGAAATTTAATAAATCCAGATTGGTAATGCAGGATTTTATCTTTAAACCCGTGTAAAGCTTTTTAGCTTTATAGAATTTGTTCTGGTGGTAAACATTTACTGTGTCACATTGTGGTCAAAGTACAGTAAGTAGTATGTTGTTTTTGACACAATTGGAGATTTTTACAATTTGTTTTGAGGTACTATAAACACGACAAAAACTATTTTGCATTGAACCATTCAATTTATACCATTTTTCTTACATGAAGAATACATTGATAGATTGATAATTATAGAACTGCCTTTTATTTTTATTTTTTCATCAAGTGGAAAATTAGGGTTATTATTTTGGGGGCAGTGTTTATTTATTTTAGTGAACAACTTGCATTGGACAGGAAATATTTCTCTTGTCAGCAGAAGTACATAATAAAAAATGTTGTACATCACTTAATTCGTACATGTAGTATTTAAGAGCAATTTTGAGTTTGGATCAGTGGGATACAAACTTGATCTAAATACTCAATGTGTGGTGTCATCTGCAAATTAGTGGCGTGTGCTGACTGGACAGTTGCTTCTGTGAAGCTCTACTGTCAGGAAATGATTATTCAGCACAACATCCAGTGTATTTGTGTTTTGGGGTGGGCACTGCGGGAAATTCTTTGGTGTTTTTTTTTTTTTTTACTCCCTTGTTTCAGTGACTTTTGTTAACTATATTGGACTCTTGATCAAACCATTAGGTAAGGATTAGGCATTTTAGTGGCATGCAGTAATAATGATCTTGTTATAAGATTATACAGTAATCCCTCGAATATTGCGGTTAATGTAGAATGTAGTCGTTGTCACACATTTCTTACTGTTGTTTTGTTTTAAGCAGGAGGATGGCGGTAAATGTCCATTCCACTTCTATGACCATCGAGAATCTGAGTCGCCATGACATGTTAGCGTGGGTCAATGACTCTCTACAACTCACATACACCAAAATCGAACAACTTGCTTCAGGTAAACATGCACACAAACAAACACACACATGTACACACCATATAATTTCCTTACCGTTATTTCTCTTTAGGTGCAGTGTACTGTCAATTCATGGACATGCTGTTTCCGGGCTGTATTTTGTTGAAAAAAGTCAAATTTAATGCCAAACTGGAGACTGAATATATTCACAATTTCAAGGTGTTACAGATTTCATTCAAGAATATGTCTGTAGATAAGGTAAGTCCCCATGTTTCAGTAAAAAAACATTTTTTATTTGTTCTTATTCGCCATCTATTAACAAAGAAACAAATAACTAGTGCTTTAATAGTCTCCTAATATTAAGTTTATGCATTAATAGTCTACACACCCTTGCTGCTTTGTAAAGAAATTGTTTCCCGCCCTTTCAGCTTATTCCCGTCGACAGACTCATCAAAGGCAAATTTCAGGACAACTTTGAGTTCCTCCAGTGGTTTAAGAAGTTTTTCGATGCTAACTACGTTGACAAAGACTACGACCCTGTAATGTTGCGGCAAGGTCTGGAGAGAACGCCACCGCTTCCAAACTCAGGTGCGATGCAGTGCAGGCGAGACTGTGTGAGCGTGCGATTGTGTGCGACTGTCTGCATGTGTATACAAGATACAATCACTTGTGTTGTGTGAAAATAGGTTTCATTTCATGTCTCTTCCTCGTGGTGCAACAACATCCCCACCTCTAATACAGGTGACCCCATTGTCCACAAACCCAAAAGACCTGCTTACCCAGGTAACACCCATTTGATTGTGGTTTGTGTGCATTTGTGTGTGAATGCGTGCTCATACAATATTTCCCTCACACATCTATACAATATACAGTCACTCCCATTCCTAGGGGCAATTTAGAGTGTTCAATTAGCCTACCATGCATGTTTTTGAAATGTGGGAGGAAACCAGAGTACCCAGAGGGAACCCACACATGCCCAGGAAGAACATGTAAACTCCACACGGGTTAACATGACTTGGATTTGAACCCAGGACCCCAGAGCTGTCAAGCCGACATGCTAACCACTCACACCACCCTCCACTTTGACATATTCCCCAAAATCAGTGGTTTTTGCTCAAAGATTTACTTTTCAAGGAGGTGGGACCAGCAATGCCGGGCCCTCCTGCTTGTTTACTCTAAGGCTGGATTGGTTTGTCCTAATGTTTGCGCTTGTGTGTGTATAGTAATTATAAATAATTGCACGTGTAGATCATTTAAAAAAGAATGCATGGCTGACACAGCCAGCTGGCAAAAATTGAAGGCATGAAATATGTTGTAAACATGGAATTAATGTGTATTTTCTGAGTTATTGGTATAGTTTGAAAATAACGATTAGCTATTTGCAATCCACTTTTGATCCACATTGATACTAGCAAAGTGCAGCAATTCTCAAACGTTATTGTGTATTTGTAGGCCCGATCAGAACGTCTCCCACAGCGCCCAAGGTTGCTCCCGCCCAGCAGAGGCAGATCAATGCACCGCCAGCCCGGAGGAATCCTGCCATGGCCCGCAACGGAGGAGACTCCGAGCTCACGGAACTTAACCAGCAGGTAGCTACACAATATTTTTAAAGCAGAATCACACCAGGAAATTCCGTAGCTTGCGCTCCTTGGTTCCGAACCAAAATACAATAGGCACTTTTTTGGGAGTCCTTTGACTTGAGAATAAACTCACACTAGTTTCAACAACTTTCAATGACACATTTAATTTTTTTTCCATATATAAAGGACACTGGATTAAAAGGCACTCTGTCTATTTTGGAGACAATTTGAGACTTTTAAGTGCGCCTTATAGTCAGGAAAATGCAGTACTCTGCACCAGAGTGCTAGTTATTATTCATGTTGAGACTACTAAAGAGTCATCCACTTAAAATCTAAGATAAATTATGACTGCAAGTCTGAACAAGGCCTTTGTGTCAAAGATGTTGGCAAAGACGTTTTTATACCCCAGTACACTGCTCTTGATTTTATTTTGCGTCAAATTGGTGTATTTGTCTCCTTCACACAGCTGCTTGAAATGAAGCTGACTTTGGATGGACTCGAGAAGGAGAGGGACTTTTACTTTGGCAAGCTGAGAGATATTGAACTGATCTGCCAAGATGGAGATGGCAACCCAGTTCTCAACAAAATCGTAGACATACTTTATGCTACAGAGGTAAATAAATACCCAACCACACACTCAACTTAAGAGAAAGATACTATCAAAGTAAAACATTTTAAACAGTGCTTTTAGACTGAAAAATTCAACACAGTTGGTCTTTGCACATTTTAATCTTCCCCTTAATTCACTAATGACTTTTGCGGACTCCATAAAATTATCCCCTTTGCCTTAAAACCATTTTGTTGGCTTACTAAAAAACAAAAACCTAACCAAAATATTTGGTTAGCAATGCAAACAGTCATGCTAAAATGTTTTTAATGCTTTGCAGGAGGGATTTACACAACCAGAGGATGAAGATGTTGATGAAGGGGCACAAGGAGACCAGGAGTTCTGAGTTCTTATTTCACCCACCTAAATAATTTAACCATCATAAACACAGAAAGTGTTCCCCTGTCATCAGAATACATTTTTTTATATGGTTCCCCTTACTCCATTTTCTTTGTAATTGTAATCACATATTTATTTTCTACAGAATGGCCAACAATTTATTTTTATTTCCACTTGTTGGCTTTTACTCTGAAAAACCAGAGGTGCCAGCTCCTGGGCACGATTGCCTTTCATAACTCTCATACATATATTTTTTTTGGAGAGCATTAAAATTACAGTTGTGATGGCTTGGAGCAAACGTGCAAAAGTGTGAAGATGCTGCCGGTTTTCTTTCACCATGTACTTGAATTGGTGACCATATTTAGAATTTGCCTCAGACCACACTTTGCTAAATAATTTTACCTAAATTGTAGATTCGTCTGCGGTGTTGGTTGTCATAAATGAGATTAGATTGTAAATCCTGCAGAGGAATAGAGATTTTGCATAGAAAGGCTGCAAAAGTAGCTTTCAGACTTGCTTACATGCACATGAAGAAAAGTGTGTTTTTCAAAACAAAGCCCAACAATAGTTTGTTTTTGAAAAGCCTGATGTATTTGTTTTTATTTATTCTTTTTTTGTAACCATCTTGTTCACTCTTAGAGAAAAATGATGGTTTGGGATAAAAGGTTTTGCACTAGATGTAGCAAAAGAAACCCACACATGTGATGCTATTGCCAACAAGCAGTGATTGGCTGCAGCCAGAAATATACAGGACGATGCAATTTTATATGTTTTAGTGTGTACTTGGTTGTTTTTCTATCTGCATTTGAACAGTGCAAACAACCTAGTCAGTTGTCAATGTGAAAGATGTATTTAAAAAAGTTAAAATTTTGTTAATGGAGACAAGTGAGTCTTAAGACACTACTAAATTACTAATGGTTGAATATTGATTATAAGCTAGACAATTTAGCTGCTATCTTTGTTGTTTTTTGCTTCATTTAAATTGAGTTTTCATATACTACTACTACATAGCACTAAAATACCACAGTGTGGTATTGTCACTGGCAGCCTGGCTGAGTGATCAGAACTAGTTGGACGAAGCTTAAAAGCACAGCACATCTTGCTCAGTTTGTCTCATGGTGGTGATAAACAACTGGACTTTACTGTTGGATTTAAATAAAGCTCTGAAGATCAAGAAGGGTCATTTGATTTCATGTTACGGTATGAAAAAAAATAATATAATGCTGTAGTCATCCTTTGTACTGCTAATTATGGGGAAATAATTTCTTGAATATAAATACATTTCTAAAAGAACTGTTCTTGCAACAATATATATATATATATATTTAGCAAAAATAATATTTAAAAATATATACTAACTAAAGAAAAAAATTGTAGATATATTTTTATATATATATATAGCAAAAAATAAAATAAATATATTTATATTTAATATTCAAATTCATACCAAAACCAAGTACTGATTTTCTAATAAGTTATAAAATACTAAGTTTACTTGATTAAATCAATTGCTGGCAATTTATTTTGAAGGAGACGTCCGTCATACATAAGACAAATACAGCGGCGTAATGACGTCACGCACGTCAAGACACGTGGCATTCTGACGTTCAATACTGTTCCCAGACGTCCCCCTTTAGCCTTTAGCCTTTTTTCCTTCCATTCAGCCACTGACAAGCCAGTCGGAACCACTGCATACCGAATTTAACTACGAATTGGGACGGGAAGCATGGAGTCGACTAATGGTGCGGTCGGAAAATGGGAAGTGGTGGGGAAGAGCAAGAAAAATAATGCAGGATCTGGAAAAGGCACAGTTGAAAAGAAGGGCAACTCTGGCAACAGAAAAGCACTAGTGGAATCCAACATACTATCCAGACGTAAGTTAACACAACTCACTTTGTTTAATGTCATTTGGCCACGTGGCCTTGAATACTAAGCTTAATAGTTCATTAAATTACAACGATCAAGCGTTGTCTGTTGAGTGATTTACAATAACGATTTGCGCAAGCTAGTTAGTCAGCTAGGTAGCTTAGCATCGTGCTGTATTTCCCATTTAACAATCCCCTGTTGCAGATCTGGAACATTTTACTCTTTAAATGTTACTTCACGAAATGGCGTTGCTACAATTTAATAATGCACGAGATGTCGCTTCACAACTAGTCTGCGATTCGCTCCTAGGTGATGTCTTAACGTTAGGCGACGTCATCATTGTGAGTCTGCATCATGTGCATAAAACCGATCGTTGCATCTGCTGACTTGGCTAAAGTATCCCATCAATTGCATTTATCATGTCTTTTGTTAAGATCACTCACAAGAATCAGGGATTTCTAATTATTTCCTGCATTTTATTCAACATGGGGGATCTCTGGTTAACATAATAAATGAATCCAATGCATATATGAAACATATTGCCAAAATACAATTGTGTCAAAATGCACATCATGATCAAAGTTTACAATAACTACACACTTCTATTAAGGTTTCATCTAGTATACCCTACCGTTTTCATTTAACTAATATAGCAAAGACTGCATTGTTTTGAAATATTTAGGATCATTTGTTCATAAAGTCTTTACTATTATGCACACTGACTCCATTTAAAACTTGTGTAAAAATCTAGCCTGAATAGTAGCAGTTTATTACGAAATCTGTAATGGTGAGAGACGATTAAACAAGCACTCTGAGGGGAGGGAACAGAAAAGGGGAAGGGAATACTATATTTTCGTAACACCATACTACTAAGCGCTGTTATAACTGTCTGACTGCTTTTCTGCGGAGATCTCACCCCCAACACCTTGCATCCCTCAGCGCCCTTGAAGATTTCAGACGGTATGTTTGTAGCCTTGGAGGAGGTCCCAAAGAAACAAAACAAGGAGCAGGTTCCGCCGCCGCCGCCAGTTCAGCAACAAAAGAAGACTTCTTCAATGAAACCATCAAAAAAGCCAACCCCCAGTAATGCTTCCAGCACCCGTGCCAAGCACAGGACTCTAGAAGCAGCCTTTAAAGCGGTGAGTGATTGTTTTAATTGACTAGTTTTTACACTTAAAAAAAATGAATTTTATGCGGTCATCTTGATGACCCTATATTTCCATTTGAACGTGTTAACCCTTATTTTTTTTCAAGCTTGGGGTAGTACCATTGTTATATCATATATAAGAAAAAAGCTGGTACACGAAGCGGTTTGAGGCGCTCAATCACATGCTGGATGCCGGTCTAATTTTTGCTCAATGCTTCTTTGTTGATTGTACTACAGTCATATCTCTACTTACGAATGCCTCTAGGTACAACATTTTCAGTGATTGACTCGAGATACGAAAAAGTTTCAAGTTATGAAATCCCCCAAAAACTACTTCACTATTTCAGCGGTGCAGGGCACATTTTTACATGCTTTATTTATTTTAAGAGGTTAATAAATAATTTCCTTATAATTTTCTCTCATTTTGTGTTTCCTGACTTCTTTCATACAAAATCGGGGCATTTTGACCAATTTTAAAGGGTTTTGTTGGTAGTTGTGTGAGGACCATGGAACAAATTAGAGAATTTATATATAAAGTACACCCCTACTTATGAAATTAATTGGTTTTAGAACTTTTTTTCTTAACTTGAAAATGTTGTAAGTAGAAATACGACCGTATTTATGTATTCTGGTTTCTTTTTCTCAGCTGGATGTCAACGATCTCAAAGAGCAGTTGGCTAAGAGTCAAACAATCTTCCCCAAAAACCCATCAGTGTGGTCTAAAGACCTGGCGGGGTACCTCAACCTCAAGCTGACGGCACCAGTGGTAGAGCCCACCCTCAGCAGTTATGCTCACGGTGTGTCTTTTTTTTGTACTTTTCTACTTAAGAAGTTGCTCTTTTCGATTGAATAGTAGTAATACTTGTACTGGACCTATCCCAGTTCACTTGGAATGTGGAGTGCGTCCCCGATTTGTCTTTATCAATCGCTTCTTTTGTCACTTGTCCACAGATTACCCATATTGTCTTACTAGCAAAGAGCTGAGGGGTGTCATCAAAAGCATCCTTGGAACCATCAGTGACAGCCTACCAGATTTTTTTGACTACTGCATTTATACAATGCTTCGAGAACTGGAAAGGCACTCGGGTAGGGGTTTGCATTTATACTACTACACAATAGTAATAGCACATTCAACTTCTGTTAACTAACTGTAGCACCGTTTCATCTTGATACCAGCAACTATTTATTTTTGTTTCCAGGCGAGCCACTACATGGATACAGAGTTTGCATTCAAGCAATTTTACAAGAGAAACCCAAATTGGCAACTCAGAATTTGCCCGAGGTGAGTAAGGGATCATAAAAAGCATGACATGCACTCATTTTTAAGTGCTGTGTTTAGTGTGTATTTTTAGAACTGAACTGGTAAATAGACTCCTTTTCATTTAGTTTCTTGTTTTTAAGATGTATTGTACAAATAATCAACACAACCAGTTGCTGCACAATATGTTTGGGAACAGCAAAGGCTGCTGCTGGTGCTTATCTAATTGACTATTTGGACACAATCAATGATTTGCGATTAGAACTATTGACCTTGTTTAGTATTCACATTTGTCATCCATACATACATTGATGAGAGAGAAATTGAAAATCGCATGACTCCATTCCTTTCTATCAGCCATGTAGTCATAGCCTGAGTCTACTATAAATTTTGAATGCCACAAACATGCCATATCTACTAATAGTGCCGCTGATCACGAGAACCCAGCAAATACAAATGTGTATCATGTGGTACAAAAACACACAAATCACATTATGGTATTATTGAGTCTTTATTTGTACCTAAATAATGTACATTTTCTTTTATTCCCCTGTAGCATAATATTGTCTTAACCGAATAACATTGTTAAATATAACTTTATTTCACTTTTCTATTGCCTGATTAGAGAAATTTGCACATAACGGGTAGTTATTTATTTAGCACACCTAATATAAAAACATCAGAAGATATCTGATGATTACATGTAATGAGAAAAGTGCTCCATTACTTTTATATCTTTAGGAAATTAATTGAATCATGGTTTGTTTAATCATTCATTTTCAGTATTTGGAGTTGCTGCGGTCGGTACAGAATCACCCAACAAAGTGTTTGACCATCATGTGGGCTTTGGGCCAAGCAGGATTTTATGATCTGAGCCAGGGACTACGAGGTAATGCTCAACACAAACCTCACTTCAATCATTTCTATCCACTATGTGAGTTTTCAAGCGCTGCAACTAGAGTTGTGGGCGGAATGACCTCTCTTCTACTTGGCCAATATTTTGCCGGACTAGACACATCATTGCAAGTTAATGAGGCAAAAGTACACAGCATTCCTTCCTGGTCTTGTGTCTTGTATGAGCCAATATTTCTCGGCTAACTAGAAAATAATCCTCTCTGCTCTTAATACGCAGCAAAAGCTGTATTAACAGTTAATTTTTTGTGTAGTTTACGAACGTGTGTTGTTCAATGTTTTTTAAAAAAAAATTTTTATTGATGCGCACGTTAATAGATGATTCTCATCTATAAGTATTGAACATATTTACATACACTTGGAACATGTTTAACATAATATTTTTTTTAACACATGCCAAATGGTACACATGCAGAAGAAAAAACAAATACATTTAAAAATTCAATTGAAAAAAAAACAGCTTTACTGAGTTGAGAAGTCCGCCAAAGTTGTGATTCTAATAAAATATGTTCTGTTTTCCCTTATTTAAATACCTGGTCTTGGACTTGAAAATTAACCTGAATTTAGATAAAGGCTAGTGCCCCCCGTGCATTTGGTGAATGAATACTGGTACATAATCCTCCAGAAAATCAAAAATATGGTGAAATTGCTAATGTTATTGGAAAAAAATGTCAGAGACCAATGATCAACACTTGACAGGTCAAGTTTTTGCTTTCCAATTTATCTTATTTTTTATATTATACATGCTGAACAATGCTACCGCGTACGTATGAGAGACCGATTCAGTATCTGTTAAATTTGTGTTTCAGTGTGGCTTGGTATCATGCTACCTGTCCTGGGAGTGAAGTCGCTGTCATCCTATGCCATTGCCTATTTGGAAAGACTGCTCCAGTAAGTATATCCAACTTTTAAAGCCACCCTCTACATCGCTCTTGTTAAAAAGAGTTATTTTGCCTTAAATTCATTTCTAATTTGATTGGAACTTCAAAGGATCAAAAATTGCGCCGCTTAACACTATCAGTTCTTTTTTATTTATTTATTTTTCTTACTTCAGATCGATCCGATTTCTTTCAAGATATGTTTTACAGTTACTGATCTGATTCCAGAACACATAGTTCACCATCAAGCCTAAACAAAAAGTCATCATCAATTAAGTGTTAATTTCAGTAATTCAACGCATCTATACACCCTTCACTGGGTAACATAACATGTCTAAGGACTGTTAAGAGTATGAATACATTACTTGTGTTTTAAATAATACATCATCCTTTTTGTTGTCTTTCCAGCATTCATGCAAACCTGTCAAAAGGATTTGGGATCATGGGTCCTAAAGAGTTTTTTCCTTTACTGGATTTTGCCTTCATGCCGAAGAATGCCCTTCCGGCAAGGTATTGTCATTTCCGAACTTTTAGACATTTGTTGTTCATACATGCATCTTACCCTTAATGTGTTTTGTGTGTATTTTGGCAGTCTGCAGCAGCAACTAAGGCGGCTTTACCCTCGTCTTAAAGCCTTGGCATTTGGAGCCAAACCTGAAAGCACCTTACACACGTATCTGCCATCGTTTCTTTCCAGAGCCACACCCAACTGTCCAGGGGATATGAAGAAAGAGGTCGGGTGAAAATCTTCATGTGAATTCAAAGGTTCAGAAATGTCATCCTTTTTTCCCCCCTTTCTTTCAGTTGCTGAATAGTATGACAGAGTGTTTGCGTGTGGATCCTCAGAGTTTAAGTGTTTGGCGGCAGCTGTATACTAAACACTTGGCTCAATCCAGGTGAGTTGCACAAGCTTGTGCAGACAGTTTGTGTACTTTTTATTTTTTAAAATGGCTGAGTTGTGAATTGTGCTTCTCTAGCCTGCTGCTGAAGCATTTGTTGGGCTGCTGGAGTAACCTGCCACTAAAGGTATAATGCAAATATATATAAAGCATAAGTACAGTCATACCTCTACTTACAAATGGCTGTAGGTATAAAATTTTCAGATTACTTTTATATGCAAATGAGTGTCTTGAGTTATAAAAAAGATCCAAGTTACAAAATCAACCAAAAAGTAAATGCATTTTCTTATCTATTATTTTATTTTTCAAATATTAATTCTCACTTTAAAACCTCGCCACACTCTACTGTGCTCTCATTGGCTGTCTATTAATACATTTTCTTATAAAATTATCTCGTGTGTTTCTCATCTTTCATATATATGTAAAATACTGCTCCAATTAAAACATTTTCAAGTTACGAAAAAAGTTCTGCAACTAATTAATTTCGTAAGTAGAGGTACGACTGTATTATTTTTCTTGATGTATCAGCAGGGCTTTTAATAATACTAAAAATATTTCTTTTTTTACTGGGCTATGAATTTGAGTGTTGGTGTGGTATTAGTAAAACTGTGTTTGTCAAACTGTTTTAAATATTGGACTGAGCAGCCCTGTGTATTGTTTTTGTTAATGTGTTGCTGCTTAAGTTTCATGTTTCTTTTCTAGTCTTTCATCTTTATGTGATAATGTGTAAGTGTCTTGAATGTTGTGCAATCATTATTTTGCCTTTAAATTTAAAATGACAGTTATGGAGCATCCTTTTTTGTACCTTTTTCTTTTGGAATTAAGAGACTCCAATTTTGTTTTCATTTTGCTCTATTACAGCTGAGGAGGAACCTCGAAGAAACAATTCAATCATTTAAAGTGACCAATGAAGAGATGAAAGACAATAACCAGTCTCAAGACCTTAGCGACTGCAATAATCTGTGTCAGGTTGGTAAATGTTTAAATCCAAAAGTCTTGGTCTTTTTCTCACAAAGAAACAAAGACCAAATTATGTCGATTGGTTATCAGATTATACTAAAAATTCCTTTTTTTCCTTTCCAGAGTCTACAGGTGAAAATGCAGGGTCGTGGATTCCCCTGGTCAAAAGTATTGATGGTCCTGTTCGTGTTTGCTGCTGGTTTCATCGTTCACGACATCCGCTCACACGGCTCTTTTACCAGTATGACATGTTTTTTCCCGCCTCGGAATGATGCAGTACTTGAAATAAGTCCTCGCTGTATGGATGCTTTGTTACAGGTTCAACCACAGCCAAGTATCTTCACAGCTCGGGGGTGATGGGGGTGACTAAGCAGGCGTGGGGCAAAATCACAGTTTACTCTAAGCAGGGCGTCAGGTATTCCCATTCTGGCCAACACAAGCAAAGTGTTCTGGATCTTTGCAAGTTTTTGTTCAATTTAAGTGATCAAACCTGTAATCATCATCATTATTGTTGTTGTGTGTATTAAGCTGGCTCAAGACGAATATGCCATACTACTACTCTGAAAGTATACAGACCATGAAACCACTGTTAGAGCAAGGTGTGGAGAAGACCAAAACAGCAGCCGTATTCGTCGTTGGAAAAAGTAAACACGCCATCGTGTGGGTCAAAGAAAACAGCCCTCTGCTCATAGAATGGGTGAGACTTAATGGAACACAAAAAAAACATATTTAATCGCATATGAGCCTTAAAATTGTTGAATTTTACAATTTCCCGCGTTTAAGCTGCCCCTTGCTTCACAATTTTTACCTCCATATTCATAATTTTAATCCGGAGTGCAAATGTGTTATTTTGAAAGGAAAAACTTAAGAAAAATGATCACATGTGGTATTTCTGAGATATTGTGTGAATCAAAAGCACATTATTAGGGTCAATATCATAAGGATTAAATTATCCAGTAATGGTTTTCTTAACTGCAAAACAGTAAATAACCAACAAACCATAAGTTACCATGCCGAAATCTACTGGTGAGAAAAGAGTATAGCAAGTCTTGTGCGCTTGTTAGCCGTAACCTTAATTCAGTATATATTTTTTGAGTTGAAATACAGCTTATATGCGAGGAAAACTGCAAAAAAATAAATATGATGAAACCTTTTGGTGTGCAGGTACAGACCAATACTCCCGACAGCGTTTACGACGTTTTGGCTTTTCTGAAATCGCTGCTACTCTTCCTGCACCAAAACTACATCTTGCCAGCATTGATGTTTTTAATAGACCTGCTGCAACGAGCGTGGACCAACCTGCAGGACTCCTGCAAGTCAGTACTTTTATTAAACTTGATGAATATTCAACAAGAAGATTTAATTAATCCATCTTGTCATATTTTTGTGCAGTGGTGAAATATCCGTGACATGTCTTAGAGGGCATGCATTGTCCTTGACCAACTCGACGTGGCAGCTGCTCCAACACACGACCTCGGCCATCACCACGTGGGCTCGGGAACTGCTGACGCCGCCGTAATTTACTACAGACTAATATACAACACACACATACAAACACACACACACTAAAAATAGTCAAATCCACAAGGTGACCTCATCTGAAGTTGCCTTACACTGTCTGTCCTTCTCTTAAAACTGTGATTGGACATTGTAGAGTCAAATACTAACTCTTAGGTAAGGCGTTTTGTCTAAATTTTTATCAAGTTTATACTTTCTTTTTTTTTTCTATCAATCCTTTTTCACTGCTGGATGCAGACAGGTTTGGTTTTCTACTGTAATGGTCAGTTTATGTAAACTTAAAGATGATTTATAAATTCTTTTTATTCATATGCTATACTGTATTGGTATGCTTTGGATGAAAAGTGGTAAAGTTGTTGGAAAATGACCAATAATTGTTGTTTTTTTTTTTTTTTTTACCTGGCCTCATCACATTCTAACTCAAATGTGAACATGCTTAAAATCCCACCCAGGTTCTTTGTGACTGTGTTGTATTAGTTTTTTTTTAATTTAATTTTTGGATGAGAAAAAGTCCACTTGCTAACACACTTCAAAAAACCCCATAATTGTATTGTTACACAATCGGTGATTGAGATCATTCTGTTCTCTTCTTGTCAGAAGCATGCATATTTGGTGATTGTCTTTTGTCTGTGTGTGTCTGCTCAGAAACCTATTTCCAAAACCGTAAAGATAGTATTTAATTTAAAGAAAAAATGAAAATAAAAACAAGCCTCAATCAGTGTTTTCAGCCACACAGTCACTGCCTCACCTCCCTTAGGCTTTTTCTTCCAAAAAATATCAATGTGGAGGACGTGGGAGTTGATCCAACCACCTTTAGCATGGTAAGTGGGCACTGCTTGGTGAGCTAAGTTTCCACCCCCATCCTTATTTGAAACAAATTGGCTCATTCCGTTTCAATTTCAGTTAAAGAGTGAAAAGCTCAAAAAGTGTAGGATTTTGAGCTGACAACCTTATGCATGGCAAGTGAGTGATCTATGAGGTGAGCTAAGTAACCCACACACCTCTTTACCTGACACAAATAGATTCACTTTATTTCCATTTCAGGTGAAGAGTGAAAGTCAAAATATGTGGGATTTGATCCGATTACTCTCTGCATGGCAAGCAGGCACTCTACGAGGTGAGCTAAGTGAGGCAGTCTGCTTAAGAGTGGTCATTGGATGCTTTGATTTAAGTAAAGACTTAGTCTTTTTTAATGGGAAAATGGTTCATCTACTAGTTTGTCTTAAACAAGCAGCCACTGGGGTTTGAACCCTGTCTAACTGCACGGCAGTCAGGTGTGCAAACCTCTACACCATGAAGGGACCACACTCAACATTGTCATTATTTGAAGGTCTTGACTACCCACGGCTGTTTCTATTTCAGGGAAAAAATTGTTTCCCGAACAGAATTCGAACCACATCTGCCCACATTGTAGTCAGGTGAGCAAATCTCTACACCATCAAGTAAACACACTGTACTTAGTGATTATTGGGAAGTCTTGACTACACCCAGTTGTAGTTTTTTTCTTTTTTTTCCCCTTCTTATTCCATTGACCAATTCTTCTTTCCAAGTATTTTCATTCATGAAAGATAACATTGAGTTGTTTGGGAAACAAAATGTGCATGTGTAAATGTAGTATAATTCATACCCTTTATGGTTTTGCATCAATTTTCAACAATTGTAATCAGTTGTCTAGACTGCAGTTTTGTTAATTTTATAAAGACAAGAAAAAAATACAGCAAGACAGCTGCACTTTGTATATGTGACGCATCCTTCGTAGGCCAGATGTAGTTCTCGTGTTTTGGAATGATGTCTTGTTATGTCTCTTTTCCTTTAAATACAAAAAAAATACATTAATAAACACTATCATTTCTATAAAATAGTCAACATGCAACCAAGATGTATTTTTATGATGATACAATCATGAATTAATTTAATTTTTAACTTTCTAAGCTTGATTATGTATTTCAAAACTTTAACAATAATATCAACAGAAATTTGATTTTTTTTTATTCAAAGCTGTACTTTAACAATGTATTTTTTAAGTATGAAAGCCCGATCAACACGTATTTACAGCCGCGCCCCCGCCACGCCCACTGACTAACGCATGTTATTATGAAAACAATGTATTTTTTGTTAAGTATTAAAATCCAACCAAGGAGCCACGCCCCCAGCCCCCCACATACACGTACACACATTGACTAATGCACGTTATTATGAAAACAATTTCTATTTTGTGTTTGTCTATGTTTAATAGGCGTGGCCGAGGTTAGAGTTCAAATAGTCGAAGTCAAACAGCATAACGGCTTACAGGCCGGGAGGCTGCACGGGCGTGCATTGCAGAGTTGCTCAGAACTGACGATTTCCCGAAGAAACTCTGACAAACTTCGCACAAGACGCTGCTGCACATGTTGTATGTCGTCGTTTGGGGATTTCGAAGCCCCAGTTCTCATCTTAAGAGTGATCGTTGACGGTAGCATGCTCCGTTAGCGTGGTGTAGCCATGACTGCAAAATGTTTGCAAACAAATTGGCTGCATTGCGTTACCGATCGCTCTTTGTTTTTAAACTAATCATTCCTTTGTGTGTTTCAGTCCCTCAACGAGCACCACCGACTACTGGGAAACATCAAGAATGTGGCCGAAACGACCAGAAAGGATCAACTGGTCGACGCCATAAGAAAGGGGGTATTTTTTAAATAGTTCCGATTTTCTCCGTTTAACATTTAAACTTCAGCTTTCAGCATTCAAGGATTTGCGCAATTGGCTCGTTTTTCATCATGATACATTCAGATTTTGAATGAAATCACTAACTAACTTTGCGTTTTTTAACAGCAAAAATCTGTGGATAAGTCACCCACACAAATGCATTGGTGGATGCGAAAGGTGTTAACAGTAATCCCTCGATTATCGCGGTAAATGTGGACCGTGATAAATGGAAAAACCGCAAAGTAGGGTCAACCCAATTGAATTTAATTAAAAAAAATACTATAGTAGCAAGTGGGGTAGCTTCCGCTTGAGTCTCAATGTGGCTTTTCACATTTTTCTGATTTCAAAAAAAATAATATGCCATGTAGTGGCACTAGGCATTTAAATAAATAATATAATTTTAGCCCCTTAACTTTCTTTAAGACCTCAGGGTTAAACAGTAATCCCTCGATTATCGTGGTTAATGTAGAAAAGACATGGCTGCTATAAAGGAAAAATTTAAATTAGGATGACCCTATTGAATTTAATTTAAAAAACATACTATAGTGGCAAGTGAAGAGTAGCTTCTGCTTGAGTTTCAATGTGGCTTTTCACATTTTTCTGAATTTAAAAAAGTAGTCTGCCATGCAGTGGCACTGAGCACTTTAATAAATTATATAATTTTAGCCCCTTAACTTTCTCAAAGACCTTTAGGCTAAACGGTAATCCCTTAATTATCATGGTTAATGTAGACCAGACATGTTGCGATAAAGGAAACATTTAAAGTAGGTTTATGCATATTGAATTTAATTTTTAAAATAAATACTATAGTGGGAAATAGAGAAGTAGCTTTTCACATTTTTCTGAATTTAAATAAATAATCTGCCATGTAGTGGAACTGCTAATATTTGATGGATTAAAACAATCATGTATTTTTACCCCATTAACTTTCTTAAAGACCTCAGGGCTTGGATCTTTTAGTTTTAAATGTGGTTTTGACAAAATTTAAGTGAGGCATTTATTCAACCATAGTGCAGGGGTCATTTTTGACTTGCGTATGGTAAAATAACTTTTTTTCTTGGTGTAAGAGAAAAACAAGCATTTTAAGAATGAATAGATTTTAAATTATTGACTGAAAAAAATGAGGCAAAAGTATTTAGCCCCAAATGTTTTAAATTTTTTTTCAAAATAAAAGATTTCCCCAATTCCGGTAAAACCTTCCTTGTGAATGTATTTTTAAAAAATGCATAGATTGATTCTGGTGTAACATCCAGCACTGATCTATGCATTTTTTTTACTCAAATTTGTATATTGACCCTTTTTTCTTTGTTTCCAGAATTCCACCCAAGTCAAGATGGGCTGCACCACTCCCCCATTTCAGACATTCTTTCTGATTCTGGTAAAATCTCACTTGCAAATGGTTAAGTTAAAGAACATTTGCAGGGTCTTGCCTTTTATTTTGAAAAAAATGTGTAGATTAATTCTGGTGTAACATCCAGCACTGATCTATGCATTTTTTTCAAGATAAAAGGTAAGACCTTGTGAATATATTTTTTACTCAACCATTTGCAAGTGAGGTTTAACCTGAATTGGGAGAATTCCACCCAAGTCAGGTAAAATCTCACATGCAAATATATTTGCAAGGTCTTGCCTTTTATTTTGAAAAATGCAGATTGGTGTTGGTGTAATAGCCAGCACTGATCTATGCATTTTTCAAAATAAAAGTTAACACTTTGTACTAAACTTGATGTATTGACCCCTTGTGAAAAGTTAAGTTCTTCCCTTTTATTTTGAAAAATGCATAGATTGGTCTAGTGCCAAGCTATGCATTTTTTCCAAAATAAAAGAACTTGCAAATGTTTTTATTTTTTCCCAAACATTTGTAAGGTCTTACCTTTTATTTTGAAAAATGCATAGATTGGTTTAGTGCCAAGCTATGCATTTTTTCAAAATAAAAGACCTTGCAAATGTTTTTATATTTTCCCAAACATTTGCAAGGTCTTACCTTTTATTTTGAAAAATGCATAGATTGGTGTAATAGCCAGCACTGATCTATGCATTTTTCAAAATAAAAGTTGTCCTAAACTTGATATATTGACCCTCTCTTGTTTTACAGAATCCCACCATTGAACAGATAGCCTCAGACGCCTTAATTTTTTTTCTCTGCTTCGATGGTCAATGTGAACCTGTCTGACATTTTTCAAAATAAAAGGTGAGCCCTTCTCATTGGTTTTTGAACTAACTTTGTGCCTTAACCCCTTTTTCAATTTTCGAATCTTCTCCACCAGGGGGTGGAGAAGATTCGATTTTTTACGATGCTGGACCAACAACGGGAACCAATCTACAAACTTTTTCAAAATAAAAGCTGGAGCTTTTATTTCCTGTTTTTCCTGCTGGTGACTGGAGGAACTACTTCAAGTTTTTCAAAATAAAAGGTGAGCTCTTCTCATTTTTTTTTGAACTAACTGTGTACTAACCCCCCTTTTTCAATTTTCGAATCTTCTCCACCAGAGGGTGGAGAAGATTCGATTTTTTACGATGCTGGACCATCGACGGGAACCAATCTACAAACTTTTTCAAAATAAAAGCTGGAGCTTTTATTTCCTGTTTTTCCTGCTGGTGACTGGAGGAATTGCTTCATTTTACTCAAGTTTTTCAAAATAAAAGCTTTTAAATGTATGCATGTGTTGTCTTAAAAAAAGATGCAAGTCACAATCAAAGTTAAAATATTTTATTTACAAGTAAACATTTTAAATTTGGAAAAAACACTTAGAAAAATTAAATAAAAAAAACACTTATAAAAAAAATGAACAAAAAAAATGAAAATAATCGTAGAAAAAAAATGAACAAAAACACTTAGAAAAAAAAATGAACAAAAACACTTAGAATATTTTTTTTAA
This sequence comes from Stigmatopora nigra, assembly GCF_051989575.1. Lineage (NCBI taxonomy): Eukaryota > Metazoa > Chordata > Actinopteri > Syngnathiformes > Syngnathidae > Stigmatopora > Stigmatopora nigra. The sequence continues at coordinate 5,197,471 of NC_135509.1, read as the reverse complement.
AAAGCTGGGGGAAAAACACTTAGTCAAAAAAATCAGGGAACAAACACTTAGAAAAAAAAAATGAACATAAACATTTAGAATATTTTTAAAAAGCTGGGGGAAAAACACTTAGGAAAAAAAATTGAACAAAAAAAGCTGGGGGAATGAACAGAATAAAAAAAATAGAACAAAAAAAGCTGGGAGAACATCTAAAAATCAGTGGAATATATATTCAGCATATATTTTCCTGAAAAGCTGGGGGCATAAATAATATTTTAAAAAAAGGTTGGAGAAATAAGCAGAATATTATTTTAAAAAGCTGGAGAAATATGTTTAATTTTTTTAAAGCCGAGGGGAATTTAACTTTTTTTTTAATAGCGCAAGGAATAAACCATATTTTTAAAGAAAGTTGGAGCAGTTAACTCTTAGATTTTTTTAAAAAAGCTGGAGAAATAATATATTTAGGATTTAATTTTTTTTAAAAACCAAGGGGAGTAAACACTTGGAAGAAAGAATAAACACTAGTCTTGTACTTGGGAAACTGACTTAGGAAAAATCTACTTTAACAAATGAAGTTTGAAATCTTTAATAAGATCCTTGTGGACTTTACCTATATAAGAAGTCCACAACACCAACTGACGTTCAGTGAAACCTCACCATAAAGATCAGATATCACATCATTGAGTTCCACAAGATTATAACGTTTAAAGCTTTTATTTAGTTTGGATGAAGACTTGGATACTTTGCAATAAACAAATACATTAACCTTTGAGAAGCCTGCCAGTCATCTCTGAAGTGCAGATATGTCACAAGTGGGCAACCTGCGAAGATCGTCTGAACGTGGACCTGATGTGTACAAAGAAGAAAACAAAACTTAATATAGAGAATCAAGATTCACCAAAAAGGCTTAATGTTTTTTTTGAATTAATTTTACCTTGATCTGGCCCAATCTCCTCTCCTTTAACCTCAAGGACGTGTTCTGGGCACTCTGGAAGAGCTGCATCCAGATGCTAAAAAGAGAGAACTTGATTTAAGCAAACTAGTTGGGAGTTGCAAAACTATTATTGCAAGATGGAATAATCTTACAACAAACTTAATAATATACAATCAAGATAATGAATGAAAATAAGTTAGTGAGTGCTACGTGCTATTCTTTTCCCTTTTTTCAGACAAGGCGATTAAATATACAATCTCAATTATTTTCTGTTAGGCCCCTCCTAGCAAGGGGAAAAACTATTCGCGTGACTATAAATAAAATCATTTTATAAAATTGTTATAAGTACAACATTTTATCCTTATTAACATTAAAAAAAAGGAAAAAAAGAAAGAAATAGTCAAACAAACAAAGAATAACTATTAAATCTTGTTTTAAGTCTGCAACAGAAAAGATTAAGTGCATCAATGCCTGAAATAAAAAAATGAGCGCCACGGCCAGCTACTATAGTGGATGCGCAATTACACTTTATACTAGTACGGCCAAATAAAATCCTGTTCCTCCGGGGTTACACGACCCCCAAAGGTATCGCACCACGCCCCCCCAGGGGGGGCGCGCCCCACTATTTGAGAAGCACTGGGTTAGGAGAAAGTTGAAAACTATTTTTTTATCAATACATCTTTAGTGTGAAATCAGAACAATTACAAATTGGAAATGGGTGTTTAGAACTTGTGGTGAAATCTATCTTTACATACAACATTAGTTGTACCACTGGATGTAATTTAGGAGAGAGCATCTACCCATCAAACTAACTATACTCATGTTGATAAATCTGACAAAAAAACTAAGTAATATACGATCAAGCTAATAAATGAAAATAAGTTAGTGCGCCGTGCTGTGCTTTTCCCTTTATCAGACAAGGTGATTAAATATACACAGTAGCAATAACAGTTAGAAGTAGACGTAACTATTTTTGCATCAATAATGTTTAGAGCGAAATCAGAACAATTAAAAATTGAGGCGTTTAGTACAGATAAGGCGATTAAATATACACAGTAGCGATAACAGTTATAAGAAAGTTGACGCAACTATTTTTGCATCAATAATGTTAAGTGTGAAATCTGTTTACATACAACACAAGTCGTGCCACTGGATCTCATCTACCCATCAAACTAACTATACTTACGTTGACATCTCGACTTTGTTTGATTAGATTAAAAGTATTTCTACACGACGGAATAATGGACAGAAAACGGACAATACGATTAAAGCCAAATGAAAAGTGTCGTCGTGTCACTAATGCTAAAATAGCTAGTCAGATGCGGCACACATCTGGAGAGGAAAAGGATCTCAAACTTCAATTGTCGACGGTGTATTGAAGCTGGCGTTAAAGTAACAGATTAACCGGCGTTTTGGGCTCAATCGATTACTAATAAGTATCACGATGGCGTGATAAAACGCACTTATGATCGTAAAACGCAAGAGAACTTACCTCGTTCGGATGCATGTGTCTCGACCGACGGAAGTGAAATGGCTTCCTGAAAGAATGAGATACCGCGCATGTGCCAAATTTAAACAGCTGGTTGGCCTACGCACAATAGCTGTTCTTTTTTGTTGCAGCCAACAACTACTGCCCTCCTGTGGCGTGGCGTAATTTTGCAATTACCACGCTCATACAGTAAAGTGAGGATCTTGCTGCTCATCTATGGAATTCCCCTATACATCAATAAAAATACCAATCCTTTTTAATAGTGTTTTAGCTATGTAAATGGTTTATTTTTGTATACAAACGTTTATTTAGGATTTAAGGGTATACGTATAATATACGTACATTGCAAAACAATTGGAGGATGCGGGCATCGATCCCGCTACCTCTCGCATGCTAAGCGAGCGCTCTACCATTTGAGCTAATCCCCCGTCTGGTTACAATGTAATACGATTTTGTGCAGCTCACTTAATTATGTTTGGAGTCCAATGTAAGGTTAACAGTGCAAAACATTTGGAGGATGCGGGCATCGATCCCGCTACCTCTCGCATGCTAAGCGAGCGCTCTACCATTTGAGCTAATCCCCCGTCTGGTTACAATGTAATACGATTTTGTGCAGCTCACTTAATTATGTTTGGAGTCCAATGTAAGGTTAACAGTGCAAAACTTTTGGAGGATGCGGGCATCGATCCCGCTACCTCTCGCATGCTAAGCGAGCGCTCTACCATTTGAGCTAATCCCCCGTTAAACCGACACGGTTTGCCGACACTGATAGTATCAGAGTTGTGCGTTCCTTTTCTTTACGTTTGGAGGAGGATGTCACATTCGCTTAAAAGCGTGGGGGATTAGCTCAAATGGTAGAGCGCTCGCTTAGCATGCGAGAGGTAGCGGGATCGATGCCCGCATCCTCCAATCATTTTGCACTGCTAACCTTACATTGAACCCTCACTTGCTTCCGGAAACTTCCAACACACTATATACGTGATACATACGTATTTGATCTGAGCACAAAGGCATTACTTTGTAGTATTGTAGCTACCTTTTGACACGTATTATGAACTCAAAGTCAATCTCCCTACCCACGCCTTGTAGGAGCAAAAAATCGGAGCAATATATTATTGCAAAGTAGAGCGGATCAACACGTAGATAACAAAGTTGTACGCTTGACTTCACTCGAACGCCTTTTGCTCTTCTCAACTGCTGATAAAACAATTACACTCGTCTCCAGCAGCATTGTGATGATTGAAATGTAAGTGTTGGCGTCAACACCTACTGTTTACTTTGATGATCAGCCCGTTGATGGAGATGAAAATTGTCACTGACTACGCCAATGGAGAACTCCATTATTGAACTCAACGTGCACCGCAAAAAGGAAGTCAGCTGACGTCAAGATGCAATACAAATTTTGACCACAGGAGGGCGACATAAAACTATTTTCTCCCCATAACGTGCAAGTTTGGCAGTAATAATAGCACACACTTTTTTTTGTTTAATTGAGTGTGAAAATTGTTCTAACTAGTATTCTTGCCGCTTCAGCATTTCCTAGAATGCACGCACTTTGGCTGCTATTTACTTTCAAATTTCCTTACATTAAATAGCCAATTTCCACCAGTAAGGGGAATTTTACACCGCAAATTATGATCCCAAAATGTTTAATGTAGTTAGTGGAATAGAAAGGTGCCCAATCCATTTGAACTGGTACGGCCAAAAAATTCTAGGTATTATGTTAAGTATAATAGTCACGGGGGTGCTGGAGCCTATCCCAGCTGACTTCGGGCGAGAGGCAGGGGGCACCCTGAATAGGTGGCCAGCCAATCACAGGGCACAAGGAGATAAAAAAAAACATTCACACGAACACCTAGGGGCAATTTAGAGTGTCCAATCAGCCTACCAACTTGGATTTGAACCCAGGACCCCAGAACTGTGAGGCAGACACACTAACCACTCATAGTCTGGCCCACCCCATGTCAAGTAGTTTACCATAAAGTTGTAATATAACCCAAGAAAATTAATATTCTGCCCAATTAGGACGACTTCTTTAGTATATGTACTGAAAACATTTTTTTTCCAAATATGTTGTGTTTCCTGACATTCCGCCAGTTTACAAACCAAGATATGCCCAAGTAAAGAAAACCTTCATATTGGTTCTCTTGAGTTAAGGTTTCAACCTGCAATATCCAGACAAAGTGTCCCAGTGTTTCAAGCCGCCTAAGGAATGGGATAAATCCAAGGCCGCATAATCCGCAAGATTTAAGGTCCACTGGTATTTTGTGTGTGGGGGCAAATCCAGCAGGTAGAGCGGCTCAAATGCTTGTGTGGACACTTGAGCATTGATGCACTGCGTGTCTGGTTTGTTTGCAGGGAGTCTGCATGCAGGCAGGGAGCCTGAGGCTGGTGGGGGTGCCTGTTTTGTATGTGTGTGTTCTGAACAGGGCCACGCTGTTTGCAGCTTGGAGCAGCCTGCGGTACACCCACAGGAAATCTCATATTGCTGCCAGCCACTCAAAAGCAAACACATCTGTCCAACTAAGCGGCCACCTTTACTTCATTCAATCATTTATTTATACGTGTATATTCACATATATACTTGTAAAAGGAGTCGTGCTACGCTGATTTTGGTCGCTTTGGTCTTTGGAAGGTCGCCACAGATTTTTAGATGGACTTTGTAGGCCGGCTCGTGTTTTGGTTGCAAATCAAAGCCTCTCGTAGATGAAAATAAAGTTGGAGTTTTTAAGGGAATAATGGGTTTGTGGGAAATTGAAGATAGATATTTGAATGTTTTGTAAAATACTTATAGAGGCTATGAAATACTACAACTGGTGACTTTGGAATTGATGATAGCAGAGCATTATTTGGATACAAATTAATTCATAAAATTGACAAAAAAAACTCAGATGTTTCATAAAATGCATTAGTAGTAATAGTAGTAGTAGGGGATTTTGTTATACATGCACTAGATAGAGCTGTGCTAAAATAAATTTCATTCAATTATTAACCAATATTGATCCATATATAAGGTGCATCGGATTATAAGGCTTACTGCCAATTTTTGAGAAAATTGAAGTCTTTTGGTTGCACTCTATAGTGCGGAAAATACAGTAATAATCTAACAGAAGATACCATGAATTCTCAATTTTAAGGAATACTGTTGCTAGGTTGATTACTAGTTACAATAATGTCTGTGTACTTTACTGCACTTTTGTGCTGTTTCTACACTATTCTACAAAAAACCTGCATTTAGAGTAGTGTTCACAGTACGGTGCACCCCGTAGTGCAGTTTAGTTTGCTGTTAAGAACTAAATACCTGTCCTTTTACACACATGCAGTTATTTGTCTGTTTACGCTATAGCTGCAATGTGCTCAACATGTGTTTGGCTGGCCTCCGACTCTGTCCTCATCTACTGTGGACCACAGTAGACCGACCAAGGCTTTTTCATATCGAGTGAACAGACAGTTAGTCATGAAAGTCGTAATATAACATTGGTACACCACTTTGCTAATTGTGTCTCACTGGTTTAACGACTGGTCTCTGCACACGGGGTAACACGAAAGCTGGGAGTCAAGCTTACAGATTTCCATGATTGACCTTGCTCGATGGTATTGAATCCTGTGGAAAGCAAAACATTCTGATCAATCTTCAAAGCAATGTTATGAAGATTGGTGTTTTCCCCCGAGGTTCTTCTGTATTTCAAACCCCCAACCCACAAACCGTAGGTTTCCTAAAACTCTTGCCTTGATGTATCCAAATTGAAGTTTACACAAGAACAACTCTGAGTAGACTTTGTTGAATTATTTTTCCAAACGTATAGAAGACAAACAACCCCATTAGTTCTCATCAAGGGAGACAGCGACAAACAAACTGCAGGGTCACAGACCATTAACTTCAGCCACGCCCTCCCCTTTTTAGAAGAACCTGATTTGCTTTCTTGGCCTTAAGAAATGAAGAAGAAATGTCACAAAAAAAGTCTGATGAATGCAATAATTTTTATACGTATTTCTTCAGCATGATTGCAACAATAATGAGCATTGCAGTACAACAACACAAGCACTTGGGAAGCAATGCGAGTTATTCCTTATTTTTTGTTGTTGTTTAAAATGTGGTGCCTTCATTTGTCAGTCCGACCAATGCACCCTGCTTGAAAGCTTTAAAAAAAAAGAGAAAGATCAGACAAATAAATACTGTACAACACCATAGATGTCAAACTAGGTTCAGAAACCACAAAAAATATCATGCTTTTGTCCATAATAACACTTGATAGGGCCATTTTCACATCATCTGTCAATCAATAAATCTTTTGAATTTCTATATACAGTACATATAGCTTAAATAAAGTGCCTTCCATTCAAATGAGTTCAGTTCCTGAAGAAAGAAAAAGGATTTGGAGCCAGCATCCATAGAAAGAGATCAGATTGAAAAGACCATTCCTTCACTATTTTATTGAACTACTGAATGTGTGTAAGTGTGTGTGTGTGCTTTTGTTGATATAATGACCCAACCAAAGAAAAACCCTCTGATCTGGATGGCCCCCACACCTGATACTCCCTGCTTGATATCAGGACAAATTCGAGGTAAATGGACGACATCATCTTCATGGCAGTTACTTTTGGAGTCCCCCTGAGAACACGGCAGAGACACAAAGACCACAGAAGTATTGAGCCCTTATGCACCATTGACACGAAGAAGTTTGAACGTACGTCGGCACCAAACACTGCTTTTCAACTCTTTGGCAGCCACTTCCTCTTTTTCCACTGGCTTTCTCATTGTTGACAAAATGACGGTCTATAAACATCTTATCACCATTCACAACCTTGATTCCAGATGATGTCAAAACAGGACTTTCTGTTTAAGAGTGTAGTATCTTGGTTGAGGACGGACAACCAACCAACCAACCGACCATCCAACCAACCAACCAACTAACCAACCAACTAACCAACCATCCAACAACCAACCAACAGACCAACCAACCAACCAACCAACCAACCAACCCATACAAGCACCCACCCACCCACCCACCCACCCACCAACCAACAACCAACCAACCAACCAACCAACCAACCAACCAACCAACCAACCAACCAACCAACCAACCAACCAACCAACCAACCAACCAACCAACCAACCAACCAACCAACCAACCAACCAACCAACCAACCAACCAACCAACCAACAGACCAACAAAACCAACCACCCAACCAACCACCCAACCAACCTGTACGTCTCCAATCCCTCGAGTCAAAACTACACAAAGCATGATCTGGATCTTGAAGTAAACACAAAGAAAGACAGTAGCGGGGGGTCCAAAACTGAAAACGAGGATGTCCAATTTTGCATTCCCCGCCATTTGTGCCATTGGCTTCCTTCGTCGGCGGCGGCGCCTGGTGAAAAGGAGATCGGGGGAGGATTTCTCTTGGTAACGCGTGAGAGTAAACGGCTGCCGCATGCTTGAGACAAACGGTACATGACTTTGAAAGGTAGGCCGCCATCATGGCCGCGGTCCATCAGTACTCTCTGGCTTCCTCTAGTTCGTTCATGAACACGTCCTGATGGGGGTTCTCCGGACACTCCAAGCCGTTGTTGGGCGGTCGCACGGCGTGGAAGCGGCTCCAGTCCCCCTTGCACAGGATCCAGGGCAACACGTCGACTTTGAAATGCAACTCCGGCGAGAACTCGGTGCTGATCAAGTTGGGCATGCCGGCGCCTTTGCCCCTGGTGATGAGTCGCCCGCGCTCGTCGTAGCAGCAGTGCTGCGCCGCCAGAGTGGACGAGTCGCCGGAGAGCGCCGAGCGGATGCAGCCGCGCGCCGACGGCTTGTAGACGTCGAGGCGCTCCTTGGGGCCGCTGGCGTCGCGCCAGCGGAACGTCCGTCCGCGGGAGTCGTCGTAGACGCTGACCACCGTGTACGCCACTTCGGAAGGGAAGGAGCAAGGGCAGCTGGGCAGCTCCAGAAACACCTGGCGGAGGTAGCGCTGGAGAAAGTCGCTTTTGCAGTTCAGCCACTTTTCACAGCTGTGCACATCTGGAGCAAAGATGACAGCATCAGCACGTGCACCACCATTGCAATTAACGTGTTTTCCGGGCCGGCCAATTACATACAGGTCTGACTTATTTATTTTAACGCTTACAGCTGGCAGATGGGAGCTCTGAAACAGCGTTCCGCAAACATTTTTAAGCTACGGTACACTTTTTGCATTGCTGAAAATGTCATTTAAAACTGTCATAGTATATAGTTTTTCTCATCATTTTTTTTAGCAACTGGAATTAAGGAAACAAAAAAAAGTATTTCAAAATCTTATTTTTTTTGTACTGACCTTACATGGCTAAAAGTTAAAGTCTGCAGATCCCGAACAACTTGTTCAACTTCAAACTATTTATTACTAAGGTCGGAAAAGCAGAATAAAATCCAAATAAATCACCAATTCAGGGTGTCACCCAGTTGGTATGTATTATGAAAAATCAATGAATGCAAAAAAAAATGCTTATCTTTTTGGCCTATGCAGATCTTAATATAGATTAAAAATGACTGATTCTAATGTGTTTTCATTGAAGATGCTCCCTAATATCAATTGAGGTTTTCAAATGAATTTAAAGGAGACACTGACCTGTTCCAAATGGCTCGGTGCCATTCTCCAAATCGAAAGGAAAAGGCTCCACCACCGTATTGACCTCACCTGCGAGTGGAAAAATGAGTTTATAGTTGAACCTACTGAAACTATGCATCATATCACTACTCATGCGGTTGTCAAATCTCACCGGGACAGGGTTCCAAGTCACACTTGGCGGCTTCCGTCAACGTACACGAATAGCCGCAAGACTTTGTCCTTTTCCTCTCGCCGGGTCCACACGTGGCCGAGCAAGGAGACCACGGAGTCCACTCGTCCGTTTCCTTCTCTGCGGGAGTCACAAACACAAATTTGGATAAATAGCAGCCCTGCTGCCCTGGCAAAGTGCGTAGCGCGTTTTGCGATATAATTGACATGTTGACAGAGCTCATGCGAAGACGAGAGCAGCCTGGCAGTGAAAAACAACAATCTTCAAAGGATTTATGGGGATCACGAACCCAAAAGTCTCCAGAATTTGTGCACAGCCGTGAACTCGACATGCACTTGAGCAGAATGTGTACAAAGTTTCCAGGCGATGTCATTCCATACAAGTGACCATTTTCTCTTGATCTAACCTTTCCCATCCCCAGCCAAATTCTTTTTTTGCGAGGCCTGAAATGAAATTAGAGAGCGAAGCTGTGCTGCGGCGTCTCTGCGCGTTTTCTTGTGGCGTTAATAACACTGAAAACAAGCCGCTCTTGATTAAAGGCGAAGCGGGTGCAGAAATACCAGCTTGGGTGTAGCACGCATCCAATTTGACTTTTATAGGCGTTGCCACCTCGCCATGTGGCCGTACGGGAATGAGGTCTCAGGAGCGTCTTAATTACAGAAGAAGCTACAGTTAGACGTCCTTGATTTATGTGCGCAAAGTCCTTCAGAAGTGACCACTTAATGGGCATTGTTGCCTCCGGCTTGCACGTCGTCTGCATGCGTGAGGGAAATGTTGACGGGCAAAACATGTTTTTCGGCTACCTGCTCCTCCATTTGACAACCCGCTCTGTCATTTGGGAGTGGCGCCCGCCCGAAATGAGTTCTTTCTACTCGCCGTTTGCCTCCGACACCAATTGCCGGCTGACATTTGCAAATCAGGCAAAACAGAAGGGGATAGATAGTGATGTAGAACGCCAGAAAGCCCCCCCGCCCTCCAACCCCCCTTTAGAAATTCTTCAACGGGCTCAAAAGGCCGAGCGGCAAAGGGCAGAGAGGGCCGTTGGGATGGCGGGGGAGCCCGTGGGGACCCGACCGAGGATGAAAGGACCATCGGAATGGCCCCTGTCAGTCTGCGTTCCCCAATGCGCCCTCTAATTGTCCACAAGCAGAGGGCTGTTTTGTCTCCGAGAACAGTGGCCGCCTCACGCTGCCATTAGCGAGCGCATCGGAGCCATCTTCAAAAGGCCACCATCGCCACCAGTGTCGACTTCAAAGTGGCCAGAAGCCGCAATGTTTGGATGGTCCAGCGCACGTCCTGCCTCGCACGCCGACATTGTTTGCCGCTCTGGGACTGTTTGGCGTGCGGCGTTGTGAAACCCCCTCTGTTGTTCCACAAGGCTCGGCCATTCCCATTATCCACTTTGTCCGAGTACACATTCCCAAATATTGCCCTTATGGGTTTTATCGCCGGGCTAAAGTCTGGTGGCTTACCGTAGTAGGTCTGTATTGGATCCCAGCCTTCGTTCCAGTAGTTCCCCCAGTCGCCACCGATTCCGCTAAGGGAGGGTTCCTCGCTGCCGTACAGAGAATAATCTTCTTCCTCTTCCTCACCAGTTTCTTCTAAAGTGGAGCGGCTGGTACCGTCCTCCCCGGAGTCGGTGTAAGTCCAGAAAAGAGGCCAGAAAAGCTTCTTTCCTCCAAGCCAATCCACTGAGGAAGAAGAGGGAGACGAGGATGCGATCCAGTCATTGTCCTTGGCCAGGTCCATTTCCATCTCCATCTGGGGGTCATCCACTACCTCGATGGTGACCTGAAATGAGAAAGTGAAATTCTTATAGGTCCATCACGATCTGAAATAATCACATTTTGTTCTAAATTAGAAATTGGGGATTTCCCATTAAACTTTTGATGTAAACTTTTAATGTACATATTTAAAATTAGATTTGGAATTGTCTTCTTCTTATTACAACATTTTAGACAAAAAAAAACAACAAATAAGCCATGGAGTATGTTTGGATTTATGAAATCCTGGGCAACTGTCCTTTCTTTAAATAAATGTAAATCTGCCATTCCTTTTGATTGATCAGTTAGGACGCTGTTTTCCAACGTTTTCTGAGCTGCCACACACTGTGCATTGAAAAAAATCACCATCTGAAAACCTTTTAATTATATTATATTAACACTTGTCATTCTCATCTAAGTTTTATCAGCAGGAATCCTATAAACCTCCAAAATGATTCCAAAATCAAAATTTTCAGAAAAGTTAATGTCTGCAGAGATTCTAACTTTGTAAAGGTTCAATTTTAACACTCACTTAGTGAACATTAATGCTGCATTTAGCAGAGGTCTTGAAAGTTGATCAAAATTATAACTTGGGGTGTATGGTGGCTTTCTTAATATTTACAAAGTTTGGGCAAAGAGAGAGAGACACACATCTCAACAGAAAGTCATTGTATTTCATATTAATATTGTGCGATTGTGCAAGACGTGTCTGTTTTTAAAAAAAAAGTTTGAAAACATCTATCACCTTAAGATTTTTACCTTTGAAGCGCATCAGTGACTTTCCACTTTTCCAATAGCGTCACAAGTAATGAAGCATCGAATGACGCCTCTGATGACGCTATCGTCACACAACACAGTCAGACGTGAGCATTTTGGCATTCTAATAACCCTTTCAAGGATATAATGTGAGCATTTCTTCCAAGCAACTACTTCCCATTACCTCTATGAGTCATCTTAGATGCTACAGTGCGTACGTGAAGACTCAAGGGTAAGTAATATTTTGGAGGTTATTTTAAAGTCTTGGAGGAAGTAACATGAATGGGATTTGTTCAATTTAATGACATACACATGCACTGATACTAAATGAAAAAAACAACAACTACTTGACTATAAAAAATGACACATTTTATGATATAGTATTATTTGTAGCAATATGAATCAATGGTAAATCTGACCCTTGAACTTCCCTCATAAATCTAACTTGGTAGCTAACTCTGGAAATCCTTCAAAAACAATTAAAAATCATAAGCGCATAAAACAGCGAAGGAAATGTTCTATAATAACAAGGTCATTGAAACCCGAGTACCATATTAAATTAATGAGGACGGTCAAGGTCAACTGCATCATTTGTCTTTCCAGATAAGGACTTTCTTATCCTTGGCTGGCCACTCTTTTTTTTTTTCAGAGACTAAACAGAGAGCCAAAAAGATCTCAAAATATTTCCTAGTTTTTAGTGTCTTGGGTTATGGTATGTTGTCACATTCTGCATTTTAAATCATTTGCCTAAAATAGGAACTGATGGGAAACTGGAACTGTGGGATTACATCAATATGTCTGCCTGCAAAAATAACCCAAACATGGCATGCTTACCTGTATGTTGGGGTTCTGTGAGTTGAGATCAGCATTGGCCAGTTCTGGGAAATTCTTCAAATCAAGGATAAAGGGCTTGGTTTCTTCCTCAGGTTCTGGCTGTGGTAGTACTCCAACAGAGCGGTGCTGGGGGTGCGTCCACTTCCTCTGATGGCTGGGGGGTTCCGGTAAACTTCTCACCTGGTTCTCCATCTCAAAAGCCTCAGGGTCATATTGGATCCCATCGCTGTGAACTTGGTGGCCGTGACCCTGGGGGGAAAAAAATGAGCTCACATAAGACACATTGGACTTTTGGGGACAAAGCGTGGGATCGATTGCCACCTGGTGATGGTAGGATTGTGAGTGTGAATGGTCGTCTGTCTCTCTGTCTGCCCTATGCCTAACTGGTGACCATTCTAGACTGCAGTCTGCCTTTCGACCAATGTCAGCTGGGATTGTCTCCAGCAACCCTTACGAGGATGCACGGTACAGATGACGAATGAATGAACACCTGCTGATTGACCTCTGCCATTCAAAATGTGGCCCTACATTGGATTTCTGAGTACACGACACAAATTGCCAGATAATTCCTTCTTTAGAAGAAATGTGAAAAATGTCTAGCGTGCAACTGATTGACCACAAGAGACCCAAAGGCACGCACCTCACCAGCCAAGTGACTAACCGGCCTTGGTGTATTTCATTCTCTTTCTTTCCCACAACAGTCATGGCATCCAGGCATTGGACAAAGAGAGGTCTGTGCCAGAAAGATCCTATTTTAGCTTTAATGAGAGGGCCTGGGAGGCGTGAGACCCCTGCACTAGTGTATGTGCCTTGAGCTAGGGCCACCATGTCCACCACTTATTTTAACCTTACTGGAAGACTGTGAGGACCAGAATAGGATTGATGTAAATTGCGTTGATAATATCAAGCTGACTAATTTGCACTGGGGAATGGAAGTAGTCGGGAAACAGATGAAGTGTAGTTTTTTGAACCTCCATCAACTCATTGTCAATACGCTAACTGACCTAAACATATTAGTGGACTGGAATTTGAAGATTGTACTAGTTTGTGCCCTACATGGGCCACCGGTAGCTGAGGAGGGGGCTAGGAGAGTAAATGTCTGCATTAATGACTAAAGGGCTGATTTACAGTCACGGCATGGAGAACAGGACGTACTTTCTACTCAGTGCCTGTGATTGTCCCATAAAGAAGTTATGTGGGGGGTCAAATGCAAGCATGTGAACACAAAAAGCTTGTTTAGAGAAGAAGCTTGTCAACCATGATGAATGACACATGAACAGAAGCCGGCGCCCCTCCACAAACATAGGAACCAAGGTTGATGGTAGAGTTAAAGGTCTTCAAGTGCAATAGATCCAAAATGTCCTACCATTTTTTTTAAACGTCTCACTTAAGGTCTTGTAGTTGACCAACTGCCCAAACATCTCATAAAAAAGTATTCAATTTTCAATTAAAATCTAATTATTGTCTTTTCGTCTTATTTTAAGTACTTAAAAACGCATTCAGTACCAAAATTGTCTCTGATAGGGCACTAAAATACAAGCATTTTAAGCGACTACTAAGATAATGAAAATAATAATAATTAAATATGTACTTTTTGAGATTTATCCCGTGAAAGGCCCAGGTTTAAAAATAAAAGACAGCAAGGTACGCATTTTCATAACAAAATTGACAAATTATTTCTTATTTCACTGAAATTTCCCTTCTGTTATACTGATGTTAAACTATTTTGGTTATTTAGATCTCATAATTTATGTGAGTTTATGAAAAAAATGGTATTGTAACAACACAAATCAATAATGTTGAACTATTAAGGAAATTTCAGAACATGGCATACTCCCAACGTATCAAGCCTTTGGAATTTAGGCCTAAAATGAACTAATAACTCGATTAATAAATCACTGTCCAGACAGACTACATAAGTTCTTGGTCTTCCAGCCATGCAACAAGTACAAACTTCCCTAGACGAGCAGCTCTATTCAGCCAGGTGCGCCCATTGATAAGAACCAAGACGTGAACTGGTGTGCGGCAGTTTAACATTCCACTCCTTTTGTAACATGAAAGTATAACAATTTGTTGACCAAACAGCTGACAGCCCTTATTCAAGAAACACCTGCAGATTACTTTGCAAATTGAGCAAATGAATCACTCGGGCCACTTTTGGAGGAAATGCCGTAATTGAACTTTCCTGTTATTAGCATCTAATCTGTCCACTGACACCCAGTCATCCTTCTTTTCTACACACGTGGCCTTCCTTCCACCTACACCGACGACAGAGTCACATGGGCGTCTGCATGCTTTCACATCTTGCTCATCTCATCCTGCTACACATCTGGATCCTGTGTTCTTTTGCATTGTATATCATTCTCTTCCTCCCCCTCATCTTCTGTGATCCTGCTTTCCTCCTCCTCCTCCTCCTTGGTTCTGATCAAAGGGCTCAAGGCTGACGGCGTGCGGTGTGTTTAACAGGAACGCCGTATGGATGCAGTCGGGGGGACCTCTTCCTGGCCCCAAGACAACCCTAACACAAACCTTGTTGAGAGATTGAGGCAAAAGGTGGAAAAAGAAAGTACAGATAACTGTGAAACTACAAAAAAATATTAAAAATCACCTTATATTTGTACTTTTTTAGATCACCGTTCTAATAGGTTTTACTCAATGACTGTAATCATCTTGTTTTGCAAAGAAAACAATATTACAGTGATTTTTCAACATTTTAAAGTAAGTACCACTCAAAAATATTAGTCCCTGTTAGTACTGGAGCTGAAATTAAAATACGCCAATGTAGTAAAGGTAGTGTATTTTCTGAACTATAAGTTGCACTTTTTCCATAGTTTGGCAGGACCTGCGACTTATACTCAAATGCTACTTACATGTATTTTAATTTCACACATTGCTCACACATTTGAATATCATTAGAAAATTCTATATAATGAATCTTTCACATAACACTAGAGGGGGCTCACTTTTTGAGAACTTCATCACTATTCTAAAATGTTTTAATTCCCTATTGCAAGTACTTAAAGTACTCAGATATCCCATTTTTGTCTGCAAGTCAAATAAAAAAAGTCAGTCAATGGCTTGCATTTTGTAAAAACCTGCACGGAAACGCATATTTCAAAGCTGACGAATTGCCAGAAAGTAATTGTGCAAGTTTGCCTGACTGAATTTTATAGAAACGTACAAGAATGCACTATGAAAGCGAAGAAAACGGGATGAATCCATCCAATGTTGAGGTGAAGGATAAAGTTGGAACCTTGAGGGGTGTGGAGAATGCGAGTGAGCAGTGAGCCTCTTGTGATTTATATGCATGCACATATCAAAGGCCTCTGTACTTGGCTCTTTCCAAACCATTACAGAAAAACAATAAACCACTGCCCCTCTTTGATGGCCATTTTTTTCCGCAAAAGGGCAAAAAGTGAAAACAAACGGATGGCCGAATTACGCCAAGGTTAGAAAGGTCATGATGAGAAAACAGACCAGGCCGAAGGATCTCCATATTCAGCTCAACACGCCTCCTCTTGTGTTATATAGGGGGGGCACCCCAAAACAGGAAATTCCACATTAACACAAAAAAGAGCAACGTAAACAATCAAATGAATGACACTTGACCCCAGCTGCAACGCGACACATTCAGAAGGGTCGTCTTATCTGGTTACATAAGCATATCGTTACCGGCTCTCCCCTCCTCCTCCTCCTCCTCCTCTCTTTCCTGGACTAATCTCTCCATCCAGTACTTGTGGGGGACACACACCCTGTTGGTCACGGTGAAGGTAAAACTACAGCCCCCTTTTTTGGGGGTGGGGAGCGGGGTGGGAGTCAAACGAGCATCCATTGGAGGCCACACAAGGAGTGTCAGCTGAACTCGAAACAAACATACTTTGATCCAAATATCTCCACGTGCAACAAAAACACTCTTTAAAGGGGCCGCAAGCTATAAAATTGATGGGTGTGTGAGAAAGAATGATGGGTTTGTTGTAGTAGAGCTATGGCAAACTTTATTATACTATGTTTAGAAGAGAGGTGCGCCCAAAGAGGAAATATGTGCACTGTGCAGAAATGTATAATGTAATACTAAATTTTAGCTTTTTGTTCATCGAGAACCAATAGATTATGCAATGAATTGATATCTATATTTAAAAACTCAATCTTTTTTTGGACTGTTGAACCTAAAGTTGTCGAAACCATCAGAATTTCTCATAGAAGAACAGAAGTGTTCTCATATGATTTATTATAGAGAAAACATATGTATTTTCTGCACTGTTCATTTAAAATGCACCAATTTGAAGAAAGGCAAAGAAAGATTTTTTAAACTGAATCATTCATTATTTGAAAATGTCATCTATTAGTAAGTTGAAGTGCTAGTTGTTACAAATGAGATATGAAACCCCTTATTTGGCACTAATGTGAATGAGCTTTGCTTAATTCTAAAGTGAAATAAATTGGATTTATAATTACCTATGATTAGGAATGGAATGGTTATCTATTCCAACAACATATATAATAATAGACAAAACAACTAAACAGTTTTCAACAAACAAGGTATAGTATACATCATTTAAGACGCACATTTTTACGATGCATTACTTTCCTATTCATTATAACCGACCTTTTCCCCCTACTTAAAACAAACAAATTCCCTAAATACAGTACTTATAATAGGCTTAATTTAATTCCCCAACCTACATTTGACTTATGTTTACTCACCTGGTTCTATAGCTTGTTTAAAAAAAACAGTCCCCCACCCAAAAAATGAGTAAATAAATTTAAAAAACTAAATAAAAAACATACCTTATGAGCCGCATTTCTGTGTCTACTTGGGAATCCCGTGGCCAAACCAAGAAGAATCAGGCAGAAGATGACGATGGACATCCGAAGTCTCCTCAAGACCTCCTGACGCATCTTCTTAGAGGACAAGCGCAAATGTGTCTAAAAAAAAGTATTTGGAGATCCTCTCCGCGACTAAGTTTGGTCGCGTGTGCGCGTGGGTAACTTGGAAAGCTTTTAAACGCTTGGCCAAAAATGTGCCACTTGGTGAAGATGCGCACGCGTGCTATCCATGTGTCGGCGGCGGCGGCGGCTTCAGCTCGACGCCTCTCCGCCCCATAAAACCACACAACTTCGGCACGGTGGCTTTAAGTAGAAGCATACACACGCACCAAAAAAAATGGAGCCTAGAACTCCCCGTCCGCACCGGCGACCGCTTATTCAACTACTTTAAGTCGTGAGTCACGTCGTCGTGGGTGTTTTTCTTCCGATGCACGGACATCTGGAGCTCGTGGCGAAGTGGCTCATGCGTCATCAAGTCATCGTGGAGTTGAAATCCACAGGTTGATGCGCCTGTTGCTTAAACGCCATCCGGTTAACGGTAAAACGTGCCTTTTTACGCACGCGGGTTACGAGGATCGACGCTCTAAAATGAAGTGGATGCCTGTGCGTGTGCGCGCGTGTTTGTGTGCGTGTGGGGAGGGGGTGATACATTACTAACAGCTGCGTCTCTGTGCGTGGAAAGTACCAACGTAAAAGTACAGTAGTATATATACTTTACTGCGTAATCCAAAGGCTACAATTGACAGCTATAGATTTCCAATTGGGTGGGCAGGTGGATGAGTGGTTGGGGCGGCGGCCTCACGGCTCTGGGGTTCTGGGTTAAAATCCAGATCACGTCCACCTGTGTAGAGTTTGTATGTTCTGTGTGGGTTTCCTCCGAGTACTCCAGTTTCTTCATACATAAAAAAATGCACAGTAAGATGATTGGACACTCTAAATTGCCCCTAGGTATGGGTGTGAGTTGGGCTCACAGTTCTGGGGTCCTGGGTTCAAATCCAGGTTACGTCCACCTGTGTGGAGTTTGCATGTTCTCTCTGGACATGCGTGGGTTTCCTCTGGGTACTCTGGTTTCTTCCCATATAACAAAAACAATGCGGATTAGGCCGGTTAACACTCAATATTGCCCCTAGGCTCCTTTGGCTATGCGATAGGGTGGTCACCGATTTAGGGTGTCCCCTGCTTGGTGTCCATAGTTTGCTGGGATAGTCTCCACCACCCCCGCAAACCTTGAATAACATGGATTCTTAAACTTCTATGGGCTAGGGATGAGCAAAATTGGTCTTTTTGGTCCAATTCAGTACAGACAGTTTAACCAATGAGGTCTCTGTGGAAGAACAAGAAACACATGACTGCAATCCATTGACCACAGTTGAAGGACATCAGATTAATAAAAACGTGTCCTCATGATGACTTGGGATAAAAATTGTCTCGCACCTGCAGCTCTTTGTAGAATAGTTTTCCCCACATCTTTTCTAAATGGTCTTCTGTAGCTCGGTAGTCAGGACGCTCAACTGCCAAAGTGATGCTATGGTTTGCAAGTACAAAAAAAGGGAGCACAATAACTAAAAAGTGATTGTAAGTGGACATTATAAGAAATGTACATTGTTAAAGTTCTCTCTGAATTTTAGTAAAACACAACAAAACAAAATCTACTAAAATGTAATGCAAAATATACAGTTACTGACGCCCTATCCTGTTTTTTTTTTTTAATTCTAGGAGCCACACCTGCCATGCTTGTTTGTTTTTCTAACCAAAATTCCAACAGCACGAGTTAAACAACAGGAACTACACATTAAAGGACATGAAGGGTGACAAAGTGAAGGTCCAATCCCAGTATACATACCGCACAACCACATCTGGCTCGTTGTTGTCCTTTGGTTTGCCGCCTGTGTTTTGATGCCCGTCTTCATCTCCATCCGCGTCAAGTCTAGAAGAAATACGAGACGGCCCACCAACAGGCCGTAATGAAAGACCGTGGCTTTTTACCTCAAGCTTTACAGCAGACGTGGCTCATTTCATTGATTTTGATCAAGCCCCAATGCCTCTAAACTGTGCTTTCTTTGTTCCTTCCACCACTTCAGGAGTGTTTTTGCATGTTTTCCTGGCAAAGATTTGGAGTATTTTGTAAACAAGCTCTCCATACTGGACTATCAATTCATCATGCTTTCAGTTCAATGTCTGTGTTTAGAAAGCTTTCCAATGATAGACATCTTTTGAAAAATAAAGAGTGCTGCAAACAAATTGAAACTAAGATTTATGATGATTTCATATCTGTCAAAGTCGGCCAATTACTCCCCTTATTAATAATTGCAATTCCCCTTACTAAGTGATAATAAACCGGACAAATGCAACGCATTTTCTCACTTAAACTTACCTTGTGATTTCTAAAACTGGATTAAGAGAAGAGATGCTCAATTGAGGATGATGAAAATAATTTAAATACTGATTATACTGAAATTTGCAATGGATATAAAAATGGTTAAACTAAATTATGGATTATTTGACAAATGAATAATTAAAAAAGAAAATAAAAAGACGATGTACAACTAACTGGAGTGATAAAATCTTACTCTGAGTGTGCAGTTTTTTTTCTAGTTGGTTTGCTTATTAGCAAGTCACCAAAGGAAATGACACTTAGAACTAAGAGTTGTTCAGTTAAGATGAATGCAGAGGAATTGATTCTTATTTTTCTTCTTCAATTTCAAGGTAAGGTTTTTCTATTTGATCGTTATTGGAGTAAGAGTTCAACATTCTACGTTTGTAGACTCAGTGTTAGATGGGCTTTTGGATCTAAAAATGTTGGAGTCTTTTGAGTAATCAAAATCTAGTTAATAAAAACAAGGAATAATAAAATAGAGTGCATTGCTGCTCCAACTGTAGATGAAAATAAATATACATACATACACATATAGACTAACAGGGAAAAAATTAGCCTCAGAGTAGACAATAGCAGAGCCACAGTTGACTATTAAAAACGTGACTTTTACCCACTGATGTTTTGCAGTGGTCATAGGTGGAGATTTCACATCCGTCTACGTCCGATCAGGCGATGCTGCCACACTGCCTTGCCAGCTATTGTTCTGCTCCAATATAGATTGGTGGTACACTGGAGTGGGTGATAGCACAAAGGTGAAAAATGGCCAAATTCTGACCAATTCATCCAGAAATCAATACCTGAGTCTGACGGACAACTGTTCGCTGCACATCCGGAAGGTGACAAAAGACGATGCCGGTACCTTCACATGTAAATCACATGGAGTGATTATTCATAAAGTTCTCTTGATAGTGTTGACATGTGAGTCTAAAAGGATATTGTCATCTAGGATAACTAACTAGCTATTAAATCAGTCAGTTCTTTAAAACATGGATTAGGAATAATTCAGAAGGAATGTTTCAGGATGTTGTGCCTGTTTTCCAGACCTCTTCCAACATTTGTTCTCACTACAGCATAACCCTTTCCCCCCCCAACAGTGACCTCTTCTCCACTAGACTCTGCTCTAAATGGCGAAGTCGACCTCTTGTGTGAGTATTCCATGTCCAAGGCGTGCGCTCCTAATCGCTTCCGTTGGCTGGACGAGGAAGGGCGCTTACTCTCAAAAAACTACACCTACGACTACCCCTGTCGCTCCATTTTGAAAGTACGTCTAGGCGTTCGCACTAGTAGTTACACGTGCCAATACCTGCAAAATGACTTGCCGAAGGTCCAGGCCCAGCACATAGTCCCCCCCAGACCGAAGCCGTCCGGTCGCATCTTGCTCGTCAATGTCATTCGGATATCCGGCACCTTTTTCATGCTTGTGGTCGCAATATTCTTCGCCATCATGCTGAAACTCAGGAGAAATGCGAGTTGAACCACAAACAGCCTGGCAGATCCAACCCTGACATTTTGCCCATTTCATTCAATGCGATTAAACACCAATGTGTGTTAACTTTGCCTTATTTGCTCCTTCTCAACAGTTATTTTGAGCGATTTGCAAACTGAGATCTTTATACCGACTATCATTGAATCTGTTATGCAAGGGTTTATGGTTAAGTTCATCATTTTCTCACCATCAGCAAGCCGCCCCCAATGAAAACCACTCAATTTCACCCAAAAGTCAGACAGTCTCCAGTCATTCAAATTATAAAAACCAAGCACTCTGTTAGTGATTAGAATGAACTAAAACTAAATTATTTTCTTTACATTAGGTGGATTTTTTTACAGATAAACCTGTCCTTCTGTGGTTCACTACAGATTACAAAAGTCATAGCAAAAGTGCTGTAGTTCACAAACCATGTGCTCTTAAAGTGTATAATTTAAGATTATGCTAACACCAAGATTAGGTACGACTGTACTTCCCTATTTTCCGTTTGTACAAAATCTTTTCAAAACAGTAGTATTAGTCCAACTGCTTTCAAATGTACGAATACCATATTCAGTATATTTACTACATGATGACAAAGCTTAGTCCAAAAGAACAAAGAATGTCATTTAATCTGTTTAGAACAGCGTGATCAACAAACATAATGGCTTTACAATCTGCTCAGAACGGTTTGAAATTCAAATCAACTACAATTCCAGTGGGATAAGTAACAGATAAATCTCATTCATCTCTATAGGTCACTTTGTATGGGGTTTCTGTAAAAATACATAGAAGAGATGGAAGCAGTACTGAATGTATTTTCCTCCCATAAACATGAATCGGCTCATTTTTTTTTACTGAACACACAAGATGTTAAAGCACAATTTAAAACTGCACCAACGAACAAGTTACAGCCACACTTTGGCCTGATAGAAGTGCATCACTGTCATTATCTTTTTTGTTAAATGACTGATATACTAACTCAAGACTTTTCCAGTTTGCTGTTTGTAGTAGTAAAAAAAATGCATCGACATGATAGAAAAAAAAAAAGGTGTAAACCTGTTTTCGGATCAGCATTGACCAAAATTGTCCGAGATATTAATTGCCATCAATAAATCAATGTCTGTATAAAACACAAACAATGTTTAGGGTAACCCCAAATGAAGTGTGATGTAACGAGGAGACATTTTTGACAGCGTGGTGAATGCGAATCGAATTGGAATGCCATTTTTGAAAAACAGTCCAAATGATGAAGAACAAACAAGAATCAAGCAGAAATCCTGCATATCTTATATGACTACATCATCTGTGCATTTTCAATGCCTGTCAGTAGTGCTAGCACTAAAATAAAAGAATGATTTAAAATATGCACACCCATGGGGATACATGTGAAGCTGCCTTTCAGATAACAGTTACATTTCTCACATAAAATAGACGTCTGAAAGACAAGATAAATGCTTCGAATAAATAAAGCTGTATATCAGATAAGCATGAGGGCATTATCGTCATGCATACAGTTCAAATGTACATGTGACACGTGTCAAATTTCAAAGACGACGACAGAAAGGAAGATTGTGGAAAATGAGACGCCAGAAAAAAAACAATCGACGGACATTTCTGAGAGCAGGTGTAAACAATGTAAATAAGGCTAAAAAATAGCTCTAAAAAAGAAGCTGTAAAAAATATTCTGTAGTCTTTCCTCCCAAGGATATGTTTTCTATTGCAATATATGCTTTACATTTGAAGAGCAAGGTAGAAAATATAAATCTTTACGTGTATTTATAGATAGGTTTTGCTTTGGTCGGTGAAAGAAGCTAATATTCTAATCTCTATTCAAGTTCAAGTGATTTTTTTTTTGCAGGTGAGGCATGTGCTAATATATAGAATAGATATGGGAAAACATATTTGTGATATCTGTTGGTTTGGCATGAGGGAATTGGTGTAAAATATTATTTACATACATTACAATTTGCTGTTGTGTTTATCATAGCTACTGCTATAATGATATTTAAGACTTTGATGCACAAGTGATGTTAAATGGAATAGTTTGAATGTAAAAATCTGAAAAGAAATTCATTGTAGTCACTATTGCACAAACATACACATTCAATGTGCTCAAGCGAATAAGACTATTTCTTAATGCAGTCATAGACACAAGAAATGGAAAGGATGTTGGTCTTCTATTGGTTGAAAGATTTGAAAATGCTTCAGTGCTGTAGTGGAGTTATAAACCGTGTAGATATACCTGTACAAATTTCAGGTGTTTCTGATAATAATAATTATAATAGTAATACAAAAAATGAAGTCACGACAAAATATTCAAAAAATGTTGTTCAAATTGTACAACACAAATTGAATTTCTAAGAGAGGCCACCAATCTGCATGCAGAAATTTCTTTCATTTTTCAAAATTTAACTGATCAAGAGCTTGTCCTTTTTAGTCAGTAGATCAAATGTTGAGGGTCTTTGTTCCTATAAGTCTTCGTCTTTGGGTATTCTGTCAAGACCAGAATTTTAACTCTTTCACTTCTATTGGCAGCGATAGACATAAAAACCTATTTAAACTGGCTGGCTGGCATTTTTCAGGACCATTGACAGCTCCAGGCGTCCAGTCCATTTTGACCGTGAGGTCTTGTAAGTGGCAATATGCCAAAGTTACTCTGTGGTCAAATGTAAAATTAGTTTTGTCTATCTCCATCAATGGCGTCCTATCAGTTAATGTGATTTTAGTTAAAATTTGGTCAAACCAACAACAAATTACCCCAACGTGGGTAATTAACATGTAAATGATTGCAATCTGAGCAACTTAAGATAAAATATAAAGATTTTTTACGGACTTCATCTCGTATGGTGGGGTCTTGCGCACAAATAATGTTGGAAAATATATATGTTAAAACGATACTTGGTCTAATTACACAAAACCTGACATTTGAACAGCATTATGTATACTGTTTACAATTAGGCCACTGTATAAGATCTGGTGAGTTCACTGAGGTTTGAAGAGAAGTAAGAAGAGGTACATAGAAGTGGTGCATAACAAAACGTGGAAGGCCAAGAGAGCATTATCAGATTGTGTGTGTGTGTGTATAAACACAGGGAGTGAGAGGATATGTGTGTGTGTGTGTGTGAGGCTTAGTCCTGAAGCTGGCTTTCCTCAGTTGTCCACCTGATATTAGGAGGAGCCGGTCTACGTCTGGAGTATTTCAACTGCAGCAGGTCGCCCACTTCATTCATAGCTTGCAATACCTGGCAATACATCACAAGCCACGTTACCTACCATTCACACTGCAAAGTGGACAAGCCATAACTTAAATAGTCAGTAAAAAAACATGTGCAAATACATGCCAAGTGGACAGTCAATTGACACCAATGTAAAGGCGTGAACTTTTGGAGTGATAGCAGAGTGATGAGCCTAAGCGACACTTTGGTGTGAACATGTCTCGAGTAAAAGATGAACAGAAGGCGTGCGGCGGAAAGCCACAAAGGAACACAAACGTCTGCACTCCTTTCCACAGTAAATGAGCCGACATTGCAACACTCTTAAGCACCTGGAAACAATTTACCTTCCCCCTGACCTTTTTTCCGATCCGCAGCTTGAGAAACGGTAAAGCTTCGTTTTTTTTCCCGAGATGGAAAAAGCGGCTCCTCCGAGTGCTCTACAAAGACTTTTGGATGCCCTTTAGGAGGACTTTTACAAATGGTGTTGACATGCACAACAGTAAGATGAATGAAGTGCTTTTGGAGAGACACAGCAGCTCATATAAAAGCCTCACTGTAATACTGACAGACAGCTTCCAAGTGCCATTAAAATAAAAGGCCAAACTGGGAATCCTTAGTGGACTCAAACCAGAATGTCAATCCATGGTGAACCACATTATAACTGATTAAAAAACAACAATAACAACAATTAACTGTGTTATAGGAACAAAACAACCTCCTAAAATGTGGATGTTAAGGTAAATTTTCTCCTTTTTTTCACGGGTCGAGATTGTCATGTGGAATTAATGTAGAGTGCTAAAAAAGTTTGACTGGAATGAACTTACAGTGTCCAACATTCCCCTGGTGTGAGAAGCCGAAATGCAAAAACGCGCTCGTGATTCGATGATGGGAGTTGCCGGGAAGCCAACGACCACCGTGCCGATATTCCGCTTCAGCATCTCACGACCAAATGCCCTAAAATGCAAAAAAATAAAAAATAAATGAAATATGGCAAGCATTACTACAAAATGCAACTTCTTTTTCTGTCAATATAATACAATTCTATGGACACTTGGGGTTTTATAGTCCAGTCTGCCTTATTTACAAATAAATAGATTTTCTTGTAAAAAAACAAAAACTGGGATGCATTTTATAGTCAAGTGTATTTTAAAGTCAAAAAATTATGTTATTTGTTAGATCTTACAAATCAACCATTCTAGATGATTAATGACATTATCCAAGATCCATTATTATCACAAGTAGTTATTTGGTTGTTTTACTAAATTGAACAATAAAGTTGTGGAGTACCTTCAACAAAAATGACGATCTCAAAGCGCAATGCTGTTTTTTTTTTTGCCTTACACTCATTTTTTCAGAAAACTCTAATGGCCATTGTTGATACCTTGTATGTAAACAATTGGAATTCACTAACCCAATTTTGGCAGGCATGTAAAGCATCACAGGTACGACAGGTGAGTCACGATTGCCATAGATGATAACGCCCATCTCACAAAGTTTCCGACGAAAGTAGGTTGTGTTTTCGGACAGCTGACGTAAGCGGTCGGCACCTGTAAAAGACGAACATACATACTATATTACAACTGATTCATTTTTAATGAACCATATGAAAAAAATCTCCATTTTGCTTCCATGCTTCCCACAACATTACATCCAAACGATGGGAATAGCGTGCACTTTTAAGAAACAGTCCGTCCCTTGTGAGTTTTGAAGTAATTTTGCAGTTTTCCTTCAAATTGTAGAACAAGTCAACTCAACGACAGCCAGAATTCATTAAGTTGGAGGTCAGCGGGGGTGAAGTTAAACAAGCATCATCCCTCTCGTCTGACTGATGCACGCTGTGGATTTGCCCGCAGTGTCCTCAGGCCACATGCCCCATGAGATAGCGTCTTGGCCAAACAAATGGTACAATATGCCAGCGGCAACATACATCTGTCTGACTGAGTAAGAAAAACATGCACAAGACTAACTTCAAAGAACAATGAGAAGAAGCCAAGTCTGAAATTATACTTTTCGAAAAAAAAAAAAGATTAAAAGACAGAACTCAATGCACTGCTGTTAAATGAAATTTAGACACGTGTTTAGCATTTTTTTTTCCTTCTCCTTTTCTATGATTGATGTGATTTGATGGATGAAACCGTAACTGGCTGTTTGTGTAAAGGAAACGCTCTAACTATTTAACAGACCCAACTTGGCATTCATGGCTGGATCTTCAAAGACTTGAAACAGGTGACAGGGCTGCAACACATCAGGCTGTCATTGCAATTCTTCCACAAGGCAAACTCCAGCCAATTCCACTAGTCTGGCTATCTTCAGAACAAATGACGATCATGACGTTAGTTCTGTTCTCAGCCAGCGAAAAAAGGCTTCAGGTGTTTATTACCTCTGCCAAGTACCATGGCTGGATTATGTAAAAACTGCATAGCTAGTTTCCAAGACACATTTTATTTTATGACTGTAATTATACTTTTGGTGCAGATCAAACTTCAACGGCAATTCAGTTTTATTGGGCCAAGTTGGATAAGACACTAACAAAATCCAGCAGATGGAGCTGCAAGCAAGGCAATTTTGCCTTATAAAAAATACATAAGACTCCATTTAATCATCTTCTGCCTTTGTTTTACTGACATTTATGATGCAAAGACTAGATTTGTGGACTTTAACGTGATACCTCTCAGAAGTAAGATTTAGTGCTCTATTTATGTACGTAGATGTATCCAACTGAGCTTGATCTATTCCGCTCACCAGGGCTTTGCACCGTACTGCTTTGTACCCAGCATGAAGACAAAAAAAATCTCTTAGTAGAAACACATCTGAAAAGAATAAAGGAAGGTCTTTTTCTTACTTCCTTACAATGTTACATCAGATCAACATGTTATTGCCCCAAAATCCGTATCTGAATGCTGAACCAGTGTAGATATATATTTTACCCACTTGTTGTATAATACAGGGTGACCCGGTGCTCAAGTGGTTAGCGTGTCGGCCTCACAGTTCTGAGAACGAGTGTTCGAACCCAGGTTCAGACCATACTATGTGGATTTTTGCATGTTCTTGCATGGGTTTTCTCCCACATCCCAAAAGCATGCAGTGTAGACGGGTTAAAAACTCTAAATTGCCCTTGGGTATGGGTGTGAGCGCCAATAGTTGTCCCCCTACTTGTTCCCTGCGATTGGCTGGCCACCGATTCAGAGTGTCCCCCAACCCACTGCACAAAGTCAGCTGACATAGCCTCCAGCACCCCCTCGGCGACCCATGTGAAGATAAGCGGTACAGAAAATGAATGAAAATGAAGTCAAAAGTCATTTTAAGCCAAAAACCAGTTGAAATTGAATAACATACTGGATAGGACTGACATCTAGCGGTCAATTTTTATATCACCTTCAATTTATAAAGCGCCCTATATACAAAAGAGGCAATCACAAATGGTTATCAAGTAGCATAGGACATACCCAGTGTGGTCCCATCTTCTCCCATGATGATTTTCATTGAGGTGATGATTTGTTGGGCTACAGGTGGAGGCATTGAGGTGGCATACATGGCGCTGTGAGAATGTTGTCGCAGATATTCAATCAGCTCCTAAAAGAAGAATTTTTCAACTTGTGTGGCTTTAGAAAGAACAATTTGTGACACATCCTTATTCCCCTACATCTGCAATATTAAATTTTAATTTCACAAACGGCCTAATTGTTCATCTTTTAAGTAACATGCTTGCAACAGATGATGTACTGACACAAATCAATATCAATCAGCATATTAATTAGCAACTTCATAATTGAATTGCACTAAGTATAGTGCTTCCATTTTATTCACATGACAGATCGCCATTATTGTACTGTTTCCAATTTCACATTTATTGCTATTCACTGACCTTTTTGCCTCCGATATAACCGCCGGCGCCACCAAAGCTTTTTGTGAATGTTCCCATCATGACATCCACGTCTGTGGGATCCAGGCCAAAGTAGTCCACCACTCCTTTGCCATTAGGTCCCAAGGCACCAATACTATGGGCTTCATCCAAGTACACATATGCCTTGTAGCGCTTCTTCAAGGCAATGACTTCTGGCAAACGTACAATGGAACCCTCCATACTTTGGGAAAAGAAGACAAAGTACAGATTAAAAACAGGAATTCTAACAATAACAAAGAGTAAAATTAGTATTTCATTCAAATTTGGAGCTGAAGTGCTTATTTTCCTTCTATAATAAAACACAAGAATCTTCATGAGGGAAAATGTACTACCCCTAAAACATTATTTTGGATTTAGCCCATGCAGACTAGTTTTAATTTTTTGTAACGTTTGGCTTAGCATGATCAACTCCTCCTCCAATGAGCACTTGTGATTTCAACAATCTGAGTGTTTCTCTTGGAAAGACCAGTGCACAACATTAAGGGCACTTGAAACTCTGCTGGTTGTTTTAAAATGGAATTGATATTTATGAGTGAATACCATTCCAGAAAACACATTTCAAGGGCAGTGGGACCATTAAATTCCATTATAAAAGACCCTAAAAATTAAACAACTGTGAGGAAAAAGAGCCTCATCTCAGACAGCCAGCAGTAGCAAATGTGAAATGGTGAGGATCCAGAACTTGCCTTCATAAAACAAAGGACTCCTTAGCTCCCTGCAGCTGAGAAAGCCCTTCAGCCCCCAGTGTTTGCTTTGCAGGGAAAAACTAAACCACGATAATGAAATATGTGGTAACCCAAGTCACAAGCATGCCAGATTAGGCACGATCAGTTTAACTTTCATCAAGCAGGGCTTGTTGGAATGTCAAATTGGCTCCACCTCCTTACGAATGGAGCGAACCAGATGACTTCCCAGTTTAAAAAAAATATCCTTTAGAAATATTGCTACTTGTCTACTATACATGACTCTAATTGTGCATAAAAACTATGTATATAAATACTTTGTTTCCGTGTATGTATGTCGTGTATTATTATTATTAACATTACCTGTAAATGCCCTCCACTAAAATGAGAATTTTTCTCCAGGGTCGATGGGTTCTTGGTTGTCCATGTACAATGGCGTCTCGCAGCAGTTTCTCCAGGCTTTGCATGTCTACATTAAATCCAAGAGCATTGATTCGATTTAGAAATGTGAACTGCTCATGCGACGGTTGTGGTTAGTTACTATGAATGCTATGAGTGTACCTCTGTCAACAATTTTGTAAGAAGTTACTATAGGTCACCTACTGTTGTGTTTGAAGACACGAATTGTTGAACCAGACAAACGGGCACCCAACACGAGTGATGCATGATTAAGCTCATCGCTTAGGATGAGGCAGCCCTAGAAAAACAGGAAACACAGAAAGAGTAAAAGTGTAAACATTTTTATCAAGTTTAAGCATGCATAATATCACTGTAGTGCAAGGGTGTCAAGCTTAAAAAATCCCTGAATATTCAGTATTTTTATAGATCTAAAACAATGTTCATGTTAGCTTTTTTATACATATTTTGAGATTTTACAAAATGATTTTTGAACTAAAAACTGAAAAAAATGATTAAAAAAATACAATAATTGATTTAAAAGGGGGAAAATAGGGAAATTTAATATACATCTATACTCTTCATTTTAATTTGATCCTAAAACAGAAAGTGGGCACTCAAGATTTACTTTACAGGGCCACATAAAATGATGCGGCGGGCCAGATTTGGCCCCCGGGCCGCCACTTTGACACGTGTGCTCTAGAGCAACGTAGTGGCCAAACAAGAAATTTAAACTGAATGACCCACCTTCAAGTCTACATTTGAATAAGGGTAAATCAGGCCTCATATTAAAATGTCCTACAAGTAATATGGTAACAATGCAAAAATTGTAAAGCCATACAATGTCGCATTAAGTAATAATTTGCCTTGCAACATTTTGCTCAGCTCAAAAGCTCAACTCATTTAATGTATCAACATCTCTGAATTAAACATATTTTGGAGGCATTGTGTAATACTCAGATTTTCACATGAATATTACCATTGGGTTTTACAAGCCAACAAAAACAAGCTTGTACACAATGTAAAATACTTCTATGAAAAAGGGAGGAAATAAAAATATGCAGCAACATGATTAGACTCACTAAAGAATGTATGAGTCTTCTTGCCAAGGGCTGTGGCTTTTATCACTAACTTCAGTTTCTCTGGCTGGCTTTTTTTCTATGGCTCACATCCCTGCATGCTGTATATTCTACTTCCTGCTCAAACACTGGCTATTAAAGCAAGTAAAAAGTGATAGGATTGACAAGGCTATAGGTCAACAGTGACAGCCATTAATCAAACAAAAGCAGCCCTAATCCCAATATTTTGAAATCTTTATCCAGACATGAGAGCGTTTAGAAAAATCTGGTCTGTACAGTGTTGGGATAACATTTGTTTTCACTTAAAAGCAGTAACAGGAACCAGTTAGTTCCGTAAATATACATTTGTCATTTTAAGTGTGTGGTTGCAATGTACTGAGGAGTCGGAAGGAATATCGTGCATGCCGGAGAACAAAAGGGGGAAAAAAGGAAGACGGTAAATTTCCATACCTTCCCGGTGAGAGCAGGAATGTTCATGGAATTAGTAGCAAAGCCCATTCCAAAAGCCATAGCTGATTCCACACCAAGGAATCGGCCAATCAAATGCTCCAACTCCTCGTGGATGTCAAGGTTCCCTAAAAAGCACAACATGTTAATCTAGTACATGTACTGTGTCAAAGTGGTGGCCCAGGGTTCCCAATCTGGCCTGTCGCATCATTTTGTGTGGCCCGGGAAAGCAAATCATGAGTGCCTAGGATCAAATTTAAATGAATAGATTTAAATTATAGATGTATGTTAAATTTCCTGATTTTCCCCCGTTTAAATCAATAATTGTATTTTTTTATCAATTTTTTCTGTGTTTTTAGTTTAAAAATCTATGTAAAATCGAAAAATGTGCACTTCTCAAACTTGACAGTGTAGTGCTTTCAGTTTATCCTGATTTTATGACTCATTTGTTTACAATGACTCTAAAATGCATGTGAAGGACACCATTATTTTTCTACTGATTCTCTCACCTAATTCACAGCGGGTACTGCCAACTCCCACGCCATACTTCTGCGTGACCTCAATGGCAGTGTCAGCACAAGCTCCCGTGTTCTCAGCGAAGCCCAGATAATTGTATGAGCCCATGTTGATAACACCTTTCACCACATTGCCCGTGTGCCTGAAGGAGAGTGACACAATGACAGTAAGGAAGGGAAGACAATGACTCACAGGTCAGTGTAAAATAATTAACTGGGCTGCAGTGGTTGTGGAAACATTTCCTGTCTGGGGTTGATCCTTAGGTGCCCAAGTCATCCAGCAGCAGGATGTTACACAATAGTTCATCTCAAGGAAATTCAGGTTCAACACAACAAGACATATTTTAAGCATTCCAATCTTGGTAAACAAAGTGGAGAATGAAATTGAACACATCGTTTTGAAACAGCAGATGGGTTTGACATAGGATATTTTTAAAAGGGATTTTTTAGGCTCAAAAGATGACATTGACTCCAAATTAGACAGGTACATTTTAACTCGAAGAATGTCACCATAAAGGTTAAAAAAGGATTTTTGCCAAATTGAAATACTTCTATTCAACAAGTGAGATTGGAGAAAATAGAAACAGTATCAAGATATGTTGGGTTCAAAACAAACTGAAAATGTGCTAAAATGAGTTGCTTGCCACCAGAAGCAGTTCTGTGTTTACAGTCGGAGTATTTTGTGGTATTTTTTTATAATTATACTAAATAGTTTGATGTAGATTTTGACTTTAAGGGTTAAATGCAACTAACATATATTTGGGATAAGTATCTAGTGTAAGAACGGAATTTGTTTGTAACACTAAGAATATGTTATGTTTTATCAGTGTAGAATCAGATGGATGTGTTCAACCTCTTCTCCGATTAAGCTTTTTGCTCTCTAATATAAAGTGTTCATATTTACTCGAAGGTCCAGTTGTAATCAGGCGAAACTCGCTCCACCAGGTCCATCTTTGCCCCAGGAACACTGCAGATGGGTCGGTTCCAATTGTCTCGGATTCTCATGTACAGGTTCCTGGTGTAAAAGTTCTCAAAGTCTTGATAAAGTGGCACAAAGTCCTACAAAAGAAAAGAAAAATTATGGCAAAAGAGACCAGATATCATAGAATTTGCAGAAAAAATACAATTTCAGTTTTAACCTTCTGCTCTTCTCGCTCTCGGGCCATGGTGCATTTCCCAACGTTCCAGTGGCGGAGAAAATCCCGGAGGTAGCCAAAGATGGTGAGGATGCCATAGCCCACGTAGGTAAGCACAGCAACCAGTAGTGGAGTCTGCTCAAACGATTCCACAAAGGGCCTCTTGTACAAGCCCGAGTTGTGTGTGCCATGTTGGTTCTGGAGGAGAAAACAAGTGTAAGCATTATTATCATTTGCATACTACAGTTTCTTGAGGAACATTGTAAAACGTTGCTGGGGTACGGTGGCACTCACGTCAAAGGACTTGTGGCTTCTCCACAAACATTAAGTATTTTATAATTGCTTATAACACTCAAAAGAACAATTTCTGGCTATTTTGTTTCCATTACAACACTAACCAGTGGCCCTGAAACACTGTTTCATTAATGTTTTTTTTAAGACACACATAAAGTTGCCACAGTAACAGCATTGTAGTAGTTGTGTATCTGCAAATACATCACAATAGCACCACTGGAGTCGCATTGCTGACCGAGGTTAAATCCTTAAACCCTAACCTCAGTTCCTACATTAAGTATATTATTACCCCAATTTGTGCAGTTCATCGCAAACAGTAATAATCACAGTAAATGTCTACATGACAAGTCAATCAAAAGTCAAATTTGGCATCATTGGAAAGCTCTGAATGTCCTCTATAGAGCACAATAAGGATTTAATGTGATTGGAAGCACAGGGTGGGAGATATTTGGGTTTACAAATGTCCTTTGCAGAGGACATAGTTGAACTACTGGTAGTCAGGAGGATATATAATCCATTTGAAAGCATAGACACCTGCAATGTGTTTGCTGTCACATGGTTAAAGGCTGGGTGTGGTGTAACTTCACAGAGAAGATTGAGGGTTGGGCAGCTATTACCACTGTGGTCTAAAGCGTTTTGTTAATTTTTAATCTTATGGTTTGGCATAATTTTGGCAATACAAAGTGGGGAATTTCAGAGGCAATTAGTTGTAGACACATTTCCCTAAAACAAAGACATATATAATAGAAAATGACTGCCAGTTAACATTTCCCTGAGCAAACAAAGTGAGCTTGTGAGCAAAAAAAAAGGGAACAATCATGATGCTCGGCCCTTTAGGTGGAACACAACATAATTTTGTCTTAAGAGAGTGTAGCCTGCAGCTTAGCTGCACCTCATGTGATTAGTCTTGCTTCTCTCCAAGAAACACCACTGAGCACTAAGGAGAGTGAGCATTTAAAATTAGTCGGTCGAGACCTTCTCTTTACGGTGCAGGATGCCGGAAAATGTTCAGTTTTGCATGATGTCCGCCAAAATTCAAACATTTATGTAGACTCACCCTCAAATAAATGAAAAGTAATGAATTATAGTCAATGCAACTCGTAAGCAGCACGGAAAATGAAATCGAGCGAGAACAGCGAGATAATTTGATATCAGATTTCACAGTTAAAAGCAAAATAACACATCAGGTCTTGTGTGTTGTGGTGGGAAAGTTGCGACGATACCTGCTTTTTTCAACTCCTAAGGATAAAAATAGAAGATAATTTGTTACAGTCTTGATTTACCTATTCTGGGCTTTCACTTTAAAAGCAAAAACAGTTCAAAGTATTTTGTAGAGCATTTATATAGAACTGAAAACAATAGTACTAATGCATGATATAAAAACATTGCATACTAACTCTCCAAAAGTGTCAAACTAAACTTAACATTTTTATTTTTGTTAGTAAATAATTAGTACATCCATTGTGTTGGATATTACAACACAATTAAATACCATACCCAAAGATGACTCTAAAATCAAAAAGCTAGTTTAGAAAAAAGAGCAAAAATTATGCAATGTAATTCAAATGTATATCAAATAAATCCCAAAAGGCATGCACACATGGCCCAGCTCCACTAGTAAACTATGTTTTTGATCCCATTGTGGAAAGGACCACACCCATGACAGCCCAGAGACATTCCTCACAGTTGAAGTGTCATGTGGAAGCAGGCTGGCTCAGCTCTCCCGAGAGACTCCAACTCCTAATAAAACAACAGGCCTTGGTTGGCGTCTTCTCATTAGCCAATGTAAACAGAGACCGGCCTGACTTCACAAAAGACACTTGCAGGACAGAAAAACAAGGGAGTGTAACATTACACTCCACTACAACACTGAGATCTCAGGTGGGTCTTTGCTACATAACATTGACAACATTCGACTTTCAGGTAGACCATTGCTACATAACAACAAGGTCAAGAGCATTTTCCTTATACAATTCACAAGCCATTTGTTTACATTTCAAGGTGACCATTATTACATCACAAGGGAAAGAACATTTTTCCTAAACAATTGACAAATTTGTTGACATTAGTAATAGGATGATGTGCAAATAATGGATTCATTCAAATAATTAAAGAAAGCTACACATTTTTTTTTGAAGAATTAAACATCAGTTATGTACATGTTTTTTGTTTTTATCTAGATAAGGACATCTCCATCGTCTATAGAAAAGTACTACATTTAAAACTGCACTGCTCATTCGTGGCAGATGACACTAGGTTTTTATTTTTGTTTCATAAAAAACTGGTAATATATATATCTTAGTCTTTCTGAAGTTATCAAAACATTTCAAGGCTCTCTTTGCCTAAGTTGACACCACAAATAGATGTAATGGAAACCGTAAACTTTCCCTAATCAACGTAATAATGTAAACTGTTAGAAAGTACTAAAATCCATTTAATGTCTTATTCATATGAAATGTAAACACGGGGTTTTATTATGAATGAACTGTTATCTATATTTATCAATAAGTACCAGGTGACGTAGGAACCGCGAAGTAGTATCCCATGTCATCAAATTAGAAATTAACAATCTAACCCTGAAATTTATCATACAATAATGTTTATTATATTTACGGTTGTTCGCGTGCGTTTTTGTCAGGCACATTTTTGAAATCATTAAGGGCCATCTCTTGTGGAGCGTTTGACGGGCGGGCCTCACCTTCTCCCCGGGGCGACGATACTTCTGCGGCTGTTGAAACAAGCAGTGGTTCTTCACGAAGCCATTTTTGCTTGCTTTTTGACCGCTTGCGGTCCGACGACAGGCATCCCCGTTCTGTAGCTTGTTCGCGGAGCTTTCAGTCATTTCTGTCGGCTTACCGCGATGGAAGATATCACAAATTGAAGTAGCCCAAGTTGGGTGCGGATAATCGGGAAGTCATGTATGAACTCGGAGAAACGTTCGGTTCTACGCCCACAGCGCTGCGTCTGCACGAGTACGCCGGAAGCACACGCCCCTGCTGAGCGGTTATTGGCCAAAGCGCTTGCTCACTGACAAAGATCGTCTATTGTTTTAGAATAATACCAACGATAGGAAAAGACAATACCTTTAGTCAAGTGCCACACAAGGCTTATCTTTATCACCTTTCGTTTGTCTTCAGTGTGGATCATCTTTACGATAACAAACCTAAAACCTTCCCAAGGATATGACCTATAATAACCTTTGATCAGGAGAGAACTGAATCCCGGCAACGTCATACTTCACCTGAGCAAGGCAGTTCTACATAAAAGTTTAAGTTTATCCTTACAATAGGCGATCTGAAGTTACTAACAATGTTAGATTGAGATCATATCGAATGTTATGTTTACAAAGCACGTTAATCAGATAATCTGTGTTTAGAGTTAACCTCACTAAACAGTGATGCAGTTATCAGAGATGTAAGAAATTGTCCCACGAGCCCATAAAGCTTAACAAACATGATTTGGGGGCCTCAATTCATTTATCTATAATTATTACTGAAATGTATACATAGAGTACATAGTTTTCAGGTGCTAAACATTGCATAAGCCTGCCTATAGTTGGCTGGGATATGCTCAAGCACCCCCGCGAACCTTGTGATGATAAGTGGTGCAGAAAATCAATGTTTTATTGAGTTCAAGCCTTGCTTCAATAATAGAAAATCAGTTTTTCATGCAATTTTCAATACACTTATTAGAAAACCTCATCCTCTTGGCCCTGCAGATTTTATCATTATTTTTTAAAAACATCGACAAAATGAAGTTTCACATTTGTGCCACTGAATGTCGCTGTTGAACCGCACACAAAAATAGCTTCACCTTACCTGCAAGAATTATAATAGTGCAATAAAATTCTTGCTCCTTGCTTGTAATCTAGATTTTAAGGTGTGGCATCCATGATTAAG
Source organism: Stigmatopora nigra (assembly GCF_051989575.1). Lineage (NCBI taxonomy): Eukaryota > Metazoa > Chordata > Actinopteri > Syngnathiformes > Syngnathidae > Stigmatopora > Stigmatopora nigra. The sequence goes on along the minus strand of NC_135509.1, from coordinate 5,160,710 downwards.
GCATTGCTGATAACATCAGATGATTTGATTCTTCAATCAATTTCTGTGCCTGTGCCTTTTTTTGTTTCCGTTCAAGGTTGTAACCTTGAGTGAAGAATAATGAAACATCAACCCTTTAAAGCTCTTCCCAATACAGAGAAGCACTTAAGCTCCTGTCCACTTCCAAAGGAGATCAAGATGATAAGAAAACCAGCTTTAATAGGATCATTGCTAGAGTTAAATAGAAAGTAGATCAGTGCTCATTGATGCAGCAAATACACCTTTTTTTTAAATTAAAGAGGAAACAAATATTGATATATCATTCAGGCCGATCTCAACATACTTAAAAATCATGATATATGTACAGTTATTGTCTATTTTTAAAATGTCACATAGTAAAGGGCATATTCTCTGACTTATTGAAGTCATAAAAAGTATTGCAGGACAGTACTGCTTTATATTTCACTAAGATATCACTGCCAATTTATTTAAAGTTTAAAAAATAGTACACTGTGTACTAGAAAGGATTTTGTAATCCATGCAATATAACTCATAAAATCACATGATCATATTTTGCATATCATGCGCTTTCGCATGATCGAGCTCAGTAATGGACCTCATGATTAATATTTCACCTAATAAAGTATATGATATGTTTAAAGACAAAGAATACTACACGGGCTTTAAATAACTAGTGAATGAATTATGAACACAGTCCCATAATTGAGTCTTTGGCAAAGCCTTGCTATTTTCATTTTCTGATGTTTTAGAGTCATGTGATGATACTTAACACAGAGTTGCACTTCACTTTCATTTCCGAATTATTGTTTGCTCTATTTCACAATCAAATGGAATACGTTTTCGACCAATGCCGTCAGCTCGGCCTTAAGTTCAACCCATCAGTGATGTGAAGATGAGGGTTGTATTTTCCATCCTATCGAATTTTTGAAGTGCAGATTGGCAGACATGAGCAACTAGCAGAACTCCTAGAAAACGACCTCGGACAACTATACACTTTATTTTAGTAACAATAGAGAATTCAGAATAAAATTCACAGTGTCTCAGGTGAAACCTTGCAGCGGTCAATGAGGAATCTCAACAGTAGCTTTTAAAAATGCATTCGTACTGGAGGACGTCGTCTGAAGTAGAAAGATTAAAATTTCATTGTTTCTTACATGGCATATATTAAAGGATCCATTTACTATGTACAAAATCTTCTTGATTTTACCGTATTGTCACAATGAACTGTAGGACTAAATAATATGCATGCTTTAATTCTGTATATGTAAATTTTGCAATATTGAATGAATATTCACTTTGTCAACCAAATTAATGCAACAAAATCCAAATTATATTGGATAATTTGATAATATTTCCATTGATACAGTATCGGTATCAATAAAGTTCCGAAATTGAGTTATTAAAGACCCTCCAAATGTCCCCAAACTAGCAGAAACGCCCAAAAATCTGCATTAATCGACAAACGAACAAGAAGTCCCCACAAAATCAATAGGAAATTAACCAAAATTGACCCAAAGTGACCTTTAAGTACCCTAAAATGGAATTAAAAAAACCTACAAGTCATCCAAAATTAAATCTTTGCCTGCTATTGACAACAATCAAAGTCCAATTCAATTAAACTAGTTGTAAATGCTCATCTTTCATTGCCATTGATGAAAAACCACAGCAAGTAAGTTAACTTTTTTGGGCCAAAAATAAAATGGTCCAGCCTACTGGACATGGAGTTAACATTAATAAAGCCCAGCAACCCAAACTGGATTTTCACATCCTTGCTCAAGCAGTTGCCGTGCATTCACACTCCAGTTAGGGTGCTGCCGCTGTTCTCCCGGAAGATTTCATCCTGATTGACACCACCATTAGAAATAGTTACGCCTGTCAAGGTCTTCACTTCATAATATATTATCCTGCAAGAGAGACACCTTAGCAGCAGACGGGTCACACAGGGTCACATCCAAACCATTTTCCAGAGAGCAGTAGACTCTGACTAACTCTCGACTGCTGAAATAATGATGAGTGAAGCTACTGGATACTCGTAGTCGAGGAACTAATGTTGAAGAACGCACGTAGGGAGTTGGGATTCTTATGTTGCGTGTCACTATGATGGATGCCACCCATATCCGGATTTTCTACACCCTATCCACATGTACATTTGCATATAGAGATACAGTTATGGTGTCATTTTTTAAGTTGACATAAGCCTGTTGTATACGATTGCAGATAATGTAGTAGTATGTGTATCTGACTGTTTGTCTGTCAAAGTATGTATTAAAATATTTTGAATACATCTTTTTTGGGTTTTTAAAAGGAGAAAAACAAACTTTGAGGAGAAATATGTAAGATTGGTCATTCCATCTGTGTCTGTAAATTCATTATCAATTACTTCTAAATTTAATTTAAACAAAACTAATTATATTTGACATGTAAAAACATACATGCATTTGAAACTGTAATTTTTTTGTGTTAATATGACCCTTTCTTGTCAGTCAAATTGATTGACTGGCTGGAAATCATTAAAACAATGAAAACTATTTTTGAAAGGTCCATAAGCAAATATTTTATGTTAACAATAATGAGCTAATATGAATAATTATTTCTGCACAGTTACCACCCGACATCCATATTGCAAGGATTGTCATGAGGCAGCAATATCCTTGAATGCAATTGTGAAATAGCTTATTTAAACCATTTTTGATTGCATTGTTGCAGTGTGCAAACAATGACAGTGCTAATCTATTCAAAATCCTTTAAAACATAAACCTAATATAAAACAACATTGAATTCGAGAAGTGCAATGTCATTATTTCCCTGGAGGCGGGTAAGCTTCTGCTTGAGGTCTTAATAGAAGACAAACGTCTTTAGGTCAGATTTTGCTGTCAACGTTAGGACCATTTGTCATTCAACTTATTGCTTTTCTTTGCAAAGAGTGGAAAGGGAATAATCTCAAGAGGCATCACAAAAACAACAACAACTCCAAACCAGATGCGCTACAACATAATATTGTTTATTATTTCTAGGCCTGTTTCTAGATAACTAGCGATCCATCACGTTATCTAACTGCAACCTGACGATTCTATTGTGGCTCAACACAATACGCCCACCCTTGAACAAAAGCAATGCCTAGGAACCAATTTCCTCCAAGTGTCATGAATAAGAATCCCATTCATCAAATCATAAAAGGCAGAGAAGGGCTTAGTGAAAATACATTATTAAGCTGTCAAAGTAAAAACCGCAGTAAGACAGGGTGGAAGGATTGAGCCTTTCTGTTGTTTCTGTGATAGAAGTTTTCTTAATGGTCTTGCCTGAGGAAAGTCAATATTACTCAGGTTAAAGCCTGCAGTGAAGAGCATCCACAGTTGTAAGTTTTCTGCAGGATGATTTCAATGCCTTTTTTATTTACACTGTTTTTGGTGGGGAAAAAAAGTCTAGGTGTAATTTATAAATCCAATCATTCTTTCTGAAAAGGTCATGTTGCCATATTATGGTGACTGAAAATGTGGCCTGAGATACATCAGCTTTTCATCTATTCTGCAGTTTAGAATGCCCAAGCCATATCCTAAATAAAAATGTGTCACTAATATTTAGGAAGCTACTCATTCAGTCAACCATGTAATATAAAATGGACTGAATTAGGTTTGTCTTGATATATTTTTAAAAGAAATCTTATTATTGTATGTCAACCACTTTAAATGCAATTAAGAGGCTTTAAATGTGTATTGAGAAAAATTGTTAGGAGCCTTTTGGGTTGAACATTTTAAATTAAGGCAGACTGTACTGTACTAATGCTATTCAGAAATATAGCCACACCTTTTGCAGACTAAAAGAAATTTATTTTGTTGTACAAGGATGTTTTAAGCGTATAGTAAAACCCTAATACACAGTCATTTCAAATATTACATGATTGACAAAAAAAAGGTGTTGCAATAGGAAAAGGTCTTTTTTGTGTGTATTCCTGAAACCAAAGCTACACTAAATGTATACACTTCCAGGGGAGAAGTTGCCATACCTCTGCTTTTTAAATGCTATTGGTAACACTGTACATAAATAAAAAAACAAAACATGAGAAATAACGGTATGAGTTTCACATAGTGTGGAAAAAAAAGAGGAATTTGAATGGAATAAAACACCTGAAATAAAGACAAAGGGTGTAGCCAAACATCAATATATCTAAAGTGTGCCCTTTGGCTCTTACTCCTTTCTACGCTTCTTGTCATGGTAGTCGTCCTTGGAGCGGCTGCTGGTGGATGCTCTTTTGGAGCCACCGTGCTGCTTGGCCTCCTCCAAGAATTTGTCCAGACCGAAGGGGTCCTCCTCAAACTGGACAGGCCCTTCACGTCTCTGCCCGTGGTCAGCACCAGAGAACTCTTTGTCGGGAACAAACCTGAAACGAGGATGCCAAAAGTGACTTTTCAGGCAAGAATTTGTTTGCGGGAATTTTCTGCAGTCCAGTGAATACACAGACTTGAAAGTTTTCCAACTTAACTTTCAAGCTGATGATAGCATCGAAGCTTTGAAATATAATGCTCTCCTCTAAGCCTATTTCTGCATGCCTGAGCTTATCACATTAAACCATTTTACCGGTTAAGCCCATCTGATAAGTCGTTTTTTTCAAACTGAAAAACGACTTTTCTAATAATTGCGACAGCAGGAATCAGCTATACAACTATCACAAGTGCTTGTATTATTATTATTCTATATACCCATTAGTCAATAAATAACAAGACACTGTCTTACGAGAGCCTCAACCGACAGGTGGCAAAAACACATTTTCATATACCTGTTGTTTTGCATGAGTGTATCAAAATCATCAGCATAGGCGTCTTTGTCAATGGCCTTGCTGGGTCGGTAGATGTTGGAGGCCATGTCTCTGCCTCCGCGGAAAGGCTGGTCATAGACATTGTACGTCTCGTCCTCACCACCGGCGAAGCCGCTATCCATTCCCTAGAAAGAGAAAGGACAGTTTAGGCCTATCCCAGTTGACCAGAGGTGGGGGACATCATGCATTTGTGGCCATCCAATCACAGGGAACAATGAGACAAACAACCATTCATGCTCACACTCATACCTAGGGGAAATGTAGAGTGTATGTACGTATTTTAAAACAAGTGTCTTATTTCTGGTATAGTGCCATAATGCCTGTATGCATGCGTTAAACTCACTTTACTCTGGTTGAAAAGTCGCTGGTCAAACTGAGCCCCACTAGTGGTACGTGGGTTGGGCACACCAAGAGCAATAAGCTCACTAATATCTCTGTCCTGGTCCCTCTGGAGTTTGGATCTGAACCAAAAAAAAAAAAAAAAGAAAAAACATGACACAAATTGAACATAATGAAGCGTAAAATCCTGGCAACTGACAAATGTTCAGCACCTCTTATCGGGAGCTGCCCTGGAAATGTTCCTGTCGTGTTGTCTCTCCTTCTTTCTCTCGTGACGGATCTCATCACGCTCCCTTGCTTCACCGTCTTCACCACCTTCACCAAACAAGAGTGAAAAGCAAAAAGTAGGAAAGGATTTTTACCATTTTCAGACTAAAATCCAGCCTTATAACTGGCTTGGGTTTGATATTGACGTGGGTTACCTTTGTCACCATGGCTTTTAATTCCCGCTCTGCGATCTCGGGCCATTTGGGCCAATTCCCTGAGTTTCTCTTCTTTCTTTTCTTTCTCCTTTTGGGCCATCTTCTTTTCCACCTGTGCTCTCATCTCCACTGCCTCTCTGGCCTAAAGACAAAATAAAAACTTTATGTAGGCATTGCAAAACTCCCAACAGCTGTTAAAAATTTAATAGTATCATACACAATGATTTTAATTAGCATATTTTTTTTAATCTAAATAAAAACATTAACAAAGAGATCTAGGGTTGAAAATAAATAAAACAATCTAGGAAGACCAGGAATCCAACCAATGATTTGAAGGTACATGCATTAAAAATACCTTTCTATCGGCAATGTAGAGCGCCTCAGCCAGCTTGGCGAAGTTTTCGTTGATATGAACCGTTTGCAATCCCCTCCCGTCGGCCGCCAGACGTTTATCTAGAGGGATGGTGTAACCCTAAAAAAAATAAAGACATTGTTTAGAGAGAAATAAAAGGACAAACTGAATAAATATGAATTTAGTTCTATTAACATTACCTTTGCATTTTTCCAGTTGGAGATGCACGGAGGAATCTTCCATTCTTGCTGTTCCTTAACTGTCATCTGAAACCAAGAGGAGAAAACATTTACCAACTAACATTTTTGTACTTTTGTTTAAAAAAGAAAATGTTATAGGGTTTAGCAGGACAAAAGTTGGAGAAGGTCTCTGCTGTATGTCACACAAGTGTGACTTATAGTCCCTAAAATACGATATTTGTAAGGAAAACCCTTCATAAACCAAAATGTAGAACTCCAAAAGAACCTTTCTGCTAGGCGAATGCATGACAGGTGCTGGTGGAGATGGAGGTCCACGAGGGATCTTCTTGTTGATTCTGCAAAACATTTATTTCTGATTAAATTTGGCTAGGTTAACCTCATTGCTGAAGGACATTTGTAATATATCACACAGGACTCAAAAGAGAGACATAATTACTTGAAACGTGGTGGTTCCATGGGGTCTCTCTGCATTTCCACCATGCGGATAACACGCTGTTTCGCCCCAGAATTGAAAGCCACTCCTTGCTGGGATGGGGTGTATCTGATGGACACAAGCAGAACACTTTCCTTTAGATATCAGAAAATATTTTGTATTGTTGCCGGATTGGACAACATTTAGATTTATTTTTCTCCACTGACAGATGAGAACTAATTTGATACCTGATGTACTGAGCTGGGGCTTGTTTGTCTGCTGCACGGACAGGCATGGCAGCAGCAATCTTTTGAGACACCTGCTTGCTGAGGGCAGCACGAGTCTTTTCGGTCAGCTATAAGAGGAACACAAAGGATCAGTCTCATTCAGCACAATTCCTTTGAATTTTATAGAAACAATTACTGTTGATGCAATATGTGATGGACTTTGGAAAACAAAAAGATGAAAAGCCTATGTTCTGATTAAAAACGACCTATACGTACCACAATAAAATGCTCAACTGTAGTAACATTTTATAACAAGTACTATTACTAATAAAATACTAGTATGTACTTAATGCAACTAAAAAAAACCCATACCACATCTTACCTCTTCAACAGATTCCTCATCTGGCTTCTGTAGTTCTGGTGGGTCGTCATTCATAACTTCTTTGGGAAGTAAATCTGTATACTTACTGAAGATCACCTACATTAAAGGCACACAATGTTCAGCCAAATATAGTTTACATTTTATCCTTTAAATGTGATGTTATTTGATTTAACATACCTTATCCTTGCCCTGTCCTTGCCTTGCAATCGCATCATACTTTATTTTTCCTTCCGCATCCACCTGCATAGTCAGGGCATTGGAGGTTTTCTTTTGGCGACCCATCTCCAGAGGAAACTGTGCCACGTGGATCTCGGGAAAAGCTCCCCCATCACCAAAGTCCTAAAGAACAACAATCATTTTCAATTGCAGTCAAAAAATAACACTTGGAAAATTCATCAACATGTTTGTGTCTAGATTGTCTTATCTCATCTTCTGAACCGTTTTACCCCCATTAGGGTCATGGGGGTGCTGGAGCCTATCCCAGCTGACTTCAGGCCAGAGGCAGGGCACACCCTAAATTGGTGTCTAGCCAATCACAGGGCACAATGAAAGAAACAACCATTCACACTCACACCTCGGGGCAATTTAGAGAGTCCAATCAGCCTACCATGCACGTCTTTGGAATGTGGGTGGAAACCGGAGTAACCCGGAGAAAACCCGCCCAGGTCCCCCATTGTGAGGTCTCACGCTCTAACCATTCAACCGCCGGGTCGCCCTTTTTAGGTTGTAATATTTCAAATTCCTTATTTTGAATCAACTAGTATCTGCATTTTTATTCCCATCCGCTTATGACAATTGATCTTGGTTCCTACCTCCATAGCCCGAGGAATCCATCCATGCCTATGGCCATAAGGAGGTGGTTCTCTTCGGGAAGTAACCAAGGCAGTTGAGTAGGACTTCTGGGCACGCAGTCTATCTTCTGCTTCTAGTTGATCCTGGGAGAGCTGGATGGGCGCCGGTAAAAAGCTACAAGCAAAATTGCCATTATTACCATTATTATTCAAGTTAACTGAAATCATGATACCTGGTTTACAAGTAAACCGTTTAAATATATAGTACTCCAACAGTGAACACGTATGGTGGCCTGCAACGCTAACGTTAGCTTTGCAACTGAAACTAAACTACGAGGTGGATCGTGACGTTCACCTTTGATGAGTTGGATCACTTGTAAATATGTGTGTTGATAAAGCTCACGAAAAGCAAATCTGTCAAGAATGTTACCGATTAAATCCAAAAAAAACACCCTAGTCGCTACACTTACCTCGCGAGAGCCATCTTTTTTCTTTTTCCGTAGCAACCTATTTCCGACTTCTTCTTTGTTGGTTGTAAGTTAACGTGGTAATGGACACCTGTACTGACACCCGCTGGCTGAAAATATAAACTACAGTTCTAAGGTTCTGTTACATACAGCAATGGAATTAAATCCACAGATATGATTTTCAATGTGTCCCAATATTTGAGACATCCACTGATAATATTCAAAACCTTTCATTTTATAATAAGATCAAGTATTATCTTACTTACCTAAGCAAGTGTTCCCAAACAATAGGATAAGCATAAGCTTTCCAATTGCTGCACGCTTATTTTTTGCAAATCATCGATGGAAAATGTGCAGAATTTGATCACTTTCAAAATTCCCTTCTAGCCTCTACGTACTGTAGCTAATTCTAAAACTTTTGGAGTCATTGCGGGCTTTTCTCTTTTGTAAATATTTAAACAGTATATGTCCATTATTAATATGATTCAAAAGAAAAGGCCATGTCAGGGTATATTATTCATTGCACTCTGGCAATGTCTTCACAGGGCAATGCATCTAATCATGAGGAGAATTACTTTCCCCCCGTTTTCATTTAATCCTTCTTCTGACCGCTACTGTCTGCGGGCACATAGAAAATGCGTGTGAAAATCATGACTGAATTAAATCTAGTCTTGGGCATCATCATCATCACCAGCATCATTTGCTATCACTGTCTTCATTAATTCATATATCTGTGCCAAAATGACATTGCCATCCCCTTTTCTGCACCCACGGTACCCCCACTTAAGAGACATTAAGCCGTTTAATACCATTTAACTTGCATGGCTGGCGGAGCGTGTTTTAATCACCTTGGAGGAGGAAGTGTCATTTTCATACTGGAATGCAATTACGTACATATTTGTCAGTATTTTGTTCTCGTTTGGTCATAAATACCTTTATGAAAGTGTCTCTTTCTTTTACTTTAATGTTTTTACAACTTTCTTTGTTTTGTTGGCCTGGCTTCTTTCTGCTACTTCTTTTTTTGTGTGGAACCATTCAACCATGCATACGCTGTCATACACATGGGACTATTATGGGTAAAGTGTGATCCCTCCCCGATAAGATGAAAGAACTGTCGGGCTTACCAGGCCGGAAACAGAGTTGAGGAGTTGTATTTTGCTACTGTTGATTCTTCAGCTCCAGACTACTGAGGGACTATGCGGATAAACTTGGAAGTGTGACTCGGCATATTTTCGCTAAATAGTTCAACATGTGATATAGAATCAAATTTCTTATCTTTCTTCTCATACACCTAGTAAACATTTTTTCTTCCACACACCCACGCCGTGCCATCATAAACTCATCAATTTCTTGAGCTATGAAAAGAAAAAGAAATTTTACTTTCCCAAGTACTTTTGGTGTGTCTGTTTTCAAATCTAAGCTATGTCAAAAATGATTCATGTCACGATTATTAGCAGGTATGCATTGGGAATAAGGTAGAAGAGGAAGCCAGAGCCTTGTCGCTACTCATGGGGATCAAATAGGAAACGAAAACAACTCCAAGTGGGCCAGCAGCCAGCTCGCAGTCTTCTGATATCACATACACCTTCACATGCATGCATAATTTCCATATACTACACCTCACACATACAAAGCGAGCCATTGATGCGAACACTTATTGCAAGAGGCACATCATGTTAAACCAAGTGATGCAATCCCAATGACACTTTCCTCATTGTGAAGCACTGCAGCCTTTCACCTGATAAAATTATCTCATGCTTAAATGCTTTCTTAAAACAGACGTGCTAGAATTCTCTTTTTATGTCAAACACGGTTACGTGAGGAACGCTGTCAGCTTTCAAAACCACTGTTCAGTTGTTTCTATGCAGTGACCTAGTGGAATGAAAACTACAGACGAGAAAAAATGTTATATGGAATTATCGGGCGTGTGTTGATTATTTATTGATATTTCATTTTGGGGAATAATTCCTATTTTATGACCAAAAAAGTTGCAGCAACAGCACCCAGACATGCTTTATCGAGTGTGTTGTGGGTTATAAAAGTGTGATCACAATCAGGGTTTGTTCTCTAATCTGATGCCCCCAACCAAAAGACCCTACTAGCTGGTAATATAACTTCTATCTGTCATCACCAGGATGGAGTCCAGAGGTAAGAAAACTATTTTAACTATCCTATTTTTATGTTCACTATTTGTACAGTTGGAACAAGATTTAAGTACAAAAAAAAACACCCAAGAAGTGCTTATCTTTTAGTCCTAGTTTTCAATGAAACCAATTATGGAACATGTTAAAGTACTTCCAAATGAAACATTCATCAAAAACATCTTGTTTCCATATTTATCAGGGAGGAGCCTATTGTTCAAGAGCATCATCTCTTTGTGGAACCACACAAATTGACTTTACGGCATCAACATCATCTTGCAGTTGACAAATTTAAGGAAATCCAGCAATTCACTGTATATAAAACACAGTGAAGCAGTGAAATGTCCTATAAACAATTGATACACTTTTCATGTCCAAGTCTGAGAGAACTAAAAACAAATTGTTTGTGGGTGAGAGTAGCGGTTAGTAAGAAGCATTTTCCCTGGAAGGCATTCCGTAGTCTTAAATGATAAATGACTAGTGGAACCACTGGATTTAAGACAGAGTGAGACTTCAACGACATGAATTAAAGCTCAATTCTTGTCACTTAATTTGTGGTGCACAACTTTGTCCTAAATTAATCTCAAATACAATAAAAGCATAGGTGGAACACAGAAATGCTTCATTTGTTTTAAGGTTAGGAATAGAGTTTTAACATTAGATTAGATTAGATAACTTTAGTGGCAAGAGGGTGAGAATACAGACACAGCAAAATACATTTTAGACATAAATACGTTAATAAATAAGTGTGTTGCTGAAATATATCCATATCCATAATTATATCCATCTACATCTACATATATGTATATAAATACATATGTGTATACACATACATACTTACATAAATATACATAAACATACATACACATAGATGTACATGTATATTACATGTACAATTAGATACGACTAATTGAATTAATTACAAAACCTATATTTGTTATGATGGTGAATTTTATTCATCAGAAGCTAAAACTTTTTGAACTTTAAACCTGTGTATACTTGGGAAGTACAGTTAGTCAAGCTTTAACAGGGTAGGATTATTTCTGTATGACATTCAGCCACAATATCTTAGATTGTGAAGGGAACAGATTTGTCCATTATTTATCTGTGAGGCAATGTGTACGATCAATATCCATCAATGTGTAGTATACAAAACAATTAATTTTCAACACCGCTTGTGAACAGTGTTTTCCCTTTTGCATCAATAATCCAACTTCAAAAAAAAGTGTGAATTTCTTTGTGTTGCTTGTCTCCTTCCTGACAGAATTGCTTAGTAAGAAGAAGTACAAGCAGACATTATCAACAGACTAGAATTTGAAGTTGTGAAAAGAGATATCTTCCACACTGATAAATCTTTCCCTTGTATAACCCCCCCCCCACTTTCTCTCCCCCACAACACAGCCTATGGGAGGAAATCAGCAATTATTGGTGTCTAGGCACCCCAGAGAGCTACAGTTAATACACACACACACACACACAAACAAATTAAATTGAAATTTTATGACCTGAAATGAAGGTCGTGTAAAGCAATATTGGCCCTTTTTAGCCTCTAGATGGCAGAAAAACATAAACAAGGCCTTTAAAAAAAGGCAATTCCAACCCACTTCTCATATGCTTTCACCAAATACCTGCTGCTATTTGCATATACAACATAGAACCCAATTTGCATGAAAAAGACACTGCATCATCTGCATGATGGTGAGGCTTTGTATGCATACATATGCTTCTTTACTGAGAGTGTGCTTCAGTAAAAGCCTATGTGAGAGCACGAGAAAAAGCATTAGTAGTCTACGCCTGATAGAGCCGGTACTGGCCGGTCAGGGCCGCTTTGCATCAGCAAGCGAGCTGTCTGACATATTATTTTCACCTCTGGGTTTTGGACTTTATCCAAACTGAATAGTGCATTCAAGGTGGTTCAACAACATCAACAAGAGAGTTCAAATCTCTTGCCCCAGAAGCGATTAATTAATTAACTTAAAATGGCTTTATTGTCCAGAGACATTGATGTGGAGGGGGCTGAATATTCAGCCCATCTTATTCAAATACTCAAACGTGAACTACACTTTAATGTAATTACTCAAGGGGCCAGGCTGTGCTTATAGTAGATAAAGCCTGTTTTGTGGTGTGTTCATGTTTTTTTTAACACGGCAAACTGTAGTTCTGATGCTGTAACCTTGAGGGTGGGAAAGAGGACATTATAAGGCGCTGCTGGTAGCAGAAGTGATGTCGCAATTCTGCTAATCTCTAAAGGCTGTTAGCCAATGAGGGGGGCTGATAGTGAGTATTGGTGTCGTCTCCAGCCGTGTAGATATGTATCGCCCTAAATTTGAGCCCTTAAAGTCAGTCGATGGATTTTAACATGATTTAAAACAAGGGTGTCAGACTCGGGTTGCTTCGCGGGCCGCTTTAACATCAACTTGATTTCACGTGGGCCGGACCATTTTAGAAATAATATTTAGATTTTTTTAAATAAATTGATTAAAAGAACTGTATTAAAAGCCCTGAGTGTTCAGTTTTTTTTGTATACATCTAAAACAATGTTTATTTGAGCTTTTTTAAAATACATTTTTAGAATTTACCAAGTGACTTTTGAACTAAAAACACAGAAAAAATTGATTAAAAATTACAATTATTGATTTAAATGTGGGAAAATCAGGAAATTTAATATACATCTATACTCTTCATTTTAATTTGATCCTAAAACTGAAAGTCGGCACTCATGATTTACTTTCTCGGGCCACACAAAATGATGCAATGGGCCAGATTTGGCCCCCGGGCCACCACTTTGACACATGTGACTTAAAGCATTTGACAGCAACCTGATTTTGTGCTCCGTTTCACCTCCAATAAAGGTGACGCCATTTGAGCAATCGATACAACACATGAGGCTCACACAGTTGAGCAGTAGAAAGCACTTTCTCAAACCCACATTTTTAGTCTCTGATGTGCAAACCTGCGTCACTCAACTCTTGTTTAACCTGTCACAAGGGGGCATTTTAAAATGGAACTGCATTGAAGTTAACTTATCTAATATCAGGAACACGACAATAGCAAGACTTATATGCAAAGATTCCTGCCATTCGATTTTTAGTAACTCCCCCAAGCCACAGCACAACTTTTTGTTTTTGTGTTTTTTGGTTTACAACCCAATGCTTTCATCGTTATACTTACCTAAGGCGACCAGTCGCCAAATTCTCCTATCTCTGTTTGAAGCTTTATTTAGTCTAAAGACATTTTTTTTCTTTTTAAATGTCTAAACATTCTTTTAAGGGAAACTCAAGCCTGCAAAAACACTGACAGACATTGTGGTTACATATTTCTATTTTAACTAATTAAGAAAACTATAATAGTTTACTGTTAATTTTCCCAAGTGGATACTTTCAGACTTTATACCATTTTTTTTCTCTTCACTTCCAACTGTGTTGCTTAGCTACTAGTTTCACCAGCAATTTCAGTAAACTTTCTATAAGAAGTTTAATTCTGTAAATCCGGAAACGTTTAAGGTGTGGGTCACTAATGGGGTAATTGTTTACTTTTCTGACTTTAGAACTTTTGCAGTCTGAGTCGAATGTTTGTGATTGATTGGCTTCCAGTTTACGGTGAAGTTTGCCTTAAACACTAATTGTAATTGTAATACACACAACTGTAATGTTGCTTTGTTTATGATGATTATTGATTTTTTTTTAGATTAGCAGGAATACTACATGCATATTGTTTAAAACTGGGTGTATGGAGTCGCCAATACAGTGATACCACGACATACGAACCTACTGCGTTCCGGGACTGAGCTCGTATGTCAATTTTCTTGTAACTCAAATGACAATTTCCCATAGAAATGAACTAGAAACTAATTAATTTGTTCCAACCCTCTGAAAAAACACCAAATTCAAATTCAACCCTTCAGTTATTTTTGTTTTAACTGTCATATTCCACTCCAACGAACAATAATCTAAAATGTAAATGTGTTTCATCAAAGTCATGCTTTACAAACAATCACAAGTGACGAGTTTGTTGCAAATTGCGCATAGGCAAAAAAAATGAATAAATAAATTCTACTGTAGCCGTATCTTGGAAACGAAACAAACGTTTTCTACATCTAACATTTCCATATGCTTCAGGCCAAGCAACAGGTATCCTCCATTTCCAACAAAATAAAACACAACTGGAAAAACAGCTTTTTTTATATTGTTTTGCCAATTTTTTTGCAGACAGATGGAGAGAGCATACAGAAAAAAACATCGTTGTGCTGCTCTTTCAACATAAGGAACGTGATTGACTGCTTTTTCTTTTGCAGGTTGCCAAATCATTTACATTTTTTTTTCTTCCGTGGGCTCGATTCCCGCTGGTGGCGGTATGATTGTGAAATGGTCGTTTGTCTCTTTGTGTAGCCTACGGCTGACTGGTGACCAGTCTAGCATGTAGTCTGCCATTTGCCTGAAGTCAACTGGGTTAGGCTCCAGCAACCCCTGCATCCCTTTCAAGGAAAATGAATGAAAGAAAAAACCCAAAATGAACTGCTACAATGGTGTTATTTTTCGCTTTATATCATTTTCTGTAAATTGGTAGCACTTTATAAAGGTAAATGGTAATATGGATATAGTATTCCTGTATTCAGCACCAATCTGATTCCAGTTAACAGTAGATTTGAAAATATCACGTGTATTAGATCATGTGGTTCACCATTAAGTAGTCATGCGTGACAGAAATATACAAGGCATGAAATTAGCTCTTCTATGATTTGTCTCCATGGACATCATCTGAAAATGGTGCAGCATTTCCGTTCCAAATGAGATGGCAGATTAGATTTCAAATTAGGGGTCAACACTGATGAACTGTAGAAATATCAAATGTGCTAACATAATCTGAGACTGTATTATAATTGTACAAATATATGAATAATGTGTGATACATTTTTAAGATCATTTTTGGATGTGGGACTGACTGAAAGCTTCCCTAAATTTGGGATTTTTTATATAAAGGGCAATGAAGAAAAGCAGAAAAGTGTATGTAAATTAGTAAAGATGTTTGTATTCATCTGACAGTTAAATCGTCAAGAATTACAAAACAATATTCAGCTAGGATTTTAAAATTATCATTATAATTTTTAAAAAAGGTTAAAAGATGAATATATGGTTGTGTTGGGAGATACTCTGACCATCTTTGGGGTAATGGAATTTTGGGACTATAACTATTAAGGCATTCACCAACAATTACAAAAAACTATTAGATCAAATTGTATAATGGGATATTTATACCATAAGACATTTTTTTCAGTAGCAAAAACAAAAAAGATAGATGTTATAGACATTAATTAGCTTGTCTGATTGAGAAAACCAAGATTTTTGAGTCGAAACTGATGAGACCAAGTTCAAAACAAATGCAAAACGATAATAATTCTTTTTTAGAGCTACCTTCCTGAACATGCATTTATATCCGTGACACTGTTTCCAATTGTATACCCTCAGGCTAGCATAATAATAAGTGGAGACAAAGCCCTATACAATCTGTTTCGCATTAAACAAAGGAAGCAGACAATGATCCAATCAGAACGGAGCTTATCCTTTGATCAATTTGAATACCTTGAAAAATGGCCCTTCGGACTTGAAGTAACTTGAAATCCTGATAAAAGGACATGAAATATTAAAGATAGAAGATAAGTGTGAGCTAAGTATTGTTAGGATATTATTTCTTCTTAGAGTAAAGATTTAACCTTGATAAAATTCACAATATATTTTACTTGCCTAAAACAAACACATCAAACCTGTAAAAAATAGAAACAATTCATATGTCCGTCTAATTTTAGTAATATTAAACACATTTTAGCACTATTAAACCACTAGTTATTTGTTACTTTCTTAGTATATGGCGAATTAGAACAAATACAAATATTTTTCCAATCCAATATCCTGTTTTGGCTGTTTTTTCAGAGGGTTGGAACAAATAAATTTGTTTTAAATTCATTTCTATGGAAAACGTTCATTTGAGTTACGAGTAAATCGACATACGAGCTCAGTCCCTGAACGAATTAAGCTTGTATCTCGAGGTACCAATGTACTGATAGTGCCATCCTGTAATACCTCATTTAACATGAAGAAAAAAAGATTAATGTATGGATGTTTTGTCAAATACCATTCATGATTCTCATAATATACCAAATAAGAACCCGTTTTGAGGCATAGGGATTATTTGCAGGAAATTTCCTTGCTTGTTGAGATGTCTGATGCTCTTGCCCTTAATCGGATCAACACACAACCATTTTATATTCCCACGCGGCGTCTATTCATCCTTGTCGCATTCACAAAACTACGTCTATGTGTTTGGGGAAAAGAAGCCACTTGACATTGACTCAATTGACCTGGCTGCCCCGCTGGATTGAAGTGTTTTTGGCAGAATGAGCAAGGTTTCAAGGTTATGGCCAGCGATTCAATGTAACGTTACATGGCTTGTAATATTTCCTTTGGGATAGACGGCAAATTTGTGGATGGCAGGTGATTTTTAGGCCTTTGTTTAAGAGGAAGGATTAGGATTTAAGAATTGAGATTGATCCACTGACAGCAAAAGTTTCTCTATTATGCTCATTTATTTCACCTTTATAATAATGATGAACCTAACACTTAATATATGTAATGTTTAATATCTAAAATAAGCAAAGCATTCTAACATTCCTAATAAGCAAAGAGTTAATATGTGTAGTGTTTAATATACATCTTGTACTGAATTACAGTAAATCACGTAATACATTTTATTTGACTAGATTATATATAACATGCCACATTTACAAGAAAATATTTCTCTAAGTCGTGAGTGATTCAGAGTCAGGAAGACAACCTTGTTGTCTCCAGCAGCATAAATTTTATATTGTTTGTGGTCCTACACACAAATACACATCTTTTTCGATATGTCACATATAGTGACAGCAAACAGGGCGTACGAGAGGTAATCAACCTCGGCACTCTGGCCTTAATAAGTAATAAAACACTTCATCAGGCTCCACTTTTGTGCCATTGCATGCTCAACTCTGTAATTAATGTCACCTCAGAATTGTTTTGGAGAAAGATAAAAGAGAGAAAGTAGAGGAAAGATGAGGAAATGAGCCGTTAAAAGCCTGACAACAAGCTTGGAGCAAGTTGGTTTGTTTGTGTGATAATGGAAGGAATACAACATTAGGTCTTTTCGGGAGATGCGATACTTTATAGAGGAACACGATTGTTGAAATGTTGCTAAAACATAGTGCAGTGTGATCTAAAAAAAAAAGAACATTCTACTAATTTCATGGATTATTTAAATTGTATTTCTAGTTTAATGCGAAAAGCTTCATTTCTAAATTTTACACATAAAGTCTACAACTGCCATCAGTTTATGAATGTTGTTTATCATCAAAATGAACAACAATAACATGATTATTATTAATTACGATATCTGCTTTTAAATCAGTGTTCCTTCTGATCATGAATAGGTGTCAATAACGGATAGCTTTTGAACTCATTCTCTACCACACATCATTGTTTTCCATGCCTACATGACCACAGAACTTATAAAAAGAAATATTAGATTCCCACATTTCATCATTGAACATCCTACATTATGGTTATGGTATGATGGGTTACTTTTGATGCAAATGAAGTGCTGATTCTGGACCCTGAAGCTTTTAGGATTCTTAGACTTATGCATGAACAATATTCTGTTAATTTTGTCCTTTTAATTCAGCATTTGTGCTTTGGTTTGTTATGTTCGGGGAAAATCCTTATGGGCCACATGATATAAAAAATGTTCAAATGCATCCCCACCACTGCAGGCATTGATATGGTCATAGCAGAATAGACATATATAAGAAAATCCTTCTCAGATTGGATCATTTTAAAAGTGATAAAAAGTTCTTTTTCATGAAGATATGAAAAAGGTACTCTCAGTACTTTTCCATTAAAATTTTAATTGTTTTTGATTGAAATAGTCACATTAAATAGCCAAAGTGTATGGCTCGGAAAAATTTGCATCGTTTAGAAATTTCAGCAGGTACACGCTGGGGAAATGAAGGTCATTTTTTTTTCATGTGGACCCCCATGGGCCCCGTAAATGTGTCAAGCATAAACCAAGCTTTACTCAGCATGGACCACCTGAACACAAAGTTTTACAGAAATACACTATACAAATCTTAATTGTAAACTATAGCAGCACTTACTGATTCATTAGAACTTGGATAATTACAATTGGAATATTCATAGATACAGATAACACTTGCTATTCTGCTAATAGTCTGGTTTTAAAGTGGAATATTTGATTCAGGACTCCAATTGGATTTCATTGTGCTGAGTTTGGAGTCTGGTAAATATTTTTTTTCCCCCTGCTCCTTCGTGCTTTCCTCTCATTCCATTTTATAAACGTTTTCCATAATCACTTGTAGAACAGGAAGAGGTTGAGTGGCTTCATTAATTATAACTGTGTATGTGAAAGGTAGAATGGTGCAGGTAGAGGAGGAGGAAAAAGTGATTTTGCTGATGAAGCACATTAGGAAATAAGATCATGCAGTCAGACATTAGACCTTAATTTCTAATGATGATTCAAAATTATTACAGCATCAAACAAATGAGTCTTTCCAGCCAAGACAATGAACAACAGGAATAATTATGTATTCTTATAAGTAATCATAAGCTGATAGCAGGACATGTGGAGAAACAACAATGTACTCGCACTAACGCCCATGTTTAATTTAGACTCTACTTAATAAGCCTCATTTGCAGTATATTTCCAGCTACTACCACGACACCCTAGTTTGCCCATAATGTAGGTTTTGGCCATTTTACTTCTGTATTTAAATCTTAATTGCTATTTTTTTTTTCCATGGCCTGTCACACTGACTGTAAAAGGCTTCTGAGTCCAATATAAGCAGACCATTGGAGCTCATAGTTCTCATTTTGGGAAGCGCACATTATTTTATTTTTTACATGGTGGTCATTTTCTGTCAGTCTTTGCCCATTCTATTTATTCTATTATATATTTATTTATATGTGTATATATATTTTCAACCTCGGTCACAGTAGCTCCATACGCTCTTCCTTGTTTTGTGTGCTTGCTGTTTTTCTGTCTTAATGATTTGATTTAATGATTCCTAATGATCCCATATACTTTGCTTTGTACTTTGTGCTTTTTTTGCTTTGTTGTTCTGCAGCCTTTGCAACTGTATTGTCAAACTTATAACTATACATGTGTAACTATGTCTTTCCTGTATCTGCATTCTCACCCTCTTGCTACTGTGACAAAGAAATTTCCCAAATACGGGATGAATAAAATTATCCAATCCAATAATTATTTCAATTATCTCATTTACGAATGGCAAAACGGATGTATGAAATGCTTGTATCTTGGGAAGACAAAACCTGCAAGAAACATTGTTGCATAAGTGTAAGAAATGCCAAGACAGCTTTCAAATCCGAGCTACTTCACCACCCTCCGCCCCGCCATTGAACTTGCAAGAAAAAGAGATGCTTGTCAATGCTCACTGAGGCAATCTTGAAACAGCAGGATCTTGGAGCTCCTAAAGCTTAGATGTATTTCAGGTACAAAACAGTTTTGATTGACACAATGCCTTTCTTGCCTCTTCTAATTCCTATGAAAAGATAGCATATTGAAGCTTGACTCTGAAAACTGATCACGCTTTCCCAAAAGGTAGAACCTTTCCCACACGGTTCCATTACTGCTTGTCTTTCTGTGTGCATTACATACAAATTTCCTTCTAGTCTCTCATGGGGCTCAAAACTGTAGAAACGAAAGGCTTGCTGATCAATGAAATCTTAATTCTAGTGAGGATTATAGTAGAGGCATTAGGGCCCATTGATTAGTATTGCAAGTGCCTGCTGCGGTATGAATGGAAAGTCGATAGAAAGCTGACAAAGTCCTCAGACCCTCTAGTATGGCACAGAATGAATTTACTGTAAATGTGAAATACTACATACTTTATTCATGGTAATGTTGAAAATGTTTATCTGGACTATATTTGCTTGTTGTCTTTTTGAATCACTTTAAAATGAAAACAAGCCAAGACTTTGAATAGTTATCTTTTGTTTTATAATAAATGACCACATCAATTTTTGTCCTCTACCCCCATCAATGTCTTTCACTTCATCAACGCATACAGTTCAAATTCCGCCCCATTCCCTTCAAAAGCACTCCTTCACCACCCGTCGTATCTCATGGACATGCAACCTATATAAGTAGTGGTGTCTGGGGAGGATATGCTAATGGACATGGACACTATAGCATCAACCCACTTTTACCAGACTATCCTACATCACTGATATACTACACAAATGTAACAGAGAACAATTACAAGTATGCCATCACTCTTCATTGTGTCTAGATTTTTGTATTTTAGAATCACAAGTGGACTTAGGTTCAATTATTGAAGTACTATTTACCAGAATGTAATACTCTTTATTAAATAGTGTCTCAAATCAAAAAGAAAGTGCCCCCAAAAAAAACATAGTTTGAAAAAGTAGCCCCCAAATAAAAAAATATATTTTTACATTCTGATTTTAATGTTCTACCCCCCCCCCCAAAAATAACAATAAAAAATCCACTTAAAAAAATTCAGATAATCTAACATTATGCCATACTAGTGAATACTGAATTTCATACGGTACCATAACTTTATTTTCCAACATTCCACAAGTTTTCATGAGATTTTATGTGGCATTTCATCATTCGCATACTAACTACTTCTGCAGAAATTGCATCAACTAGTTTTCTGAAGCTAATGCTCATAACACTTTTAGGTGATGTCATTCAGCACTAACTCCCAAAGCCTTTTGTCTCTACATGCTTCAGTAGTTATTTATCTAACCTAATTCATAATAAAATTACTCTAAATCGTACATTCCAATCCCTACATTTTCAAAATTAATATTGATCTGACATTCAACTTTTTATTGCTGATGTCGAGCTCTAACTTTTCATGAATGGCGGCGGAAACTTTTGCAGTAAAGGGTGGTGCAACATTGAAGCAATCACTAAAACAATTGCAAATGAAACTATTGTCATTTTTTTTAAACTTCAATGTTTCATCAAACTATAGAAAATTTGCGATAGCAATTACTGCAAATCTGCATACACAATCTATACTTATTATCTCTTTAGCAAGATAACACACATCTGTTGCATGTAATGTAGTCTGTCTAATAAGAGATAACGGACAGTAATGCAACAATCAGCAATGAGCAGTCATTAAGCAGACAATGAAGGGAGCAAAAAAGGGGCCAACCGTCGTTATCGCTGGGCACCACATTTCTCATCCTCATCCTCTGGTGCCCGTCATCCAAACTATAATTAACTCCTCAAAATTGCCTCGCCATGTCCCCAAATGGAATATCACACAACCGAAGATTATTTGGTTTCTATTCAGTGTTGGCTGATAATAATAATGACAATCTACAGGCAAACATGAGAGCAAACAACAAAGTATTGCCTGAACAAGACCCAAATGGACAATTACGTCAGATTGAACCAAAAAAGTCCAAAATTTAAGAACGTTTGGTGAGTTTGCTATAGAATGAAAAACACAGCCTTGATTAAGCCATCCTATGAAAGACACAAAATACTTATTGGACCAAAAATGATATGGACAATGTTAAACATTTGTTCAAAAATGTGTACTACAGGGTTTTCTGGACTATAAGTCGCACCTTTTTTCATTGTGAATTCTTCAGCTTGTGTAATTTTTACATTTATGGTCCGTCAAATACAGTAATTACGTTCTGAAGGAGGGGTTTTAAGGCATGTAGGATAGATACTTGTTAGACAGGCATAAATGTGATAAAGTATGATGCCTCTTCCAATCAATAAAGCCTAGCGAAACATAACTTCTGATTTAAAACCCTTCTCCAACCCTGAACCCCTAGAGGCCAATGCCCAGTGGGAGCAACTGCACCAACACCACTACCCACCACACCAAGCATCGGTTTTATGTCTTGACGATCTGGTGCCATTTTCTCATATCACTTTCTTGGTTCTTGGCGTGCTGTACTTATGTTTTTGTAAAGAGAATTGATTTCCATATGATTCCATCTAAAATTCTCCTAGGATTAAACTGCAGTCAAACATTCACTTGATTCCCATAGAGGGTTAACGCACAAGTTGCAGACAGAGTGGGTGGGCTGGAGGGATATCGCTATAAAAAAGGGGGAAGAAGAAAGAGCAATCGAGCTTTAGGCCTCAGTAGGTGTGTTACATCATAGAAGTGTAAAAAAGATTGGGTCAGGAGGGAGTTTATATCCCATAGGAATACATTTTAAAGCTGTCTTATACTTCATAAAAACATCCCACTCCATACTTCATATATATGCATATATATACATACACATGCATATACATATATACACATGCATATACATATATACACATGCATATACATATATACACATGCATATACATATATACACATGCATATACACATGCATATACATATATACACATGCATATACATATATACACATGCATATACATATACACACATTCATATACATATATATATATATATATATATATATATATATATATATATATATATATATATATATATATATATATATATATATATATATATATATATATATATATATATATATATATATATATATATATATATATATATATATATATATATATATATATATATATATATATATATATATATATATATATATATATATATATATATATATATATATATATATATATATATATATATATATATATATATATATATATATATATATATATATATATATATATACATATGCACACCAGTCACCCCTGTGACCCTAATGAGGATAAAACTTCAAAAAAATGAGAAGAGAGAAGATATATGTACCAGGTTACTCCACGTGATCTTGCTGTGTATCAGGGGCTTTTACTGGCCAGTACACTGCACTTATGGTTTTACATCATGCATATGCATTATGAATGAGCCACTGTAGTGCTTATTAGTATTATAGCCTTAATATTGATAGCTGGACGCTGCCAGGGGAGTGACATTAAAATTAAGCAAACAAACAACGTCAAATTTTTCTGTAAGAGGTGAATGGTTGCCCTCATTCTCTCTATATATTAAAGTATGTATTCAGCAATGGGCTCTCTCTCTTTCCAGCTCTATCGTCTTTGCTGTGCCCGGCGAAACGTCCTCCGGAGAACTAATTCTTACCACTTTATTTCCCGTGAGCTTTCGTTAATTGTGTGATTGCAATCGCACCATGCGGCTACTGCGGTGACAGGAATAGTGCACATTTGTTCTGAGTACACATTTTACAACACACTGAATGTCATAAACAGAGTCCTCGTGTGTTCTTCTGATATGCAGTGTGGATTCTACTACACTGTGTTAAATTGAATACAACACTTAGAAAGAGGATATAAATATAATACAAGAGCACAGTATAAAAATCTCAGGCCTTTATATTGGCGCAGGTATGTACTTATAATTTTCAAAGCAGTCACTTGAAAGACATTTGGGCACAGCACAATGTATTTGTTGTATATTTTAAAATTAAATAAAAGATGAATAATAATAAAAGGACTCACAACATTTTTTTTAGAATGAAAGTAAGGGGTGCGGGGGACATAATTTCTGTGAAAAAATTTATTTTCAGCTGTTCAACAGGGTGAATGTGTGGAATAATATTTTGCTCCTGTTTATTCTTCAGCTCCAGACTACTGAGGGACTGTGAGGATAAACTTGGAA
This sequence comes from Stigmatopora nigra, assembly GCF_051989575.1. NCBI lineage: Eukaryota > Metazoa > Chordata > Actinopteri > Syngnathiformes > Syngnathidae > Stigmatopora > Stigmatopora nigra. The sequence continues at coordinate 5,136,435 of NC_135509.1, read as the reverse complement.
GAGTGACTGCATATTTTCAACCTCGGTTTACTAACAGATGGACAAATTCAAATGCCATCCAATGATTTTTTATATTTCATTTTTGTAAAAGAAATATAAACACTACGACCTACTAATGCTTATATTTGTTTAACAAAAAATGGAATACCTAGTGACTAAGTACTATACATACTGTACATAGGTCTGGCATTTTTGAAAGGGCAGATAGAGGTTGTCAAACTTTTGTCTGACTGCATTTTATGACACTATAAAGAGCAATATAAGATGCACTTATTTTGAACCAGGAGGTCAAAGCAATCAAAATTGAAAGTCATTGAAACATGTTTGTGTTGTTGATGGTGTGACAGCATTTTACAAAAGTAATTTCTGCAGCATTTTGTAATCAAATCCAGTTTATGAAACTGCTACCGTCTGCTCAATTTTCTTCGAATCGCATTTCTGGCAGCTTGAGTATATTAAGGTGAATGAAGGTAATAAAACACTTGAATACCCCCGTGCTAGACCACACAAAACTGACAGTGGTTAATTACAATTCACAATAGATTTTCAAACATTTCCCCGTAGAAAGGAAATCAACGCAATGTCACAAACAACTTTGCAAAAGTTAATAGTCTTTGCTAACCCTGAGGGAAATGTCAACAAATTCCATCCAAGTGACAAAAAGAGTTTGTTGAAATAATCTGTCCTTCTTTGCCTTTCACATTAAAAGTAAAAATAATTTTGGCCTTCAAATATTCACAACATCTCCCTTTGGTTTTCCTATTCTTTTCATTTCCTTCCTCGTCATTTATCTTGTTTTGTTTGCGGCTTGACGAGGCTTTATGTCATACTTTATTTTCCTTTTCCTTTACAACATCCCACTTTCATTTCCTCTCACTGGTTCCTTGTTTTTGGCTGTTTATCACAGACATATTTACTATAGCAACATTTCCCCTTCAGGAAAAAAGTAAGGCTCGATGGTTTGACTTATGCGGGATAATAGAAGTGTTCTTTTTCCAATAGGAAACATATTTCTAATGCAGGCTATCCTCAACGGCAGGCACATTGACACTAATCATCTTTAATCGATACTAAATGATAAGAATATTAATTACACTTTAGACTTTTTCCACAAAGAAAGTATATGTAATGCACCCTTTTTTAATTGTTCAGGTGCAATCTGAGGCCACACGGCTTCAATTTTGAATTGTTTGTTTTTTGTCGTTCATAAAAATGAAATTATGAGGGAAATATGTTATTCGTAGGGTGGCTGAACACATGGGCCTCAGATTTCTGGGGTCAAAGGTTCAAAACCAGGTCAGTCCTCGCTTTGAGGAGTTTGCATTTTCTACCCGGGCTTGCGTGGGTTTTCGCTGGGTACTCCAGTTTCCTCCCAGATCCCAAAAACATGCAGTGTAGGCTTGTTGGACACTCTAAATTAATGGCAATGAAACATGGAGTGGGGATACAGGAAAGAATGAGGGAAGTGGTGTGCAAATGAAAACTTTAATAACTTAGGTTATTATCTTAAGAAAATACCAACTTAGATATCAAATTAGATAATTAAACCTGATGGGAAGACATGTGGAAATGAGGGATAATCGGACAGGACAAAAGGGGGAAAAAGCAAAACCATACCAAGCAACACATACAACAAACATATGGATAATTTTGAGTCTTAAATGAACTATTTTGATTAAACATTACTTTTTATATGATTCAATATTAATCATTTTTCATTACCAGTTTCTGTATTAGGATCCTATCCCAAAAATCTCAGGCGAAAAGCGGAATACACCTGAAACTGGTCGGATTTAATATGGCTGCTCTTAAAATATTACTATTATTATTATTCTTATTATTGACGAATAAATGCACAGAATGTTGTTTGTGAATATTGACAATACAGCTTCAATACTTAAACATATGGCAAAACAATGAACACATTTAAATATGTAAAGGTCTATGCTAGAATACATATATAGCTTCTTTTTTAAATATAAACATTTACCTTTACTTCTTGCTGTCACAAACGAAGACAAGTGACATTCCAATCTTTTTCCACTTGCCTTTCATGTTGACTGTTTGTCTGATATTTTTTAGCAATGTTCTGAAGTGCCACAATTCGAGGATCACCAGGTGGAAGGTTTTCCTTATTTTTGCGAGCAAATCGCACTTTCTTATTCATTTTAACTTGCGCTACACGTCTCTGATGCTCCTTCTTTGCTTCTTTACTGACTGCTTTAGCCAGCAGCTTGCTTTTGAGGAGGGATTCCAATGATGGTCTCAGGTGGTCCTGGGAAAAGGTTATGTTTAACAGGTTGTATTCACATACCATTTGATTTCATACTCTTATATACTTGTAATTCTTGCTAGGATGGCTCTAAATGCCTTACTGTCAAGTTGAGCATGTTGTGAAGCAATATGCTTAGTTCGTTGGAGTACTGTTCAGGGAAACTGTTTAGGAAAGTCCCTGTTGTCAAGTTCTGTGTCAGTACCTTTTGTTGTGGGCCAGGAACAAAGCGGCTGTAAGGAGAAATTAGGACAAATTTACATCACACACTTTAAACTGAAAAAATATCTAATGGCTAAATGAGTTTGCAAACTTACCAAAGAGTACATAGTTCGTACAGCAAACAGCCCAATGACCATATGCTGCATTTTTCGTATTGGTGCAACTGGTAATGTGAGAAAGAAGAATAAATTAATGTTCAAAACACTTTAAAACAGGGGTGACCTTTCCAAGTTGAAGACAAATCAAAGTAATTTAGTAATTGTCTTCACAGCAAGTGACAAAAATGGTAATTATATTAGATTAGATAAACTTTATTTCATCCATTTCAGTCACAGTAGCAAGCAGGCGAGAATACAGACACGGGAAAATAAATTTTAGACATAAATAAATAGGTATTAAATAAATTAATGAATAAATAAATAGATATACAGTTGTGGTCAAAGGTTTACATACACTTGTGAAGGACATTATGTCATGGCTCTCTCTTGAGTGTCCAGGTTTTTCTACAACTCTGATTTTTCTCTGATAGTGATTGGAACAGATACTCAATGACTCACATGCACACATACATATAGGTGTATAAATATCGTTATACATACATACACATAGATGTACATGTATGCATCCAGTTTTGGTGTTAACATTCAGTCATTTCTTTTGTTAAAAAGCCTGACAGCTGATGGGAGGAAGGATGATAATAATACTCACCAATGGTGAGTAGGAGGGCTTTCCAAGCTTCACATTCTGCTCACTGTCCAGGTAAATGTTATCTGGTTTTAAATTGGGATGGAAGAAGTTGAACCTTCTTTCACTAGTCCTATGAAACTTTTCGAGGGCTGAAGTAAGCTGGGTGATGATTTTCACGATCAACTGTTCATCCAGATAAAGTCTGACAGGCAAAAATGCATGAGTATGTTGTATAATATAATCTAAATCGTATACTTTTTAAAAAGAAAATATTCCAATATTAAATACAACAACAAATATTAAGATTGATGTATCTATCTCACCTTTCTCTTATTGAAGAAGCAATATAACTGGCCAGGTTTCCACTCATACAATCCTCCATAACAATGTACAACTTGCTGTTAATGCTATCAATGATGTAGTCGTAACATCTCAAAATGTTTGGGTGCTTGAGGTTCTTCAGGAATTTCACTTCGGACATCAACGTGTGTGTCTCGCTGTCCGTCAAAGTAGCATAACAAAACTCTTCCCACACCACAACCTTTGCACAAACGTTTCATGGTACAAACTTGTAAAAAGACACAACTACAGTGACTATAAATGAAGGTGGCAAGAAGTGCAAATAGAGTGTTATTCTTCATCAATCAACACTACTGGATTATCCCCCTTTTCTAAGATTTTACTTGATATATTTTAAACTGTCACATTGATTACATAGTGACATTAAAACGCCATTTTGATACTCACTCTTCCATCAGATTTTCGTCGTATCTTCTGACATTTTCCATGGGAACCCATTGTGATTGTGTAAAGGACGTCATACCCACCAAGTGGAGATGTCATTTTAAAGTATAGGCTAAGATTAAAACGCAACTTCTTAATGTTTTTTTCTTACAAAGTAGCCTCTTAAGGCGATTAATTGCAAGTAAGTCAGTTATGATTAACTTTCTGTGCAACAATGTAGGTCTTGACGTCCTGGTTGTGTTACTGCAAATGACACGAATGACAGAATTCAAAGAATTAAATGAAAGACCAAAGTATCAATCGCGATTGGTTGGATATCAGGACAACTCTGATTGGTTGAAATCAAACTCTGAGATTAGAAGGCGGGTTCACCTAAAAAAGCAGCAATTAGACAGATCAAGATGATTTCATCACCCCCACCAATTAATCATGACAGTTTAAATCTGAAACATTTTGCAGGAGACTCACCCCATTCACCAATTAATTTGTGTATTTCTCTGTGCAATATGTATTGAATTATTTACTTTCAAAATGAAATAAATTAGTCGAGTGCTATTTTATTCCCATTAGCATACTACAGTGCCCTTCAATGTATTTTCATTTTAAAAATTAACACACACATTTAAACATTGATGAGTCCTACTTATATTACTTTGTCTTCTTTGCTACTTGGGTGCTTTTGGTGGTCATTTATTAACAAAGCAGATAGATAATTAGATTATGGACCATTTAAGTAATGTGAATAAGTGGGTATTTCAAATACACACAACTCAGACATTTAGAAGTTGGGCCCTTTGTAATGAAGTAATTAATTTAAATTTGTATTTACCAGTTTTTCTCTTTTTTTCAAGTACTCATCCACATTGTTTGGAGCAGTATTTCTTAACCTGGGTTCAGTGAGGCGGTCTTAGGGGTCCGGTAGAGCCTCTGCCATGGAAGTCAAGACACATTGACTCATCATAACATGCCCAGCTTGACCATCACTGGCTGCAGATGATCACATGACATTGCTTGGCCAATCTGTGCTGCAAGGAATTTATATCTGGGATAAAAAAATTACTGTTTTGTACCGTTTCAAATAGTGAAGAGAAAAATCAGTGTCTTCATATAAATAATTGCAGTATCTTTAATAATCAATAATGACTATATTTAAGTCAATTTGATTTAACAATCAAACTAGTAGACCATGATTCAGCATCCAATAAATCAGTCATTGTCACAAAAGATAATCGTTATCTGTTGTAAACTAAATAGCTCTAATGGGAAAGATCATAAATTATGTTTCATTCAAAATTTGATAAGTATATATAATGGGATTCATGATAAAAATAACAAATATACTAACTTAATCAATTCAGGCTGTGTGGCATCTAAAATAAATAGTGTATCCATCTAAGATAAACCTATTTAGTTTCAATGCAAGCGTTATTTTAAACAACCATTATGAGTATAACAATTCTCTGTGAATATTTGTGTATCGCAATGACAGGTGGTGGAACTCTCCATCACAGTAAGCTCTGCATAAAGATTTCTCTCATACATTAGAAAGATAACAACATAAACATTATTCAAAAAGTATTTTAAATCTGTAGATACTGCATGTTTAACCATTGTATACACAGAGTTACTTCTTGTTTCATTGCGGTTCCTACAGCAGGCCATTGACATAATTCCTCACAAAAGCCATTGTTTGGCATCCTGGATTCTCTCAGTGATAAATCCCATTCACTTTGTGTTCAGCAAGTGTTGTGGGAATAATGTTTTCAAATCGAATACATACTCTCTGCCCATAGCACCAGAAATAAAACAAAATCATTTAAACTTCATTAAACGTTTTGCAGTCAAAATGCTTGTTACTTATTATTTTACACTGTATATATTTCTATCCACAATTTAGTCCCCCAAACACCACAAATGATCTCCCTCACAAAGAAAAATTCCGCGATCCCCCCTTCAAATAAGCTATACAATCCTTGCAAGATAAATGACTCTTTGTAACATTTAATGACTGGAATTTGCTGAGTATAAAAGTTTAGTAATAGCAACCCTTCAGAGAAATACATAAGCATTTATCCTGCAAGGGATGAAGGAAGGCCTATGGTTGTTTGCGCTGTAATTAAGGACACCACATCTCCTGCAGCAATGCAACTCTCTCCTTGCTTTCTCTGGATATATTTCTCTCTTCCAATCCACTCTTCCTCTCTTCTTGTTGGCAGAACTGCTTGTTCTAATCTGTGCCCTTAATGAACACATGCACATAGTACATGAGTACACGCACGTACACACACATATAAACTGTATATTCTCTGTGAAATCCCTTTAGCTGGAAAGCGTGACGTCTTAGTAATGCAGGCCTTCACCACGCATTGCAGAGTCTATATATAGAAGTCATCATAGTTGGCTCTCGGGTCCCTTCATCTATTACTCCCTTCTTCTTTTTCTTCTCCTTCTGTATTAACCGCATCAGTGGTTTTCTTTTCCTAAAGTGCTTTCGATGCCGGACAACCCGTTCTGCCCTTGAAAAGGTTACGCGTGCTTCATTGTTCCCCATTTTGTCTCTTGCTTCCCTAGAGGACCTGGGGGGTGGGAGAGGAAGTGGAAAAAAAACGGTCCCTTGCGATTTAGAATGATTAAAATCAGCGGGTTGTCACGCCCCGCTGGTGCAAATGACACCACAGAATCGCACCATCTTTTAGACAGGCGGCAGAGGAAGAAAACATGGGGAAATGGCACTTTAAAAATTGACTAATTGATGGCAAGATGGACCTGATATCCCCTCGTGTCTTGCTGTCTGGCCTCACCACATCGTGCGCCTCGTTATACATTGAGTGACCTCATTATTTCCACGAGAAACAGGCCTTTCCCTGTATGACCCTCAGCCTTGAAAATGTAACACCCCCCTGGATCCCATTAAAATGACGCTGTGCTTGAAGACCACTAAGAGACTGACATAGCACGGCTTGATTCACAATTGTTAAAACACAAACGGTTGTTAAAGTTAATGTCATATTACTCCTGCCATCTGGATAGCATTGATGTTACAATAGCACAACTACCCCTGTTTGATATAAACAACTATCAAATCTTATCAAAGGAAGAATATTAAGTGTTAAAGAAAAACAATGAAAAACGCATGCACAACACCTTACACCAAAAATGGAGATACCCTGAATGTTATTTCAGGTAATAGGCTGCCCTTTATTGGCTAACTTGTGACCTACAGGCAACAAAAATATGAGATTTTAACAATAAGTTATAATTCATTAAGCAGCCCAGATACAAAAAAAAAAAACACCAAAAGAAACAAATCAGAGTCTGAAAATCGACCCATATACGAATATATCTATCTATAAAAAGGTATATGTACCTATCAAATTTCAATGTGATGTTTCCATGAATACCTCAAAAGATAGTGTACACACCAACATCAACCAACAATAGCTAGAACATGACGAGCCACTTTACAGGCCTTTATCTTGTGTCTTACAATGTTGTATTGACAATGTTAGGCTAGGTTATAACTTTATTTCATCCCGTATTTGGGATTTTTTTTGGCTGCAGTTGCAAGACAGACACAAAAGACATTGTAGACCTAGGTAAAAAAAACTGGAGCCACACACTAATGTAACTCTTGTCAAGATGTACTGTCGTCTGTGTTCAGTCAGTCTAAGCCATTTCTTCACTTAACATTTAAATGGTACTTTGCTGTAGGCAGAGATGCACAAAATGTCAATGTTGTAATGACAAACCACATATCTTGCATTTATTTGACTAAATTGGACATATATATTCCTATATATTAAGCTCTAGAGTGGACAGAAATGAAAAAAAAAACAAGCATTTGCATTTTGGAAACACACAGGCTAACCGCAGGCAGCCACATCCCACAAACTGCCATTGTGACGCTTGCAAATGTGACATGGTACCAAGAATAAAAGTCAGCCGCTCAAAGGCTACATGCTTGCGGTTTAGGTGAAAAGTCACACACACACACACACCCCTGCACGACACGCATATGCACAAACACACACACACATACACACACACACACACACACACACACACACACACACACACACACCTAAGGGCCATTTGTTGTTTGAACAGCATGTAAACATCAAATCCTACCTTTCCTTCTAGCAGCTTCTCTACAAGCATATATCACAAAGCTGACTGACATTGCGGGGGGACAAACTGCTCCCTCAACTGTGGAGATCTGGTCTGATGACAAATGTTTAGATGCCAGGGGTGCCTTAACTTACACACCACCTAGGAGCGCCTGGTAGATGAGGATGTAAAAAGATGAATTGCACAAATAACCATTGGAAAAGCGAGTCAAGTGTATTAAGTAGGTCAAGTTACCTTATCTTGCCAGTACAATGATGAGATTGGCTGGTTTGCATGGAGATGACTAAGGGATTTACTTTCATTCTTTTCAGCAGAGAAACATCTGATGCCCTTATGTATTACTAGAAGTTCTTCATACTGAACAAACACACATTAAAATGTCATCTCAAATGTCCTTATGCTTGTTTGATGGGGAATGCATTCGTATAATAAAAGAGGCAGGTAAGTTATTTTCCAGTAATTTTAGGTTTCATGAATAAAAGGTGAGACCTCGATAGATGACATTAGCAAGTTTCCGAGAATTCTTGCATGGAAGTGAATTTGAAACCCCAAACCACCTTGGTTTTTATTTGTGAACATTCTTTTTTGTTAATTTAAATGTTTGGCGGTCCTGAAAGGCACCGTGGGAAAAATGACTCAAACAAGACCACCAGTTTGCAACATTTGTTTGTTTCACCTCTGATAACTTAGTGTTAGGTTGTAATTCTTTGTTATGAAAAAATGCTTTTAAAAGAAGCTTCTTTCTACATTTTCTTTTAGGGAGGATGTCAATGAGAAAGTTGGATCCAAGATGGTGGCTTCCAGTTTGGTACTTTGTTTTCTCTGTCGCTTATTTTGTTTTAAGCAGCTGTGTATAATGACAATAAAGTCTTTTGATTTTAATTTTCTTTAATTTAAGTAATCCTTTCATCAGCTAACAAATTTGGCACCGTATAATTGATGTTAAAAGGATCAGCATTCTAAAAAGTTAAATAGTTCCTATTTATACTTGCAGAAAAATAACTTTATTAATATATTTTACTGTAAAATACATCGAGAATGACTAACGAAAAGCTGCCTACAAAACACTAATGAAAAAACTCACTTAATAACCATCAAGTTCAATTACATTATCTTTCAACATTAGCCAGGGAGTAAAAAAATAAATCAAATGTGCCTTCCAATGAGTAATCTCTTTACATCATTCTAACAACACACACGCCTATCCAGTTGGTAGTACTTCAGATATCCATTTCGGAATACAACCACTAAATATGGAGTGCTTCCTGTTCAGGGATTGAGGGATACATTGATTGCTGTCTGCCGACATAAAAGAATTTATTGATGTTCAACCCCTTATGGCTTGACGTGAGACACGTTGAGGGCGCATCAGTGAAATTGGATCCGCCACATTTCTTTTCCTAAGATTTACCTTACCTTGAGTCGGACTCAATAAAGTGGACATTAAATGCTATTATTATGTTATTTAAGTCATATGAGTAAAAAGTGTTTCTTAGAATGAGCTTGTAATTAGATTCAAAATTATGATTACATTTTTTTTTAATCAAATCGGATCAAAAGCCTTGATTGTCATCATACACAGCTGCTTATAACAACATTTGTAGTGAATTTTCCCAGTAAAAACATAAATAAGTAATATAAAAATATAAAAAGTTATGTCAAATAATAATTTTAAAAAGTAATTTTACATTACAGTAACTTTGTGTGTTTAAGTATTATTTTCCCCCTAAATTTGACTCACTTTTAAGTGTCCCTTTTTTTGCAATTCAGTTTTTTTATGCACTCCATTGATTTCCTCTCTCATTTTCCACTTCTTTATGTTCACTGATCCCCTTCCTGCTGCCTTGTTCAATTAAATTCCTGTTTTATTTTTATTTGAGATTACATTAGGATTATTGCTACAGTTTACAACCAGACCCAAATACAAGCAATGGGACCTTTGCTTCTTGTAAATTCAATATATTAGACAAACATCATATAAAACAACATCTTGGTCAATATTGTGCCCACAAGCAAAAGATGTGACTTCATGTTACTGTTTCCCAATAGTGCATTGACTTATAAGCTTTACCAATAAAGCTGCTGCTGTGAAGCCATTTAAGTAAGCCATAGGGAAAATCTGAAAAGGTAACAGTCATATACTGCAATGATTAATTTAACCCTCCCTGTTGGATGGGAAAAAAGGTTATAAAAACAAGAATTTGACAGAAATGGCTACAAAAATCCAATTCTTATTACAATTTTAATTCAATATTAGTCTTACCTGGAATATATTCACTCTGAGAGTGCAGTCAGCTTTCAATTACTCGGGCAAAGAACTCCTTTAAAATGTTCTGACAGGATCAAGTGAGCAACCAGTGATGACAAGAGACTCGCTGTCAATTTTCAAACGTTATAGTATTCTTCGCGTGTCGTGCAGTGTTTTGTGACAATGCGCGACACCCAGCCTTCACAAGTGGGTAAAAGTTGTTGTTCCTTGCTGGGGAGAGGGTATTTGAAAGCTGTCAATCATGCTGATGTGTAAGAACGCACATCACGGTTTCCTGTCGTGACATTTTCTAGCGCTGTAATCATTCACAATATGATGGGGAAATTATCATTTTTCTTTAACCTGACAATCAGTCACTTCACCTCTGCTCACTACGTTTAAAAGAAAAAACAACAACAACGGCAAACACATTGTTGAGCTCACAGTAAAACTGCAGTAGCGTGAAGGAGACAAAATAAGACGATAGTGCGACCTGCAACATGTTGTTCATATCTTTGAGAAATATATTGCACCCTATTATTAGTTTCATTACTGTGTCTACTAGTAGGGCAATATTTATGATTAATAGCTATGTCAAAGTTGCCCAGGAAACTAATTATTGTGTATTGATACAGCTAGAGAGCTCAGCAAAGTCTGCTCAGACTTAATATGGAATAAGAACCATTTTTTTTGCACAGTTTTATCCATATTAGCTCATTATCTTGACTAACTTGTATTCAAATGATCTGTAGAACACTTTCAAGTGAATCAATCATTGATTCAATCAATCAATTTTGGAACAACATATTGGATTGGATTCGATAGATCATTTTTGGACATTCAATTTAGTACAAATTGTTTACAATTATTGATTTAAAATGAGGAAACACAGGAAATAATATACAATCTTCATTTGAATTTCATCATAAAACAGAAAGTTGGCACTCATCATTTACTTTCTCGGGCCACAAAAAATGATGCGGCGGGCCAAATTTGGCCTGCAGGCCTCCACTTTGACACCTGAGACAGTACAGCCGCAGATGCTGGAGAACAACAAAGCAAAAGCCCAAAGTACAAAACAAATCAAATAATTAAGACAGCAAAGCAGCAAAAACAAAACGATTAAGAGTGGAGGGAGCTATCCGAGGTGCTGATCACTCTTCCATTGTGCAGACACACTTTCAAGTGTTTACCTAAATTTAAGCAGCTGTTATCTGGGAGCCACTATAATATTAAGCAATACAAAAACAGCTATTCAGAAAACAATAGCCTAAAACCACTTGTTTACGAAACCTTATATCAAATCAAATCCCTTCCAAGTCTTGATATTTGGTATAAAATCTAAAAACCTCAACTAACAATAGCATTAATGAATATATGTCGGAGGCCAAGCCAAAAAATAAAAGATAGGGTGACTTGTAGTAGTGAAAATGTGGTAAATAAGCCTCCTACTGGTACTTCATAGGTTTACGACGACAGGAGTGCATTGTGGGTGTTTACGAGGTGGGTAGTGTTGAGATTATGAAGGAATTGTGGGAGAAAGGGGTGTTTGCTGTCACTTCCTTCGTAATCCGACCATAGCGAGGACATGGATTGGAGGGCAAAGTGAGATGAGGTGAATGCTTGTAAAGTAAAACTGGCACACTGCTGGGCCCCTGGGATGACCCTGTAAACACTGCTCACTCACTGCTTTGATTACAGAGGCAGTGAGCTATACAAGAAGGAAGAAAAGAAGGAGGAGAGGCGCAAGTGGAAACAAGACTACATGGGAAGCAAAATTGGGAGGAATTTGGCTTCACAAGTAGAATACATCATGGCCACAGAAGGTAGATGAAGCTGTAAACACGGTGAGGGGACATAAACAATGTCAACAGAAATCAAACCATGCACTGCATTTCTCTTTATGTCAGAGTTGTTTTGTTTTCTCCAAATGCTGAATTTGAAATCTATGCAGGAAACCATCCAACTGTGTGAGACACAATGGGCATGGATGTTTTTTTTTTTATCCCTCTGGAGTCAATATAGCATCCTCACTCGAGTCAATATTGCAATTTGGCTTTGTATTTCTAGTTTACCTAACACATTACAAATATTTTTTGTATGCAAATATGTTTTATGATTTGGATCATTTTAATGTGTTGGTAATAGTACTCGGGCCAAAAAAAATCATATTTAGAATGTCATTGAAATGCAATATTTATACCGACTATACTCGAGTTCTGTAATATACACTTTGTGCTTTTTGTATGTGTATAAAGTACACACTTAAAAATAGCGAATACTAAAATTAATCAGACAAATACTCATGTTTTTCTTTTCTTTTAGGATTTTGAAGACTTATTTATGATATGCACCCATGCACATATTTACAGAATACTAAGTTTTTGTTAGTATTATTGACCAAGATTCTTTTAATCTGTTACTCTGTACTTTTAATGGTTGTCGCTCTACAAGTAGAAATCTAAACTACTTTAGAGAGTGTAGAAGCCAAATTATCAAATGCTCCTACTTTGGAATACACACAATAACATTCAAAAGCATGCTAAGAATAATTAAATGCATTTACGTTTACCATTGTCATCATGTCAACAATTGAATCGACGTGAATCTCTGAAACAAACAGCAACATTTTAAAGGCCAGACACATTCACGGCATGTCAGAATAAAGCTAGACAGTGAGGCGAATTAATAAGATACGTTTTTTCCTCGCTCCATCTTTGCTCTCATGGGATTTTCATGTCATGAGAACCACCTGTGATCTCAACTGCAAGCAAGATAGATTAATATTAAATTACCATCCAATTGCCCCATGTCATTCCGATGGAGAAACCTTGTCCTCACAATATAATGTGTGAAATTTAAACAAACATCATATGTGAGAAGAATATATGTGGGGTTATTGTCTACTTTATTTTCTAGTAGTTTCACAATATTATACAGAATGCGGGACTTAAATGCCACAAAAAGGATGGGGAGGGTTTGTTTTGAGTTAAACTGTGGAACATAATTAGATAAGAACAAATAATCTTTTAAAAGCAGTGCAAGAGACAACAAAATAAAAATAAAAACAATTTTGGCAAGTAACAAGAGTGGTACATATATAAGGGTTAATATTATTTAGTGATATTGATAATTTAGTGGTGAGGATTTATTATGCGGGCCAAACGATGTAACAGTGGGTTTTCTACCTGACTTTAGTGTAAGCATTCTGGGTTTGATTCCCGCTCAGTGGCGCTGTGATTGTGGTTTTAACATTTTGCCCTGCAAATGGCTAGAAACCAATTCAGGGTGTCCTTTGTGGTTGCCTGGGATAGGTTACAGCACCCGCTGTGACTCTTGTGAGGATAAGTAGTGTGGATTTTTATGCTTTTGTTTTTTTTGCTTCTCTTTAGTAGTTTTAGTTGTTTCTTTTCTACTTTTTCTAAGAATGAGAATAATTCCATACTTTCAATGCGTACATAAAGGGCTAACTTGAAACTCACCATTAAAAATTATCATTAAATTTTGTGGTATGCTTGTCACTCAGACTAAAACTTTCTTATCTTCTCATCTCCCCTGACCTTTTTAGTGGTTCCTTTTTTTCAGGGGGGAAACAGCCAAAGAAAAAGCATAATTAATCATTTGATGCTTACTGAAATGAAATCTTATAACGTCCACTGAGGTTTTTTGTACAAAATATTAATGACTAGGGTTATGGCACGCCACAATTGCGGTTTAAAGTCAAAGTTTCTATATGACTTCACAAGTAAAAAGTTTTGTTGAATTCTCAGTTGTAAAGATAAAGCTTATGTCATACTGATAAGAAGAAGAAGAAAAAAATGAAAGAAAAGGAAGAATAATAGGGTAAGACATAGCGGAGAATTGCAGATTCATTAAATTGTACTTGAAAGACACTTTCCTACCCAATTTCGTACTTCCTGTTTAGATCAAGACATAAGATATTCCAAACGCATAATCAGGAGAAAAAAATTCATGATTGCGGCTTCAAACTGCAGCTTCAACCCCACATAGACACGCATTCCTTACCCCTTCCCATCTCCGCTCATATACTATTAGTTTATTCTCCCGGACTGACAGTGTGGATGATTGGTCCTGTCAGCTTGACTTTAAAGTGGACACTGTCATGTAGTCGCCTGTGCCATAGCCCACTCTACACTGCATTCCTCTTGCTGTCAGCACCTGCCTACTTTTTTTTTGTACACTCTAGCTTTCTAAACTTTCTTTCCTTACTCTTTTCTTCATGATTCCATTCTGCAGAACACCTAATGTTTAAAGTACAAGTTGATTGACAGAAAAAAACAGTTACTGTAGTAAAGAAAATTGAAAATTGACCGGATAAACAAAGGATGAGTGAGTGTATACTATGCAATGTGAGACAATGATGGTCACATCTATACCAGGAAGATAGAGAGACAAAGAATGGGACAAACTGGCGCAGTTGGAGACATGTCTGCAATTATAACTGTAAAGACTGTTAGATAAATGCATGCTGGGAAAATAAGACCGCAGTGAGGGCTCTTACTGGAAATGTTTTTATGCCATTGTGGTTAGCCTTGCTCGTCATTTTAGACGAATAGATACATGGTAACTAATTCTGAGCTATTCAGAATACTCACATTTGTCAAGAGAAAAAATGGACACTGACTGAAGCATTGATTTTTTCTTTCTTTCAAAGAAACTGACTAGCTGAGGCAATGGTAGTCTGTCAAAGCAGTCTATAAAGACGTGATAAACACACTTGTAACTTGGGCAGGGGGGCTGTGAATGGCTGTTCATCTTTATCATGGACACTTTTGTCAAACTGTCATTTATCATTGATTCACCAGGATAGGAGAAGCCCTTTAGAACAATAGCATTCCAACTAGAAAGTCCCATAGTCAACCCTTTCATTCATCTACATAGATGTATTAATTCATTCATTGTC
Organism: Stigmatopora nigra; assembly: GCF_051989575.1. Classification (NCBI taxonomy): domain Eukaryota; kingdom Metazoa; phylum Chordata; class Actinopteri; order Syngnathiformes; family Syngnathidae; genus Stigmatopora; species Stigmatopora nigra. The sequence continues at coordinate 5,121,210 of NC_135509.1, read as the reverse complement.
TGGACTGTTTCATCCTCACAACAGTTATGGGGGTGCTGGAGCCTATCCCAGCTGTTTTTGGGCACCAGGTGGTGGACACCCTGAATTGGTGGTTAGCCAATGGCAGGGCACAATGACAATCACAACCATTCATGCTCATACTCATAACTAGGGGCAATTTAGGGTGTCCAACCAACCTAATAGGCATGTCTTTGGAATGTGGGAGAAAACCGGAGTACCCAGACAAAACCCAAAAAGTAATATTTTATAGATTTTAGTAAACAGCATCAGATAAGAAGAATAACACATTTCCATTGTAACATATTTTCCTAATTTCTTTATTAAACTGGACTCTATATGAATAGTGCACAATTCATTTGATATTAATCTTTAAAACGGGTTGTCTTTTTATAATTGGTACAAAAAGTAAATGAGAAAGACCCAGTTTCAAGGAAATTTAAATATTAAGCTACCTTCAAAATACACAACTGTTATTTCTAATGAATAATTCCAAAATTTTCTTTCAGAGACAATAACAAACAACATTCCTATCATACATATTGCAACATTTATGTGCACTACACAGCTTTATAAGCCAAAATATATATTTTTAAAGAATATTCTTTCAACATTTATTTTTCTATCACCCTGGATGAGAAAATGAATTATATATTATTCTTAACAACAAGCTAAAATGTATCTGTATGTGTTTGTATTGCCGATTCAAGTGGTGATGCAAAAACACCTTCCAATACTTCCCATATACAATTTGTTGACAAAATTTTGCGGGTGTGCATTTGCAGACAGAAAAAGACAGACATGCTCACCACGATCAATTATTTAAAATGATTGTTTGCTCTGCGTGATAGACCACCTATTGAAATCATGTCTGAAGCTGCTATTTTGATTGTTAACAGGGAGCAACGCTGTACTCGCAGCATTCCAGTCATGTTGGCTTCCCTTGAAATGATCTCGTTTGGTGTGTTGACACTCTCAGCTCCTCAGCAAGCTGTCTCTCGGTGTGCCCCCCCGCCAATACCACATTTTACACAGCATACACTGAAGCATCACTTGTAGTGTGCTCGGAATAATTCCCCAAGGTTTGGCAAGGTAAGCTGATATGAATTTTAAGGTTTTACAATAGTATCCGTATGCCTGTTGGCATTGGATATGTGCTAAAAATTCAACAATGTTATCATTTAGTAAAGAGAAAAGCGTCCGACAATTTTGTTATGGTATGCGCACATACATTCATGTACATCCATATGTATGTATACACATGCACATATATATATATATATATATATATATATATATATATATATATATATATATATATATATATATATATATATATATATATATATATATATATATATATATATATATATATATATATATATATATAGATATAGATATAGATATAGATATATATATATATATATATATATATATATATATATATATATATATATATATATATATATATATATATATATATATATATATATATATATATATATATATATATATATATATATATATATATATATATATATATATATATATATATATATATATATATATATATATATATTTTTTTTTTTTTTTACTTACTTATTACCTATCTAATTATGTCTCTCTTTCTACTATGACAATGACATTTCCCAAATATGGGATGAATAGTTATCCAAGTACAGTACTAATTTGTGAGATTTTTTTTAAGAATGACTAGATGGCCCAAATGATAATATCATGAATACTTTTTTCTACTCCACAGTTGTGTTTAGTCTAGTCTAGTCACTATACTTTTTGCAGAATTGGTTACAATAAACAACCAATACAATACACAACACAATTAACTGTGAATGGATTCCAAAGCTGCAATATCAATAAATAGGCAAACCACTTGGGTCTTTAGTCATACAATATGTACTATACACATGCAGATAAGTATTGCCCAGTGGTATTTCTAGTGAAATACATGCACGCAAACACCTTTTTACTCTACTCACTTCTGTTCCCCACTGTGCACCTCAAAGGACTTAAACTCTGACTCCTTTACCACCTGTCTTTTCTTTTCTTTTTCCTGTCTCGCTTTTTTTCGTTTATTTAAATTTCAGGTTCCCTTTCTATTTGTGCTTATAAATCCCACAAGACTGCAGTTTGGCTTTTGACGGTCATTCGTAATACTTCAATGCTGCGATAACTTCCAAATTCAAAATAATAATTTAAAAGTAAAGCGATTGATGGCATCAATGGATAAGTGCCCATATACCTCTAACCATCATTCCTTTGTGGTGTCATTTTTAAACTTTTCACTTTCAAACAACATTATTAAATAAAAAAACAGAGTGATATTTCCAACAGACTTTAAAAAGACTAAAATAAAATACTGCTGCCAATAACTAGGCACACAAAGTCCACACAACTGAAAAGCCTAAAATCTACATCATGTTTCTCCTTTTGAATTTCAACTGGCAATTGAACAATTTCAGTAATTAATTTTAAAAATGTACAAGAGTCTGTTCACCACTATTTGGCAAATACCTGTACTGACATGTATTTCTTTTGAAATTTTCAACCATAATTGATAAAACGAATGAATTAAATGAAACAAGTTGTATTAGCATTTCGCTTGGGAATCAGCTTCTATTTCCATTCGACTTCATATCATGTTTGCAGCAAAGCCAACCCATCAAAACAAATGACAAATGGTATTTGTATGAACCCCTAAATACATAAAGGCATCTTTCAACAAACTATAATAAATAAATAACCATTTGTAGCTAGTTCACATGTCTTGAACTTTTTTGTGCTATTTTTTAAAATGTACTTTGATTAATCGTTTATTTTACAACACAACATTAACACTGACGACACAAGCTTATTTACCAATAACTATTTTCAGGCATGCTAATTTATTCAAGAAATAGAGTTACAGTATCACACCAAAGGCACGAACGTCATATGTAATTATTTCGGCAAAGTAGAACGACAACTATTGAATTAAAAAATGGATTGCTGGCTATCATCATCATCATTTTCCCTGCTAATAAATAGCACTATTTGTTCCCTTTAACACTGAGGTGACCAACATCTCCCATAAAGCAAAATTGCCCCCATAAGCAGTGAGTGGGTCTGCATCATCCTTTTCTTTCTATTTAATTCAGTCAAGCCTTTGCCTCTCAATGGGCTTCACTTGGGCTTTTTTCAGGTGAACATGATGTGAGAGGGTGATAACACAAAATAAAGAACCAGAAGAGAAAACTCCAATAAGAGTTACAACAAGGGAAGTAGATAAAAAGGAGGAATCAGAGGGATGTGACATTTTATTTAAACTAGTGAAATCTTTCAGCTTCACTAGTTGGTAGTGATAGGCAGGCTCCCCCACGGAGAAAGGAACCAGCGCAGCGAGATCTAATGGCTCTTTCCTAACCTCCTGATCACATTACTGCTAATTACTTCCCATCATGTATAAGGAAATAAAGAAATAAATAAAAGAAATCAGCATGCATTTTCATTGAAGCATGGATGCTCTTTGCCTGCACGGGACAATCTGTAGCATACAAATGAGATCCTGTAAATTATGCTGAAAAAAGAAATGTCTATGCACTACTTACAGAATGGGAATGAAGCTCAATTCAACTGTGATTTTTATATGTTGAGATGCACTAGATGTATTTATTAGGCTTGATACATACTGATAATTAACTTTTCCCATGTGAGGCTGAGTATCAAATTAACCAGATGTTCGCGACATGTTTTCTGAAAAAAAAAGTAGTATCCAAGTCTCTTTTAAAACATTACTGCCTCTGGGATGTCTTTTTTTTTGCCATCCTATGATGACTTGCGTGGAAAGGAGGATGAAAGCAATCAAGGACTAGAGTTTTAAGTGGAAATTATGCATATGTTGAGCAGACATAAGTGGAAACTCAGGAGTGCCAATTTGGACTCGGCAAATGCATTTTCTTATTATGTATCTCAGAAAACCCACCCTAATATTTGCCATTTACAGTTGCTGCATAGGCTTTTATGCCATGCAGGAGTGAGCAAATGATATTTGCTAGCCTCCTTGATCATATGAAATTAGCTGAAATTGGGCTCTTGGTATAGTAAGCAAAAAAATATATATATAAATATGTTTTTTAACGTTTATTTATGTTTTTTTATTGTGTTTTTATATTACGTATGTTTTTTTATACGCAGCTGTGTATGATTACAATAAAGTCTTTTGATTTGATTTTATATATATATATATTTTTTTCTGTTCCTCACAAGGGTTTTGGGGGTGCTGGAGCCTAGCCAACTATGGGCAGTGGAGCAATCGCAGGGCACAAGAAAACCAACAACCATTTTTGTCAATAATATAGTAAATTAGTTCACATCACAGAAACAAACTTTGCAAAACAAAGAGAAATTGTACATTTACTGCCAAACTTCAATAAAATCATAATAAAGATATAACCTCATTGGATTATTCTGATTTGGGCAGAAACAGCCAATCGGAGACGGTCTGATTGTCAGTGCAAATATGTGCGTCCTATTCATTGACAACCAGTTATGGGTTTAGTCCGCCCTTTTGTTCAGGCAGCTGGAATAGGCTCCAGCACCCCACGACCCTGGTGAGTACAATCGCTATTGAAAATGAATGAATAATCTATACTAGAAGTTATGAACTCATCATTGTAATTATGCTTGCATTACGTTTACCCAACCATGGCTGTGTAAGTTTTGAAATGAGTTACACTGCGAGATACTTATTATTTTTCTTCACAAATAATGGAAACTGCATGGCCATTTTGCTATGCTTATCTGTATTTAAATTCTCTTATTTGCATTTTTCAAATTGGAAAAAAACGTTTGTCAATTCCTGCGCCAGCACAAGCTGGTGAGTGTTTGCCATGCCAGAAAGCTGAGCTTTCGAAAATAGTTTTATGCTTCATTAGTCAAAAATAAAATTACTTGTGTATGACTACTGCTACGTGAATACTGAATGAGGCCCAGTAGTGGGTATTGTGGCCAAAAACATCATTCATTCAGTTTCACATAATACCTATGAATTAAAAAGCCCAAATATTCAATTATTAACTGCAACTGAATTATGAATTGTTCTCCAACTATTACTGATTCACGCCCTTCTTCCCTTCTGATTTTCATCTACCTTTTATTACAGTATGCATAAAATTCAGATTGCTATCAAGCTGAAAAACTGCATTTAGGTTTAAGAATATATTAGATATGTCACATTATGATTTGGTCCACGTACTGGAGGAGCTGAAGAAAATGAAGAGGACGTACTTTATGCTGCTTGACCATTTCTCAAGATGTTTTTGACAGATCAATATGTGAACTAATCCAAGTCAAAATCTCTCTCTTTCTGTTCCCTATATTCTGTTTAGCTGGAAGGTATAATACGCTCTAGAATTGCTGTTACAGTTGACATTTTGCTAGAACATTTCATCCATACTTCCAAAGTCAGGAAATTCACTGCTCTTCCATCAACCAGATTACAATATTATTGGCCTTCCCACTAGATCACTTGTGTCAAAGTGGCGGCTTGGGGGCCAAATCTGGCCCGCCGCATCACTTTTAGGCTCAAATTAAAATGAAGAGTTTAGATGTATATACAATTTCCTGATTTTCCCCCTATTGAATCAATAATTGCATTTTTAACCATTTTTCACTGTTTTTAGTTTTAAAAAATCATGTTGTAAAATCTAAAAATAAATAAAAAAGCTAAAATCAACATTATTTCAGATCTATAAAAACTGAATATTCAGGGCTTTTAATCCAGTACTTTTAATCCATTTATAAAAAAAACAAAATCTAAATATTATATCTAAAATGGTCCGGCCCACATAAAATTGAACACGGCCCGCGAACCAACCCGAGTCTGACACCCCTGCACTAGATGTATGTTTTATGTTAAACGCCATTAATAATGAGTCCTAAAAACCTTGTAAGATTATCGCCCAGAGACCACCAATAGTGCACTGAATGCTTCCATTATTTCTTAAAATGCAATAATGACAGCCGCTGCATTCTGATCCCATATGAGTTTCCTCCTGTCCATATGTAAAACATTTCTAAAGAATATGCTATGCTTTTGTAATGATATTGCCGACAAGCCATTTTTAAAAAACTTGTACATATTTAAATATCCCCTCAGTTCATATGTTCCTCTGACAGAATATTTGAATGCAAACTGCTTTTCTCTAGGGAGAATTCAATCCTATTGAATATATATTGCATATTTAATATATTATAAAGTCGATATAAGAGCATTATATAGAGTAGCTGATACTTACAGTATATAGAATGATTCTGCTTAGTTTGATTGATATTTCTTTTTCTCCATGTCTACTATGGAACTTATTTTAACCTGATTGTGTGACAACAACATGTAGAAGTCTCCGAGCGAGGTGGAGAATCTTAATTATGGTATGCTGACATTTTCCTCCAGTGGTTCCTGCTGGAACATCAAATGTGCGACATACCAAAGAAACCCGAAAAGAGTCTTCCCAATGGTTGACTTCCTAACAATGATCAATCACCAGAACATCCTACCCGAGGGTCTCCACTGACTCCATTATTATTGGGTTTGTGACTTAAGTCAGACAGCAAGGGTGAAGGCATTTCTAAACTTCATTTGTTAGAAAGAGTTATTTTTCAACTGGATACAAATTTAAGTTAGCCAAGACGGGACTATCTTTTATTGCTCCCAGTTCCTGACATTTTTATTCATGAAATATTTTGACTGTTGAACCAGTTAATAGAATGCACCTAGATTCGAACCCAAGATCCTAAAGCTGTGAGGCCGACATGCAAACCACTCACCCGCCCAGCCAGCATGTTGCAAAGCAAAATATGTTTAGACTATTTTCAGCACCCTGATATTGTATCATCAAGCAAGAGTTTGATTGTACTTGATTGCTAAGTGCAGCCTGGAACATGATCTCATTTTACAAGATGTTACTGGTTACCCATTGGCCTCTCATGGGCAGCATATTTCTAGCAAAGGTCGGAACAACCTGTTATAGATGTTCTGATTTGATGAAACTGTTCTCTGACTACGGCAATTTGGAAAAAGCAAGCTTGCGGGTACAGAAGGAGTTTCAGGAGCTGTCCAGCAAAGTAGTAATTGAGAATTTCGTAGCTTCTCTGTATTTATTGGTACACATTTGTGTATTTAATGTGTTTTTAATTGTCTGGTTGTTATGAGTGGCTATCAGTGAAGGATTCTTGCTCCCATCTCTATATTTTTTGGTTAGATAAACGGTGTTTCCTTCAAACAAACTCCCAATTTAAATGTAGAATAATCTAGTGCAGTTTGTGGCTACTCCATATAGCAAAATATGCTGCAGTGAGTTCCACAGGATTTCAAGAACTCAATCTTCTACTTGACTGAGGACAATCACATACTAAATCCAGGACCATGCAAACAAGTCCAAATAGCTGCAGTAACTCCGTCAAGGGTCTGCCTCTCAAGCAATCAAGTAAGCAGAGTGTTTAATGGATTTTGCAGGAATTGTGTGCTTTGTACATGGGAATAGGCACGGCCAGTTATGGTAGTTTTTCTGTCACTCAAACTTTAAATCATTAAGAATAAGGTGTCAAATATATTTTTCTATGTGTTTTATATTATTTAATGACAGATTTGACTTTAAACTTGCATAGGCTGGTGGCATGGGAGCAATATTTTATTATTTTTAATAAAATTTTAATTATACTTAGTTCATTTCATCATGAACAATAACTGAACTAAAGTTGTATAATGGCAACATTAGCAAATCAAGAGGAATCTATTAATAGGAGAAATATAGAAAATAAATAAACAAATAAGAAACGTCATACACTAGAATTTATTTCTCATTGTGCTCCTAATACTTAAAAGGATTTAGTTTTATAGGTACTCACTCTCATTATTGAATATTCTGCAATCAACATGTAATTATTACATTAGGGAAAGCGTCTTGATTACATGATGAAATAATAATAATCTGATTTGGACACTTGAAACATATGAACAGCCAGGCATAAAAATTGAATATGAAGATTAAACAGCTTGAAATCAACTATGCCTGCATTCTAAACACATTTTTTATCCATTTCCAAATTGTGTGTCATGCACATCTTGCAATTTTATTGTGGACAATCTTCTTTTTTTTTTTCTTTACATAATTGTTATGAATATATTCATATATGTAAAAATGTCTAATCATTTGTCTAGTGTTTGTTTACCTGTCGCCTTTTCCCTATTTCTATTCTCGTCTCTTGTTGAGCAAGCTGTATTTTTTCCGACCTCAATTTGCTTGATTGTGCAGGTTTTATGTCGGAAAACGACAACTGATTGACAGCAAAATTTGTGATTTATAACGGTATGGTAAAATATGTCACCTCTTAACATTGGGGTTTAAAATGCTGAGTTGCTATTGGCTAAAGTAATACCAGAGAAACCCTATTTTCTCCCAAATAAGAATAAAAGTAATAAGTGGTTCTAAAATTCAAGATGATATTTTTGTTTGCTTTAATATTAAAATAATTAGCTTGAATTTATTGATAATTTGGGAAATAAATTCATACACCTGATCTGAACCTCCAATTCAACAAAAATAAACAAACAAAACTGAACTCTCCAGGCCAAAATAAAATAATATAAAGTAAAAAAGAAGTACTATTAATGACAAATCCCCCTTTCAGGAAGTCCAAAGTGCAATGTAATTAAGTTTAAGATAACCAATTGATTTTTATTTTTTATTTTTTTAATGAATTTTAGTGCATGTTAATTTTCTAATGCAAGTTGGTTAACTCATGAACATTTAGTAGTGTGCTCCAAACATACAATACAAACTTCTAATATGATAACTACGCTAATTTCTTCTGTCAGTATCTATTGGATCTGAATGTTGTTTATTGCAAGTTTTAGAGTTAACTTGATATGTGATGTAAATATGGTGGCAGGTAAATTAACGGTCGATTAAAGACTCCTGTTGCATGAAGATAAAGCAGCCTGCTGTGAGAACTGTCATATTCCATGCCTGTCAGTCAATGGCTGAACACAAGCAGACAGCCAGATGGATGTCACCGCTTGCCTTCCAGTGTTTCACTAGACCTGTTTGATAAATTACTGTGCACTCATCATACATTTATTCATTTTCAGCACCTCTTATTGCTGTCAGGGTCGAAGAGTGTTGGAGCCTATCCAAGCTGACTTTGGGCGAAAAGTGGGCTACTAAAACATGGTCACCAGTCAGTTGTAGGGCACACAAACAGATCACCAAAAGTCAGGCAATGAAATACCAGTTAACGTTTACTAATGAGTGCATGAGACATATTTTACTACTGAATATTGTCTATTAAACTTGAGAATTATTATCATTTTAATGACAGGCTATTATGATACGTCTCATTTCTTGGATTTAATTAGATTGTATACCTCAGGGTGAGTTTTCAAACTATTTATAACTCTTGTGTAAATGGGAAAAATTACATGATACCATCAAAGCGGTTGTAAAAACTAAAACACTGGTTGCCTTTAGACATGATTATTTAATTTAGAAGTTTAAATAATTCTGTCAATGTTGAAAATACTCAACGGAACAAACAATTGAATGCTTTTGTTGTGCTTGCTTGTATGGAGTGTGTCCTTGAGGTCTAACAGAAACTGTTTAGTGTTTGATCATAAAATATTTGCAAGGCAAATTTTAAATCACCTTAAATAATGCATTGTTTACATTAGGTTTTAATAGCTCATTCTTCTTCGCTATTACTGCTGCAACACTGCTTATCTCATCGGCATGTCTGGAACCTCTCGCAAGCCTTTATCGCTATCACTAATGTCCATTTACAAAGTATTCACAAAGTCACCTAGAAGAACACGAGTAAGAAAAAAATGGAACAAAGCACCCAAAAAAATTACAACAACGGTAAATTAAATAATAATAAAGGAAACTAAGGCGGACAATGGTCACAGAAATGTTGCTAGATTGTCAATTACCGTAAAACCTCTATTTCAATGGCATGCCGTTATATTTTTCAAACTTTCCCCCCTAGTGCTGTTCAATTAGAGGTGCTGTTTAATTAGAGGGTGCTGTTCTATTTTTTAATTCTTCCACCAAGGTGACGCTTTATTAGAAGTGCCGCTCAAATAAAGGTTTTACGGTATTTGGACCAGGTGAAATATTATATCTTGGTCTTTAGCACAACACTCCTATTTAAGGTCGAGAGGCTGTCAGAACAAATTTCTCCAGAAATACATTTTCATATCACTTAATCTTAAAAGGGAGCCTACATAAATAGTCAAATTTCTCTTCTTCAACCTTGAAAGTAAAGTAATAAAATGGCACAATGAGTCCCCTGGAAAAAACTACGAAAAATATAATGAAAATGGCCTTGCAGTCTTATCACCTCCCCATATATGCTTTTTTTTTCTCTCACTCTAGTCTTTCGGAGCAATTTACATCAGTACAAAAGCATCTGAAAGGAAATTGTAAACTTCATTGTCATTTGTGTCTGTTGTATCTTAAAAGTGCCACCTGCAAGCCCTATAAATGAAGACAAGCTCTCACAACTGGTAAGTAACGGCATGTCATTTTACCAACACACCCACATATTTATCCTTACCACAGTAATAAGGCACTGTGCTGCTTCCTCTTATTAAATCGAGAAGGTCAATACTAATTTAAGGGCCCTTTGCTGTGTGAACAAGAAGGTGAAATTTTGTGCACTGCAAACTGAAAAGTTTTCTTGTGACAACCTAACCAGCAAGGGTAAGTATTTAGGGACGTTTGCATTGTAGTCAATAGAATGGAAATCTCAATATCTTCTTATGTTGATAAATCCAATAAAATAATTCCATGAATATACCACAATATCTCAAGTACGCTCTTGTGTATAACCATCAAAAACACCATTTGGTTAATATCACTCTTTACGTACCATTTGGGATACTTTACCCTATTTTGCTATTAAAATTGTGAAAACGACACGCTAACCATCCATTAAAATGAATTAATTATAATACTGTATAAAAGTGTCACAGTGCACGAATGGTTAGTGCGTCGGCCTCACCGTTTTAGGGTCGAGGGTTTGATCCTAGGTGGGTCCACTGTGTAGACTTTGCATGTTCTACCCAGGCTTGCATGAGTTTTCTACGGGTTCTAATAATATATATAAAGGTGTCACAGTGCGTGAGTGGTTAGTGTGTTGGCCTCACCGTTCTTGGGTCGAGGGTTCAATCCCAGGTTGGTCCACTGTGTAGAGTTTGCAGGTGTACACACTGTGAAGAAAATCCAGATTTAACGTGTTAGAACAAGAGTCAAAGGCACACATAAAGCATCATAGAGAGGAGGGTCCCTCCCTCCTCTCAAAAAGCAAAAAAGTCATGTAAAAGGGCTTTATTGTTAATTGCTAGAAAACAATTGGTTCCTGTACCATCTGTGTTGGATGACACTAAGAAAATAAGCAGTTTAATTTCCCCTGTGAGTGCAGGTGCTATCATTTAGCTCATCAAGGGAGACTTCTAAAGGAGATAAATGCTCTTCTTAGAATGAGATAAATCTTTTTTAACATACCCCACTGAGCTGCCTTATGGGACGAGCCACGAACTTTGCCTGGACACATTTCATTTATCAGTTTTAGTTCAATAGTATCGCAATTAAGTGTACTCAGCAGTGGCAGGCAATGCATCTGATACATGGGCTTCAAAGGAGACTTACACATTTTAAACTATCTTAAATTACTCTCACTAGATTAGATTATATTAGTTTAGATTAGAACTGTATTCGGGAAATTCCTTGGTTGCAGTAGCAAGACAGATACATGACACAAGACATTGTAGAGCTAGTTAAAAAAAACATGGTTATGTTATGATGGTTGTCACAGTTACAGAAACAATCAATACTATATAAAATTATGTTGAAACAGCCAAAGGAGATTTACATATTTTAAACCACTTTATATTAGCATTACTAGATTAAATTAGAACTGTATTCGGGTAGAAGCCAGATAGACACAAGACACAGAAGACATTGTAGACCTAGTTAAAAAAATGATGTCATGATGTCATGTTATGATGTTGTCACAGTTGCAGAAACCATCAATACTATATAAAATATATATTGTAACAGCCTTCAAAGTACATCTCAGTGGAGTTTGATATACTGTACGCTTTCATACATTGTTTGTATTGTAATATTTATATGGAATGCGGTGAAAAGGAGCATGTTTATTCAAGGGTCAGTTGAATAGGAAAGTGAAAATAGAACAAAAATGAAAAATGGAATGAATACTCTGTCAGGTCAGTGGTTCTGTTTTACAGAGCAAAAACGGATTTGTTCTTTTTTTTTTTTTATCACAAAATGTATTTTTAGGCACAGATAGGCCATCCTAGTGAAGTTCTTTTACACCAACAATAGTGTGACTAAAAGACATCAGGTCATGTTAAGATTTTACCGCTATATTTGCCCCCAATGGGTCGTAAGCATATACAGTACACAGGCTGCATAATGCAAATAAAGCAGTGTGCAGTTAACCTAACTTGACAAACATCTATGCGTGTGTGCGCCTGCATATACAGTAAAGTATGTTTTATTTGCATGTGTGTTATTTGGCAGCGCAAGATGCCCTAATCCCACCGTGTGCTCTCACCCCCTGGTGTTTTTTTCTCCCTTTACACAGTTGGCATGCTAATTCCTGCATGCCTGTTTGTACTATGTATTGTAGCGCTATGCTTCCCTTGATAATTTATTTTCTCTCCTCTTCTCTGAGCCAATCTTGGGACTATTGCCCACAATGAATATTAAATGGTTACATAACCTCCACCAATAAATTTGAGATGTAAACCAATGTAATGACTGATTCATGGTATTTATTTGGTTCATTCAATACATTATTTACTCTATTGTACTGTATTTATTTTCCTCACATTTTATTTATTAATTTATTGTTTTTTGGGGGGTACAGTTATTAGTCAAGCACCAGAAGGAAATAATATTTGATCTAAAACCACGTTTATATAGTTACTGATTCACAGTATTTATTTGGTTAATTCAATACATTATGTACATTATTGTACTGTTTATTTTCCTCACATTTATTTATTAATTGATTGTTTTTTTTGGGCTACAGTTATTAGTCACGTACCAGAAAGAAATAATATTCGATTCACTTAAAACCACTTTTATATAGATAGAAAATAGTCTACTATTAAAAAAACACTCACAATTTTAATGTTTAATTTTGTTACCGGTTTAATTCATTACATATGCTCCATTGTGTCATTTAAATTTCTCTGTAATTTCTCTAAATATACATTTCAGATACAAAATAACGCCTACAAAATTCTTACAAATGCACATTGCAAAGAAGCACATGAGCGTACTAACAGTAATTGACATGTCCAGAAAACAATGGAGTATTAGCATGGGCGGCATGTATTTTTTTTTTTTCATCTTCCATAATATTTAAAATGTGCCACAGCCGCAAAGTGCTCTTGGAGTAATTAAGTTGACAGCAGTTTGGCTCCATCAGCTCCAACATTGAGTGTGTAATGTATTTCAATAATGACAGTGCACGATAGTAAATTGGTTTGTCATCGCACACGGTCTCTCTCAGCTCCCACGGCTAATCGTTTTATTGCTGACCATTCAGATGGGTCGGAAGATATCTAGAGATGCTGCCAGACTGCCACTTTTTTTCCAGGAAGGAACAAAAAAAGGGAGCAAATGGATTCAGAAAGGTGTAGTGTATAATTCCCATGTGCATGGCCGTGTCTCTTTGTGTTGCCCGCTTTGTTGACTGTAACATGATTGTGAGCCAGTAAATGTTGATTCAGTCTGCAGTAAGTATATTTCCAGTTCCTCCTGACTGTTTACAGACTTTTGTTTACAGCACCAGCTCAGTTCTGCTCCATTCATAATGGTTGTTATAGACACAGTTCGAGCAATTGGCACGCAAAGGGGAGTACAGAATAAAAAGATACATGCCTGCATGTGTATCTGGATGTTATTGCGATTGTAGCCAGCTGTTCATCTGGATTGTATCTCTTTCTCCCTTGAATTTGTTGTGATGGATTAGTGGACAGTGTCGTGCCGCTGGTTGGGTCATGTCTATAAATTCGTTAAATTCAGCAGTGGGAAAAGAAAGTAAAAGTGTTGATGCTGAGATATTCAGCGAACTTAGGTGGTCTGAAGCCCAGGGGGTGATGATGGAGAGGAGGATAACGAGCAAGAGTTAGCCAAAATCCATTGGACGATCGTCTTTAATTGATGAACAGGACCAGCCCATTGAACGGTTTTAAGGGAGTGCCTAGATTAGGTAGTTAAGCTTCTCCTGCCCTAAATACCAAACAACAGAATTTGAATAAAAACTAATATGTACATATACAGTGGTACCTCGAGATACGACCTTAATTTGTGCTGGGACTGAGCTCATTTGTCGATTTACTCGTAACTCAAATGAACGTTTCACATAGAAATGATCTAAAAACAAATACATTCGTTCCAACCCTCTGAAATAACACCAAAAACAGGATATTGGATTAGAAAAACAGAGAGCCATATACACTCATCAAAAGAGCCACATATGGCCCCCGAGCCATAGGTTCTCTACCCCTGGTATAGAGGTATCCTATCAGGATATTTATAATGTCTCAAAAGAGCCCAATTCTGTTTATCAGCTGACATTGTAAACCCTCTTTGAAAAATAAAGTCATCCTGTTTAAGTGTCTTTAACGTGATACGTCTTAAACAATTGAAGAATATAATTTACAGAAAAGCCGAGAGGCATTCCAGTTGATGTTTTTTCAAGAGCACCTTTCAAACGCTGGAACAGAGCAAATAGTCTTTAATGGGAGGAAATAGGGCATTCCCTAAGGCTTGCAGCATTGAGGCAATCTCGGCGCCTCTCACTCGTGTTTGCTTTCCTTTTTAGCTCGATTATGACGCTTGCACTCAGCATGCAAAAGCTCTCACTTAATGACTTGTTCAGGGTCTGGTCTAGAATATGGAAAGATGTCAAATATGTGGGGAAAAATGTAGCTTTTGATGAATGGCAGGAAATATAAAAACACTCCAAGTCACCCAATAATGTATTTGTGCCTAAATGTCATTTATTGTTATCGAATTGAATCAAACAGTCAGAGATTTGTTGATGTAAGTTTTGCATTTTTTTTTTTTTTTTTAAACCATTGACTTTTAAATGACAGAAAATGTTTTGCAATGATGGTTGAGTTAAAAAAAACAACATGGAAAATACTGCCTTGAGGAAAAACCTCTGTTACTGCCTTGCTTTTGCTTATAGAGCAACATAAAGAGATTTAGCATAATCCAGCCCTATTCAAATATGGTGGTAAGGTTTAAGGAGATAAAACAGGAGCTTGTTGTGTTCCCTCAGGCTATTGCTTTCACCTGCTATAGCAGCGTTGCTACCATCAAAACCAAGAATGCAACTTCATGTGAAGCAAAAATATGTTTAAGCTGGCAAAGTAAATACAGGATAATCAGGATTTCATTGTACTATCATTTTATACAGTGTCACAACTGCATCAGTCTCACCACTATTGATATAACACAGTTCTGCACTTAAAATCACTTTATATTATTGTTGGACGTCTCGTCTAAACACTTGTTTGCTGTCATTGAATAGCATATTAGTATGATGTAATAGAGCGATTAGCCAAGCATTAAAATCTACTTTCAAACACAATAAAAAGAGATATTTTTGGCAGTTGTGTTTATTTATCTAGTCCATAGAGCCCTATTCAATTTCACCAATAAAATACCCATGTTTAATGTCTGATTCATACTTTTAATGTATAGCGGCACAAATGCTACATGACGATTGACCTTTGACTCAAGCTTTGTGACTCACTGTATAGTCAATGGCAGGAAAGCGTAAAATATAATATTTGATCACAGTAACTACAATTTTATATAGTTTTATGAATATTCCTACATCGAATTTTAAGAGGGAATACAAATAAGAGAAACATGAAATGGGGCAAAGAACCACAATATATAGAAAATATGATAAGAAGCAAAGAGTCTCATTCATTTGGCTGGGAGCCGCATGTGGCTAGTGAGCCGCGTGTTGGCCATTCTTGTTATAATGTGTTTACCACGATACATAACACTAAATACAAGATGAATGGTTCCAAATCAATGTATAGTTTTAAGCCTATAAAACAGTTGGTATGGGGAACATATGGAAAAAAATATAGCATAATGTTATAAAAGACATAATTAAAATTCATTTTGAAAATTATGTTTTCAAGAAATGTACTGCACATGCATGAATGATTGTATATTGATTCCTGGCTATTTTTTCCACAAATGTTTTTATTACTTTTATTTAGAAGAAAGCAACTTTTAAATAACTCCATCACAACTTGAAGCCACAAAGTTTTTAGGATTATCCCTTTGTAATTCAATCTTATTAGTGTGCTGTTTAAATAGTAATGTCGTGAGGTCAAGAAGCATTGATTTTACCGGTTAACTGATTCAGTTTTATTTAATTATATTCATTCATTATCATTAGTCATACCTTCAGGAGATGACCTTCCTTAGTGTGTGTCAGCAACAAATAATGATTGTAGATTGAGTAAAAAAAAAACACACACACACACACAGCTGCCCATGTCTCCACCGTGGTACACAATTCCCATGCGCAATCACACTTTTGCAACAATATATTCAAAACCTATGGATAAAGGTTCCCGGATTGGAGCTTGACAGAGAGAGACAGCCATAATATGAATTTCGACCTGAAAGTAGAGTGGTCTGGTTTGTGTATAGAAGCAATCACGTAAATCCACTCTCAGCAGATGCTTAGCTGAAGTCTATTTATGGCCCCCTGTCTGATTGGTGATTAATTCTAATTGTTAAAGGGGACATTTCAATTATTTCGGTACTCTGAGATCCTTCACTCAATATTTCTCTCCATGGTTGATTGTGAATCATTGCAATTTGGTCAGTGCATGAAGAAAGGCCAAGAGGGTGGAAAAAGTGATAATGACAACACGGGCCTGTGATAGACCGATGCCACAGTGACTAGTATTGACAAAGTGTGGCACTGATGTGGAAGGGCCGAAATCTATGCGTTCACAGCTGACTGCATGCACATTGAAGTTGTTTGCCCCATTTAACTAGTTACTATATATAATACAGACTCTACTTACGATGTTAATTGGTTTCAGAACTTGCTTTTTAACTTGGATTTTATTGTAATTAAAAAATAAAGACCAACAAAATCGTTTAAAACTAATAATTGTCCCAATTTTGAATAAAAGAAGTGTGAAATTGGACTTTATTATAACTTTATTCATCCCGTATTTGGGAAATTTCATTGTCACAGTAGCAAGAGGGTGAGAATGCAGATACAGGAAAGACATTTTAGACTTAAATAGATAGGTAAAAATTAAGTTAATAAATAAGTATATGAATAAATATATGAATACATAAGTAACCGTGTTGCTGAAATATATATATATATACGCATACATACATATACATACATATATAAATATATATATACATACACACAGCTGTACATGTATACATACAGCGGGTAAATACACATATATAAGGGAAAATGATAAGAAATTGATCTACTAATTTAATCAAATAAATAACAAAACAGGCTAAACAATGTTCTAGTCGTGCTGGTGCATAAGTGCAATGAGGGTAACGTTAATAAACACGCATCTAAACATCTTCAATTTATAAATTCAAAACAACCCAACATTAAATTGAACTTGTTACTTTTTTGTCAGCATTGGTTTTGTTTAATGATTTTCTTCGCAGTTCTCATTTCAATTTCTCATCTCAGTTTTATTGATCGCCACTCCTTATCTGTTTCTGTGCAACATTCCCCTATGATACTGCTTTTTCAGAAATAAACACTGTATTTGTTGCATTTCCTTTATCTTCTATCCAAAAGAGTAACATTTTCTCAAGCTTCTTGTTCAGTGACGACTTATTTTTCAAAAGTGCTGCGCCTTTTATGTGTATTTCATCATATAAAGCAACATTTCAAGGGTGGTCAAGGATGTTTAGTGTGCCCATATGGCAATGTACTTGAATCTAGTGGGTGTTGTGAGGTTGTGAAAAACAGGGCGTGTATACGCACAGATGGAACAGAGTGTGTAAGTGATATTAACTCCTTTATAATCTACACAATGTGAGATTTACTGCCAAAGAAGCTTTCAGATTTATTGTCTACCCCAGGGGGTACCCCAGATGTTTACCATACTACATGTACTACATGACCAAACCAATAGCACATCAACAGAATAGTGGATAAAATGAAGTTTAAAACACTAACAATCTAACACAAATTACATTACTAAGCATTTTAGGAGCCATGTTTAATTGTTTCTTATTTATTGGCCTCAATAACTTCTGGAATCCTAACGAGTAGTTTTGTCTTGCTTGGTTTTTAATGAAATTGCATAGACAAGGATTCTTAGATTAGGTTAGGTTAGAACTTTATTTCATCTCGTATTTGGGAAATATCTTGGTGGCAGTAGCAGGACAGACAAAAGACACAGAATACATTGTAGACCTAGTTAAGAAACTGGACTAGTAATGCAATGCACAGAAGGATATTAAATAATGAAATCCCTTTACTATTTTAGTCATTGAATTTTTTTATATTGTTTTTACAGCATCTCACAACCCCGATTTTACTACAGTACAGAGTTACAAACAGCTGGATGGAACAATGTCATCTGTTATGATAAAGCAATTAAGTTTACGCTCATCTTTGCAGTTTTGTAAATATAGCTTTAAATGGCCTGAGGTGTTGCTGTACCTAAGTACATGTTAGTGAATGTGGAAGGCTGTTCACAAATTTGTTTTGGCTCTTTTGCTGAGTCCTCACACTCAACTGCAGAAAGAGAACAAGGCGTGCAGGGATGACGCTTACGTAACGAGTGCTACTGCCGCATGTCACGTCCAGTCACGCTTGCAGTCGCCACTCGTCGCTCAAGCACCTCTCAATGTGTTTGTGTGAAAGACAGAGTGAGTGTTCAAGAGAGAGGGTGGTCTGCAGTCCTGCCTGTGGCTCACTGAGGGGATTGTTATTGATTGCCTGCCTGCCGCTTTTAATTATGTCTCCATCCAATCAATGCAAAAAGCAGCGTGATCTAAAGTGACATTTCTCCACTCGGATTACTCATGTCTCCTTTGTGGCTCCACTGTCCATTTCTTTTACTTGGCGCCATGCTACATTCATCTGCAGTCATTTGTGCTTGGAAAATTGCCAGCATTAGCAATGCATTTATTTTGGGAGGTGATATAGTACACATTATAGCCACCATGATCCTTTGCAAATATGTCATGCAGGCGTTTAAGATACTTTTACATTGATGGGAAGATAAATCTTCTATATAAACAACTATTGTGTGATGGTAATTGCACAAAATAACCCTACTAGATCAGCCCGCAGCATTAAATAATAGATATTTTCTTTATTGTAGGTTAAAGAGAATGACGGTAAGGGAAATATAGTATACTTTGTCCCTAGACACAGTCAACAGTAACATATTTACGGTCAGAAAGCGGCAAAGTATGAAGTAGCGGTTATCAAAATACTTCCATATTGTTTTTATATTTTTTTTTTTATGCTCAAACAAGGTAAAAAGCACCTATGTTTTCTAATTTTTAGCCTTGTTTTGGCCAAAAACTTCCCAGTCAAAGTCAGACTTTGTATAATATCATTTGGAAGGAGTCGGTTTTGAATCCAGTTACCATTTTACATAGGAAAAACTTTAATTTTATTGCGGTTTCTTTTTTCAATTAACACTAATTGGTAGTATTATCTCGTGATATGCTAAGAAATGAAATAATGATTAATAGATAGATTACTTTTGCTCATTTTTAGAGCTATGGTATAGTTATAATAACATATTCAGTTGCTAGTGTGTATTATAGTTTAGAATAAAGACACCAGAAACGTAAAAAAAAGTACATTTAACGAATGAATTATCTAATTTAGTAACATTCTATCTCTTTGTCTTAACCACTCCTTATAAGATTTTATTTGCTGAATAATCCAGTTTGTTTGGCGAGTAAACTCAAAATATTTTTTCTTCGATCCTGATTGATGAGAAATCTGCAGGAATGCAGTAGAGCAACATTCTCCTCAAGAATGAACATTCCATAATACCACAGAAATTAAAAACACCAAATTGCTTCAATTTCCATAGTAGCAGCTGACAACCAAAGCTGTTTCATTATATTTTATTGCAAGTTCAATTTAGTCAAGAACATTAGCAATTAGTGGAATCACATCAGTGTAAATGTAGATACTTGCCACTTAAATGCATCCACGCACACAAGATTTATTTTACAATTCTTCTGATCTATTGACTACATTAAACACACTGGTAGACTGTTTAAAGTTCTCTAGATTAATTGCCTTTCCATTTTGTTTCATGGGATTGGCTGCAAACAACCATATAGTTCCGATTTCCATCTGGTTCCATGGTTTTCTGAACTGCTTATCCTCACAAGGGTCGCAGGGGGTGCTAACTATGAGCACCATGCGGAGAACACTCAACCAAAGTTATGAGAATAAAAATGTGGAAGAAAGGATTTTATATCCACCTGAATAAATTGAAAAATA
Organism: Stigmatopora nigra; assembly: GCF_051989575.1. Lineage (NCBI taxonomy): Eukaryota > Metazoa > Chordata > Actinopteri > Syngnathiformes > Syngnathidae > Stigmatopora > Stigmatopora nigra. The sequence continues at coordinate 5,100,603 of NC_135509.1, read as the reverse complement.
ACTATCCGGCACCCTCCGCAACCCTCGTAAGGATAAGCACATGGTAGTGTAAAGGTCTCATGGACTTCGTCTATGTTTGTGTCTGTGGTGGGTTTGTCTGCTCTAATGACTTTACTGTATTTAAAAGATTTTCCCTGCGTTGGATTTAAAAACATTAATCTCGTAGCCTCTAAATAAACACACAACATCTGTGAACTGAAGCATTTGAAGGGTTGAATAGTTCAGTTCAGTTCAATACCCACGCAACAATAGTGGGGGCACAAAAATCTAAGTATTTAAACTGCCACTTTGTTTTGAAATGTAATTATTCGGTTCTAAGAAGTAACAATAAGATGAATCATACTGTGGAAAACAAAGACATCTCATATTCATAGTATTTGTGGTTCTAGGTAAACCATTAAAAAACGAGTAGCGACTTAGACTGTCAATTTTTATTTATTTTGACTCGAGTAAACATTTCTTTTACTTCAACATGATTAAAGCTGAAAATAATATTTATTTTATCCTTATACCCTAATTAGAAATTACTTGATATATTGGAAACATATATAAAACACACTTTTCAATATGGTGCCACATTTTTTCCTTATAATCTAAAGACGACAGTTTGGAAATCAAATTTGAGAATTTTAGGACCAGGAAATATATTAACAGGCTCCAGCACCCCCCCTTGACCCTTGTAAGAATAATTAGTACAGAAAATGAATGGATGAATGAATATATTGACTGTTAAAAGAGAAGAAAATACAGTATCCCGGTTTTTCCAACTACATTTTACTTCACATGCTTCCTTTAAAATACTAACCCAAGTATGAAGACTTGTGTGATATTACACATTATACACCTCTCTTCCATCTTGCTGAGTAAGCACTCATCCTACCCCTGGGAATGCTAGGCCAATGGTGAATCCAGCCTTCATTTCACAGACCATGTGCTATGCAATTACTCAGGTTCATCGTCTGCCTTTCCTTATTGTATAGTTCCGATGTATTGACAGTACTGGATGCTATAGACACGTGTATATACACTCTGTCTTACTTACTCTGCAGCTGGCGATTTACCCGAAGATATCCCTGTATATTATAAGAAGTTACAGCCAAAATAAACACAGGTTTATTGAATTTTTTTTTAGCCAAGTCAATGTATTAGTCAATGGTTACTTACTTATTTAAATCAGCAGTTATTTCAAATACACATATGGAAAGGCAAATATGTCAGTATAGCACATTTCTCAATAAAAGCTCATTCAATCCGCTTTACATAAAACAAGCAATTAAAAAACTGATAAAAACATAAATAGTATACAAGAAAGTCACATTGAAATCAGCAGGACAATTAAAAACACAAGTTCTTTATTTCATGATCATTATATTCATGCATAGATCCATACAATTCATACATAAACAAGTTACTGATCTATTTTTCAGCCCGTTCCTTTCCAAAAACTGAACCTTCCCATGGGGCACTTTGGCAAGAGTCTGCATGCTCTGTGTGATGATCAGCGACTGTTAGATAGCCAATCGTCCGGGCTCTCATAGCAACCTGCTGGGCTTCCAGTGGAAAAAAAGGATGTCAGTCTCTTGCTTGCAGAGCTCTTTTTATGTTTGGAAAGCTTTTTCCTTCGGCCCGATGCACAATTGCGATTTTGGTAACGCTTCAGTGTCTTTATTAAAAGGGAAATCTGCTGAGCTTTTTTTTTTTTTCCAGCCCTCTTTACATGTTCAAGGTCAGAAAAATAAGCTTCTTGCTTCTGAAATTAGCAGGGATTAGTCACAGTAGAGGAATTTTCGGTCACAGCCTGGATATGACTCCTGTTTTTTTCCTCTGCTTCCATTTTTCCCTCTTCTGCATTGTTTCTTCTTCTCTTCTAGGTTTTGCCCTTCTTTATGTAATCAGTATATCGGACAAAGATCCCTACATTTTCTGTACATTTTAAAATGTAACAAACATACCGTCTAGACCAGACATGGGCAAACACACGGCCCGCGGGCTAAATCAGGCCCTCTGGGCCTTTTAATCCGGCCCGCCAACGTTGTCCAAATGTTTTTTTCTTTTCCCCAAGATGGCGCCGTCACGCAGAAGCAAGTGGCAGTAGCTCTGTCCACTCTTATTTATTTTTTATGTTTTACAGCCCCTTTTTAAATTATAATTTTAAATACTATTTCTTAATAGATTCCTTTTTACTTTACTTTGTACTTTATACATTTTACTTCAATGATGAGCGTTGAGTATGTTAATACTTCAGTCCTTTTTTTCTGTTTATGCCTTATATGTACTGTTAACGGATGCACTTTTTTATATGTATCGTATCTTGTGCTGACCCGGCCCAGTTGTCAAATTTTCAAAGTCAATGTAGCCCCCCGGGCCTGAAAAGTTTGCCCACCTCTGGTCTAGACTCTAGTGTAAATAAATGCAGATGATGTATTAACTAGAGTAGTTCTCAATAAGTCTTCATTAGCTCCTTCTATGGGGGGCAGTTGATGATCTTTTGCACTGTGTTGATCACCCTCTGCAGTCTTTTCCTGTCGGTTTCTGTGCAGCTTGAGTGCCGCACTGACACAGCGTAGGTCAGCTTGCTTCAATGGCAGACCGGTAGAAGGCCACCACTAAGAACTCTCAGGAAATGTAGCCTCTAATGCATCTTCTTGGCGAGTACGGTGGTAAACCCCCCAGGAATTGGAAAGTCTCCACTCACTCCACACATTCGCTATTGATATACAGGGAGGACGGAGCGGTCTTGTTCCGTCGGGAGTCCAGAATGAGCATTTTGAAATGGTCGTACTTGCCTTGTTTAGCAGTAGCATTTTATTTTCTTATCTCCCAATTTATAATAAATTGACATATCTACAATTGGGTCAAATGATAAACATTTCCATGTCCCCCCCCCCCCCAACTTTTCTCTCCACTGACTCCAATGCTAAGTTTCTCATTAAAAGCATTCCCAGACAAGCTCTGTTAGTTTAAAGAAAATGCATTAGGGGAGTTAATGTGATTTTGGTAGAGCAGATTAAAACTGTCTTTCATGGTCACGGCCTAATATTAGGCAATGTAGCTAAGCCTCAATATTTTTGTACTATTTAACCTCATAACGTCAAGAGCACCAAGAGTCATTTCTAGCATGGATATCATTTTCTTTTAGGGGGTGGGAGGAGTTGTTCTATAACTGAATAGAGAAGCATAGAGGTTATAAGTGGTCTGACACAAAAAAATGGTCATTTTGATGCACCACCACCACCACAAATCCAACTCTTACATTTTAACATTATACCACTGGAGAAAACAGTCGTGAATACCCTTGTAGTCCAAACAGACAGACTACAAGCTTCTAGCAGGAGACAAATTCTCTAAACATAAGCAGGGACTGATCCACATTCATTTAAATGACCTCTATGGTGCCGCAGTGTTGCTCCTAAGGAATTCAAATGCTCCTATCACACTTTCCTCTCTGTGGCTGTCCCTCCTTCTCAATCAGAAGGGGATTAAGCAACCAAATCAATTAAAGGCTGGAGCTAAGAAGGAGAAGTCTTCAGCTAACTCGTCCTCCGTCCTCTCAATCTGTCCTCTCTGAACAAAACTTGCTTATGCACATAATAGCATCACAAAAATCGGGAACCGCTTCATGCTGTGCAGTTGGCTTTCAATTTCTTTGGCAAAAATGATGTTACTGAAACTAATTTAAGCAGGACAAACATTTTTCATGTCCTGTATTTCACTTTTGCCCCTATTTTCACCCAGTTTCCAACTTTAAGTTCTGTTTCCCTTTTAAAATCTGACAATGGAGACCCTGACCTTATCCTTTTGCACATTGGGGCTTTCTAAGCAAGGAAGGGTGTTGAAGTTCAAAGGAAGACATCAGTGTTTCTCGTAAACCCATCTTTCTCCCAGTGGACCAAAAGAATCACACATCACAACCTTTACAGCCCCAGTCTTTAGATGGACTTGACTGCATTGGAAGCAGTGAGAATATTTTTAAGATCATCCTTATTCCTGACCTGGCTGATTTACTGACAAACAAGGTTACTTTGACAACTGGAAATGAACATATTTGCCAATATCAAGACCAATAGGCACTTTATTTGTTTACAGAACAGGGTGTTCAAAGCTAGTCAATAAAGCCTGCAATTGCAATTTAATTTCAAGCTCTGTATCATACTTGACAGTGACTCATAGCGGCATGGGAAGCAGTAAAAGATGCTGATTGGTGCTTTGCCAAGTTAATGTCTGGGTGTGAATCATGCACAGCTCACATTACCTAAATATAGCTTTTGTTATGGGCTTGGGAATGAAGAGGTTGGTATCCATTAGATACAGTAAAAGTAGCCATAATGAATTACACATGGATGTGTATATCTTACCCTGAAGAGTCCTTCATGCACGAGTGGGTGATACTAATCCACAACAACAAAAAATCCATCAGAGAAGCAATGACAATGAGTGTACATCCATGATCTTTACAGTTCTTCTTATGGTACCACTCTTTACTTAGTTTCTGTTTGCATAAGTAATCAATGGTCCACCCATTAGACAAACAGAATAAGATAGGGTCAAACACCATATATGTGAATGGGAGTGGCCTTTTGGTTTCATACCAGCTGCTATGATGCACATAGGTGAATCATAGAGCACAGCTTGATTTTGGTTGCTTATGATTGGCTAACACATTGGCTGGATAAATTGTGCTTTTTATATTTTCTTATTGCTAAGGGTTGTGTAGGGATGGAATCATTTTGCATATAGAATGCAACATCATGAAAAGTGTAGTAAGTCTGTACCATAAGCCATTTGTCTGTCTGTGTAAATTCCCTTGAGTAATCAATCATTTAACCTATCGACAAAATAAATGGGTTAATGGAAACTACACAAAAGCAGATGTTAAAGGTCAACTCTGACTTCCAGGGCGTGTTGCATCATTTGCCTGAAATCTGAAAAACAACAATTTTAAAAAGAAAGGCTGCAATATCTAATAAATTTGCATTAGTTCAAGGGCACTGAAAACTAATTACTATAAAAAGTCAATAGCAGGGTTTATCCCAATAAAACAGTGAAAGCAAAATAAAATAAACAAAAAAAAAACCTTTTTATTAATACCGCTTTGCAGAAATAGTCTTGAATCTATTCAATTACAAAGACACACATTCAGTTCAAGTTAAGAAAAAGCTAATAGCAATATTAAAAACAGATCACTAGAAGAGATAATAAATCAATAAAAGATGCACATATTCAGATTGAGCTACACTGTATAGTCTTAGATTGCATATAATACCATTGTTCTTGCTCCACTCTATAAAGTTGACTCCCTACTTTCACATATGCCTGATAATCATGTCATCAGAGTATTTCTGAATATGGTATAGCTTCAATGTACAGTGCAAAGAGGAATGGGGAATTCTGTCCCTGGTGTTATCCCAGTATTGCTCATTAGGGTTTGTTAAAGATCCACTTACAAATAAAAGGATCCACTCCCATCCTGTCCAACTTCCCTATTAACCTCTGAGGCTTAATCGTGTTAAAAGCACTTGTAAAATCGAAAAACGTCAGCCTCACAAAGCCTCCAGACTCATTTAAAAAACACAGAGATCCGTTAAATAAATAGATGCCCACGTCATCTTGTTGGAAAGCAAACAGCAATGGATCCAACTCATGAATGTGAACTGCGTATTACTCTCTTCATAGTTCAGGGCCAATGGTCTGTAGACCTTTATCGCGATAGGCCTCGCTACCCCTTGGGCACTGGCACAAGGCATCATCCAGTATGAAGACTGCTGTTTAAAATAGATTGGAAAGGCACTGCCAGTTAACAATAAAGACAAAAAAGCATGAATTAATCCTCTTTTCTGCATGCAGTTCAACCTTGGATGTCTTTTGTAAAGACCACCCATTATATTTGATCCCTAGATCCCAAATTTTAATTCAATTCGATCACAGGGTGACAAATGTATTGCTAGATTCAGAGTTAATGAAAAGATGTAAATATGAGGTTTTTAAATATATTTTTTTGCCTTTTTTGAGTATGCTATGTGAAGTTTGGAAAGAGTTTCTATTTTCTTTCAGTTGGTTATTGCCACTCTTATGTGGAAAATGAAAGTAAAACCAAACAATTATATATATTTGTCTTAGGAAAGTCTGCTCATTTATTGCAAGCATAATGTGAAATGCCTCAGACAGGCAAATGAAACTAGCACCGATATTGCGGTGGTTATAAAACTTTAAATGCATTATATTTGATCACAATCAGCATACAAAGTGCAAAATAATACTCACAGGTAAATATTATTTCTGTTGGGTGAAAAACAAGTCATATATTGGCAGTTTGGACTATTTTTTGAATGGATTGTTGGTACGCTCACACTAAAAGAAACATAGCTTATAGTTAATTTGAAGCATAAATGTTGCGGAACGCCTTCTTCTTTACATTCTACTTCTATGTCATTACTATAGAAATGATATAAGGTCGAAAAATGAAGATTGCTATTTTTCTTATTAAAAAAACGTTAAGTAATGCACAGAGATTTTTAATTAAGTGCTCACTAGACATATAAAACGGTTAGGTCAATGGATTAATGTGATCATCATGATTCCTTCATTTTCTGTAATTAAAAACTGATTGTTGTTTTTAATCTAGGATAATATGCACACCATGCACTAAAACTAAATAAAACAATTTTCCACATTGTCATTATAATTGAGTGGTTCTCACTATGGGCTATTGTGGGTTTTCTCCGGGTACTTTGGTTTTTAACAAATATATTGTATTTGTTTCTAGTATATTAAATCGTTCCTAAAATTTCCAATTTACAAAAAAAGTACATCATTCTGAATAAGTCGTCAAAGACCTGCAGGCCGACTCACGTTTTTATTACTGCCGAGTCTGCAAATGCGGGACACATATTGAAGGTTTGCGGCACATAAAGCAACGGATTGGACTTCTCCCCAGTGTGGGGTTGTGGTGGGAAGATGGTTGTTTAAGGGGTACGAAAGTAAGGATAGTAGGGGCAAAAAAATTGCAGAATTACATGACTTGACTCACTGCTCTCAAAGGCTTGTTGCATCCTTAGCTGCTCTTTCTTCAAAGGCATCCTCGTGTATTCACGACCTCATGTATGGATATCCAATGCTGTTTCAACGCAAAGACAAACCTTCTAATTAACCAAAACTCCCGGCATTGAGTCATCTTCCTTCACATCACATTGCAATACCTCTCAAGAACGTTACCTTTCTCTCTTCCCGCTTTTCCAGCCGGGAATCATCTATCAAGGCAATGAGGAAATAATAGGTACTCCCTCTCACTAGGTCAAAATTTCAACTGTTGCTTCCATTGAAAAAGACATGAATGATGGTCTTAGTGATGGAATACGAGGTATATGAATGAACTCATCTGTGTGAAACTGACAAACAGAGGGTGTTTCTAGTGGAATATGGTGAACAAGGACAGGAATTTGATCCATTATCGGTTCCCACTTTACATTCTTACAAGATTAAGCTTCCAAAGACTTTGTACATTGCCACAAATTAGAAAGATACCTTACAAAACAAATAGTATGTCAATTGAAAGACACCAGTGGTGGAAATACTCGCATTTTTCATGTGCTATGTGCTTTTTCTTAGATTTTCTGGGTGACACATAGTATTGTATGTTATTTCAAAGGCAGATATTCCCTTAGTAAACAACATAAAAGTACAATGCTTTTCAAAATTCACTTTTGTTCTTAAAACAGCCTTTGATTTCCCCACTGCAAAAGTTGGGAGTGGAAGAAACCTCTCTGCAGATCATTTTCTTTTATTTTCTTCCCCTTAATTCAATATGTGGATGGTGCTGCCTTTCTGTTTTCTTTTTTTCCCCCTACACACTAGTCTGAAGTACACATCACCTTTCTGTCTTGAAAATCTTCAAGAATGAGGATGGGTGAAGCAAGGGTCACAACTGATGCTGCTAAAGAATTCTGTTTGATATGTGAACTGTACTGCAAACAGTATACAGCTGTTTACATCTTGTAGCATAAGAAATGCCTTGGGGTGTTGTAAAAGAGGCATCAGGTGTATATAAAACACGTGTGTTTTGTTTGCATGTGTTTAAGACTCTTGCACTGCAATTCATCTGGCCAACATGAATAATTAGTGAGAGGAAACTTTATGCCAAACTCAATGTGTCTCAGACAGTGCTGTGTGTTTGTGCTTGTGTGGTGTCTCACACCATGCAACCATCTGGCTAGAGTCTTAAACATTTAGCCATCACACAGTTGTTTCAGCCAGGTGGCTAGATATGCGTGTGACCAGGTGCCACTAGAAACCTGCCAAGACTTTTGACTGTCTGGATTGTTGTCTGGACTTTAATGATGAATGACATAGAACTTTAACATTTTCAGACTTGTATAGAAGAGAATATCTCAGATATTTACATTGTATTACATACCGTTTGCAAATCCACCTGGGTTTCAAAGTATGGATTTGGATTTTCCAAAAAGTCAGCTAGGATTTGCTCTAGCTTACTATTGACTTAAGGACAAGAAGCATAGAAGATGAAAAGCTGAACGTAAAGCCAGCATGCCATTTTATGTGATAATTTATTTTAACATGTCAAAGATAAAATAAAGCACACAAGATAACTTTATCTATTTCCCATTTAGCAGAAAAGGAGATGCTTTTCATCCTGGAAAATGGTGTATCGAATGTACGTTTCAATTGAAAATATTGATAAAGTATCTGTCTGTTTTGAGTTGATACAATGTTAACTTTTAACCTAAAATTGTAACCCCCTTAAAATCTCAAAGGGATATTATAGATTATCAGGAGTTGAAATGTCAATGCTATAAAGTAAAACTGGTAATAATCGTTATTGCACCACATATCATATCTATATAAATTCCTGGATATATTGAGAAAACAAGAAGGGAATTCACAATATATGACCGGATGCTTAATAAGTAATCTTTATTTTTCGGTCTATTACTTCCTTTTTCGGTGAAAAATATCCTTTATTTAATACAATAATCATTGTTTCGACTTGGCTAAGTCCCCACCCCTCAGTGTCTTAACAATAACAGTGAAATATTCCTCCCCAAAAATAATCCCACATATAAATATTTGTACTTTTGTCAACTGACTCAATGCATGAATCTATTATTCCCCATGATGGAAAGTTCTGTATTTTATTGAACCTGAGCATTTGCACGTGTGTGCTGTTGTTTTGTTGGACTTATCAGTGTCTATGCAGCTCTACATCCACACGCCATCGACCACCATGGCAACAGAGCTGTAGTATATTCCTTCACCTTTGTTGTGTTGTCACAAATCTTCTTTCCTGTCTGCACCACACACACACACACACACACGTTCACCTCCCGGCTCAACTAGTGAAATGCCCTAAATTAGCTTTGACCTTTTCTATTTAAAAAAAAAAAGCAGCACAGTGCTGGGGCTGTGTATATGGGTGTGTGTCTGTGTGTGTGTGTATAAAATGGCATGCTGTTACTCACCAGCCAGCAGGGCATGCCAGAATTTGCGAGGCTAGCAGGTGGCCCTTTTTAGATACAACAGAGACGAGTGACAAAGAAGTAAACAATATCCTTTCAGAAGTCTCTGTATTCATTACTTAAAATTGAAAGGGTTGTTACTTTTTTCACTTCCCGTGGATGATGGCAGACACTGGAAAAAAATATTTACAAAGATATATTGTCTTGCAAAACACAAGGCAGGATATGCCTCATCCATGGTATTATTATAAATGTCTACTGGCATATGTTATTTCAAAACACAGTCAGTCCAAAAAATGCCCAAAATCACAATTTATACTTCATTGAAGGCTTTAGTAGAGTATTGTAATCATCAGTGCATTATTTTTAAGAACAGCTACAATTAATGGTAGGGATGAGTCATTTCTTACTTATACAATAACTAAAGCAGTCAAAAAAGCACATCAATTTTTACTGGCCATTATATTAATATATCAGTAGTAGTAAATCATAAGACTTTTTCCATCTCTGGTATTAAAACAAAAGAAAGTTGAAAAGAACAAAAGTGCAGGTACTCAAAGACTGAAAGAACTCATAAATGTGTAAAAGAAGTTTGCATAGACATCAATATTATACCATTCATTAATCACTCAAAGTGCATATTTGATAGCATCATGAATGTACATAATGCATAACAGTAGCTGTCAAATGCAAAATGATTATTGCATAGGCCATCTACGAATACCCTAGGCTGTACAATATGCCCAATTGTACTACAATATACCACATTCATCAAAGAGTATGCACGATAAAGTGTTTTCTGTACAAGTACCCACTATATTGCATATGCTATATAATAGATTGTTGTGGGAATGATTGCCCTCATCTGAGAAAAACAGTTCCTCATGGTGTGTTTAGTGATTGATGCATTTTATTGTACAACCCTCGATGGCAATCGCCTAGTGGAGCTCCAATGTGCATATGCGCTTTAAAAAAGAAACATAGTGGTGCCCTGCAGTGCAGTGAGCGTGTGCTTCTTCTTCTTCTTCTTGTCCCTCTCTCAGATGTTGTAGGTGTTGGTGCTACACTTGGTATGTCAAGATAACCAAGCCTGACAGATGCTTCTCCTCATTATTCAAATGGCCCGTCAATCCCCGTGAGAGGGAGCAAAGAAGATTTTGCTTTCATCCTATGGCTCATAAGTATGCTCTTTGCACTCTGGGTGACATTACGGTGACATTTACAATGAAATATCACCGTCGTATCTTTCGCTATTTTATCCCCCCCTCCTATAAACTGAATGTATTGATCTATAAACATCACATTCATCCTGGTTAGAAGACTACATACGCAACAGTTCCCAAACAACAGGAGATAAATGATGAGTATTTGAGGTTGTTAGCTGGCCCACTTTGACGATTCAACAGAGCCAAATTGACTTCTAATACTAATAGATACCCTTTATAGTGAAAATCACTTTGACCCTATAATGGCTTCTTCAATGGGACGATGTCCAGGGATGGGAAGTAAAAATAAGCATAATGGGATTCAATTGGAATCATTATGTGTGAGAGAGAAAGAGAAAGATAAATCTATCATATATAATATACATTTGCACAGATCACCTTAGTAGCAAAATATATGTATACAGATGAATGCAATTTGGCCTTTCAAAACCCAACATTTAGGCTGAAGTGATATTTTTAGCCACAAATTGTAAAGCCACCTTCAAAAAACAATGATATTCTATGAAATGTGGCATTTCATCCAGTGTAGATGGCAAAGGTGGATGGTAAGATGTTCTCCAGGAATGGCCGTGTATATCACTGTGACAAATATTGTGGCACATGAACATAAACCTAGAGACAAGTGTAATAGCCATCGGTAGCTTTATGGCAAAACTCTATGTCTTGACACTATTGCCCCTTTTTGGTTCATTTTACAAAGAAAACGACTTTGCATTGTTTTTCAATGAAGTCCAATCAATTTAATTAAAGAAAGTACACCCTTATAGGATCATAGTACATTAAGACTAGACATCATTAGTGTCTTGAACGTCCAAAATGGCACTATGCAACCATCTTGGGATCAATTCAACAGTATTGAATCCAATTTATAGAAATATTTGCATTCATGACAACCCTTTTGAAGTAATCTACGTGTATAGAAAACACTTGCAGAAATCATTCATTACTTCAAAGCATCTAAAACACAGCGTTAATATTGCAATAGACGCGACAGCATGAAATTTGTTGCATGATTGCAGAACAAATAGATGAGTTTGTATAAAAGTAAAGCAGAAAATCTGTGAAATTCAGTTAGAGGGAAAATATCAAAGAGCTATGATTCATTTACTATATTTTTGTTGAAAAGAAAAGCAGGGCATGCAGAAAAAAACTCTACGCCTGGTTGAAATGCTTATTGTGTTTGATCTTTGTAATTCATTTTGTAGAAAGAAAGTGATTTTCCATTGTGTTTGCATTTATTTTTTTTCAGTCAAGGTCAGGCACCCTGTCTGGGCTTTGTGTGTGTCATACTAGAATGTGCATGTAGTGTGATGACACTTGTTTACTTCCCTTTCACCATTCAGCTGCTTCTTCTTCAGAAAAAAAAGCTGCTGGTCTTTTCACCATTAGCCCCTAAAACATAATTAATATGTCACTGGGTATGCATGAAAATGCCAGCACATACCCGGTCAGCATGACAATTCTGAAGTCTACAAAAAAAAACTTTATTGACCTTTTCATTGATGAAAACAAAACACTTATGAGCACTATTATTATTATTATTTTGTCATCTATGGGATATGGTTTAGGTTGCTTATACCATGACAGTAGAGTCTGTTTAGATCAGACATAATCCATTCTGGAATGCTATTGCAAATGTCTAATGGGTGCAGATTAAACAAAGCTGCTCAAATGTTGATTCAGCCACAAACGCCCCCTTCAAAGCAGCACCTCATTATTTTATGGTAGATGCTAAAGATAAGCTTGTCTAAGTCAAACTGTCATTCATCTTCTACTTAGAATGTAATGATGATGTTCTCCCTTGTGTAAGAATATATGTGTACATTTTTAATATAAAATTTGAACCCAAAATGTATTAATTATATGTTTTATTAGATAAGAAGTGAATGATAGTCTATTTAGGGTCCAATTACAAAATACTCTAGATATATTAATAATACTGTGAATAAAGCTATTAAAAACACTTTAAATGTCATTTTTTTGCATCATTTTATTTATTTTTTAATTACATTTTAATCATTTTTAACTTCATCAGTGCTTATTAAGATAACGTGCCAGTTCTAATGGTGTAGAACAGGATACCCAACATAAAACAACAACAAAAATATCAGCAAGACTGTATATTCGCTGTGGTAATTATTTCCGGATGTCAGAATATATCTGCATGCTCACTTACATTGAAGAGGAGTGACTTCCTTAATGTTAGATAACATTAGAAGACAAACATAAGTAGTTTTAAAATGAAATCACCCAATAATAAGCTAAATTCGGGTTCCAATCTTCAGATATATTTTTTGCAGTACCTCAATAGTCAGTGATAAAGTCATTCTATATATTTTTTTGTAACTGTGACCTCATAATATCTTAGAACTTCTGATTTAAAGTGCAGTATACAGAAATAATCCAATTTAAACAACTTCAAACAAGCGTTCTGACTGGAATACTGTTTTTCTTTTCAATTGAAAATTGTTTTCTTCATGTACAGCATAGTAGATTTTCACTAATTCATATCTATACATCTTTTTTTCCACATTTCATAACACAATTGAAGGTCATTGAAGTTTTCTTAGAGAATTTCATACACCTCTTTTGTGCCTCAAAGCCATTTCTCAAAGCAACTATACTAAGAAACTCTACTATCCTTTTATATACCTTTATACTTTGTATCCTTTGTTAGGTTGCTTTATTTCTTCAAATCTTTTGACCTTTTTTTCCCCCGCTCCAATAATGTATGTGAAGACACCTCTCATTTCACTGCAAGTCACAGATCAAGCCAAAACCCTCGGGCAGCCTCAACAACTCAGCACTCACATCTTACTGCCAGTTTCCAGCACTGCATGAGCTGTTTTTAGCTTCCATCTTCAACCCAACTGTACAGTCTACCGCAATGATCAAACACTCATTTTATCTTGTCACATTCATCTCTCCATTATGTTCATGTATTTTGCCTTTGCAGCTGGGTTACATAACAAGAATAGTCAGCATCCTTCTCATAATAAAAAAGCAGCAGGGTATTGAAGAGTAGTGGGGCTTGCCTGTGGAAAATGTGCAAACATTTGTATTTTTTATAAACTAAGAGCAGAGTTCCCAGTCAATTTGAGGTTAATCTCTATGGAAAAAAGTGATCAGACCAACTAAAATATACTGAAGGGGTCAATACCATATTTAACCTACTGTAGATTGTGTTGCTTTTTGGTACCATTCACTTATTTTCAATCATGTTCCTGATGCTCAGAAATTTTACAGTGTCACGGTTTCACAGTCACAGTCTTATCTTCAAGCTACACCTTGGAATTTAATTCCAAGATGGGAATGTGGTTTAAAAGAATACAGGCGGAAAATACTAAATTTATCTAGACTTCAGAACCTTGGATAGAGCACCCAGTATGTGAGCTGTCCAAGGTCCTACATATTCCACCCTTCCTGGGATTTCTCAATATTGTGCTTGCAGTTTTTACTTTTATTTTGTATTTAGTATTTGGTTTTGATTTTTCATGAGATTGCTTTTATGCCTTATATCACAGGTGTCAAAGTGGTGGCCCGGGGGCCAAATCTGGCCCACTGCATTATTTTGTGCGGCCCGAGAAAGTAAATCATGAGTGCTAACTTTCTGTTTTAGGATCATTTTAAAATGAAGAGTATAGATGTATATTAAATTTCGTGACTTTCTCCCTTTTAAATCAATAATTGTCATTTTTAATCAATTTTTTCTGTTTTTAGTCCAAAAATCATTTTGTAAAATCTAAAAATAAATCATTTTGTAAAATCTAAAAATATATTAAAAAAGCTACAATAAACATTGTTTTAGATCTATAAAAAACTGAATACTCAGTTTAATCCATTTATAAAAAAATAATCTAAATATTATATATAAAATGGTCCGGCCCACATGAAATCGAGTTGACGTCAATGCGGCCCACAAGCCAACCCGAGTCTGACACCCTTGCCTTATATCATGCCAGTTTTTCTACCATATTAATCACACAGGCAATTCTGCAGGTGAAATGCAATCGCTGGTTGAACGCCATGGGGTTGCCTCCCACTGTTCTATATACCGTCATAGTGTGAGAGAGGTCCAACACATTTTTTCCTCCAAATGATGTTTCTATTTTCAGTGATTATTATAGATTCTTAGTCACCGATGGTGTAGTGATGCATTTGTCTGACTTCAGAACAGGTGGTGAGGTCTATTTGCACTCAGTGGCGGTGTCATTATGGCTGTGAATTGTTGTCGCTCTGTGTGTGCCTTACAACCAACTGGCGACCAGGTCAGGTTGTCATCTGCCTTTCACCGACTGGGACAGGTCTTGTGACCCTGACGAGGAAAAGCAGGTGTTGAGAATGAAACATTAATTATAGATTTGTCTCAGCATGAACTTTGGTAGGTGGCCCAAGTGATAAGTGTGTCAGGCTCACTGTTCTGAGATCAAGGGTTCAATCCTAGGTTTAGGCCCTCCTGTGTGGAGTTTGCGTGTCCTACCCAGGCTTGAATGGGTTCTCTCTGGGTACTGTGGTTTCCTCCCACATCTCAATAACATAGTATTTAATAGGCTAGTTGAATACTAATAATTGTGTCTAGGTATGAGTGCAGGCTCCAGCACCCCCTGCGACCCTTGTGGTGATACAGGTAATGCAAAATGAATGAATGTATGTCATGTAAACAACAGTACTTCAATTTTCATTTTATTATTTTCACTTTTTTTGCTTGCTTTTAGTATTACTGTTCTCATTATATTTTCTAGTAGACATTTTTAACCTTTTATCTTTGTGACGTTCTTTTGTCAAACTACTCTATTTATAGTACAACAAAAATAAGTAAATTTTCATCATTTTCAGTCAACTGAGGAACCTCACTTCCATCTTATACAAAGTAACAGTACTACTATATCTATAATAAACATTTGAGCAATACAAAATAGGTTGATAAATGTATATGCCTACTAAAGGCGGCCCGGTGGATGAGTGGTTAGGGTGTCAGCCTCATAGCTCTGAGGTCCTGCGTTCAAATTGGTCCACCTGTGTGTAGTTTGCATGTTGGAATTTGCGTGGGATTTCTTTGGGTCCTCTGGTTTCCTGCCACATTCCAAAGATAGGGATAGTGGGCCAATTAGACACTCTAAATTGCCCATAGCTACGGGTGTGAGTGAGAGGCCTCTAGCCTGCAGCTGGGATAGGCTCAAGCACCCTCCGCGTCCCTAGTGAGAAGAGCTGCCAACCACTCCAGAATTTAAGGAGTTAAATGCAAGGCAAACATCCATAAATTCTGAACCCCCCCCCCCCCCCCCAAAATATTCCAGAATTCTTTTTTTAAGCAACCATTTCAGAATAGTACAACATTTCCAATTTAAATGTGCATATCAATTTCGCGTGAATCACATTCACTCCGGATAAACTCCGGAAATGGGACAAGGTTACTTCTGAAATGGGGTCGTTGGAGGTTGGTAGCTCTGCTAGTGAAGAAAATAAATAAATGAATGAATGAATATCAATAAGCTGTTTTTATAACATATCACAAGTGTAGCTACATCATACACATTATCACTATGTCCAATATATTGCATCACATGAAATTCAGTTCCCCTCTTCAGGCTTTGTCATTTAAGAATGATTTGGTCTTTTGGAAAAGCCAACCGGTTATATACGTCCTTCTCTCCTTTTTAAAGTATAGAAGGCGTGTCTGACCAGCACCGAAGAGTGTAGGAGAGCTCCATAGTCCCATCATCCACATGTACTGAGTGATGTGCGCTCATTGACACAAGCGGAGGCGGAGGAGGAAGAAGGACCGAGAGAGAGAGAGCACCATTGCCAACATCACGCTCACTTCATCGTGATATCATGCACGCCAACACCCGCATCGGCATCACCCTGAACAATTTTCAACCATTTCCGCATGGACTTTAGCTGGGGATTGCTGTAATTTAGTCTTTTACGCACGGACCCGGAGGTGTTTATCTCTCCTTCTGCGTTAAAAAGGTAGGCGCGCAACTGTTATATTTTTAAGGGATGCGCGTTTTTTTGGAATGTCGTGTTGATTTTCATTGTCAAGTTTTAGCGTTATATAATTTTAATCCGCTGAATTTGATGACCCGAATCCAGGCGTTTTAGATGAGCGCACGCGTCTTCTGGTCAAAGCAATTTTGTAAAAATACACGCACGCGCATAGACGAACGACTTAGGAAAAGTGCTTTAGAACAAATTCATATCGAGGGAGTGAGTGGCGAAGTGGAAAGTTTCAACGTGCGTGACTAGACTTCCAAATATTTGATAGTTTTTAAAGAAAATACGTTCGGTAAACGTCCCTCCATTAAATTCACGTTCACATCGGGGTGCTTAACGCGGAGGTGTCGTCTGCACTCTTAATACTGCGCTACAAAATAAAAATACAGTATGCTTTCTGAACAAAAACTGCATTCGATTAAAATACCAACACTGCATTCATATACAGTAGGCAGGTTTTATACTATTTTCGAAATATGTCAGCATGATTCATATTCACTGCAACCCTAGTGAGGATATAGCGGTTCAGAAAATGAATAAATGAAGGAATGATTAATATTCAATATGAGCAAATATGCATGTTTAACGGTAGTCTTTTTTCATAATATCAAATGTCTTACAATGATATTGTAGTAGTTTCATCACTCGACTATACAATCCAGTACCAGAGCTTAAATGAAATATTTTATATATTTTTATTAAAGATATTTTCCAAATTTTAAGTTAAATATTTTATATATTTTTATTAAAATATTTTCTATATTTTTATATTTTATTTGTATTTTATGTATATTTTTAAATATATTTTTTATATTTATTGTATCTATATTTTTATTTCTATATTTTTTAAGGAAAAAAACACAAAACTATGTATTAAATCATTTTTTTTCCTGTTTGCAAACAACAACAGCTTTTTCTAATATAGGCTTAACCTTATTTGACTATAAGAAAGCCACAGTAATATGTATTAAAAATCCATGTCTGTGTGATCCGTATAAGTAAATCGGTTATTTTGAATGACTCTTAATTGAATTAACTGATAGTAAAAAAAGAATTAGGTGAACATCAATTAGAAATGGATTCACTTTGCTTATGGTCGTGACCTGCTGGGGTGCAAAGTAAAGGCCCTCTGGTGGCCCCTATGTGGACCTCACTGTGTCTAACCAGTGGTAGTAAAAACAACCTGTGACTGATGTTGAATTAAATGGGCCCTTCTGGCCATAGCTAGTGATAGAAAGCTGAGGGGAGTTGTGTTTAGAAGAGGAAGAGTTAGATCGGAAAGGTCTCCAGTGTATGATGAGGTCTTGGCTGTATTACAATACATGTCAAAAATATGCACTGATGCTAGATGCATTGATGCATCATTTATGACCAGTTTGTGACAGTATCCTATGCGGGGCATCTCATATTCTTCTCTATTGAATAATTCAAACACTAAACTAAAACTCACTTATTCTAATTGTATTCAAATGCGTCTTCTTTTATTTTAAACCTTGTGGTTGTTTTAGACCAAAATTTAAGCTACTTAAGATGCTGTCAGGGTTATGCTTAGCTGATGGGCATTTTTTTGAGACCACGCAAATGGAGAGAAAGCATCAGTGAAATCTTCAATGTGAAATTCATTTCAATTACCTCATCTCTATGTTAGCTATTCAAAAAACTGTCTTGAATTAGAGAGTAGATGTTCCGTTGAAAGTGTCACGTGTCACATAATGTACTGGACTTCCACAGGCGTGTTTACTGAAGGGTTACCCAAGAGATTTCTACTACTTAATTCAACTCAGAGGACCAACTAGCATTGTACAATACGACATCTGATACCACAGAAAGACACACAATAAGCCATGTTAATTGAGTAGAGACCTGAATCATTGTTTTTATAGAAGCGTAGCATCTTAAGTTTCATTTCCGATTAACGGCAGGCACATTTGTGGTCAGAAACTTGAATTGACACAGCTGTGTTGGGGTTATTTCCACTCTATAGAACCTTTTAACGTCTATGTTGTGTCAACAAAATATATTTGAGATAAAGACAATGATCAAGCTAGTCATCGTGATGTTGTCAAGGAGACGCGTACATCTGTTCAGGGATATATAGACACACACAAAGTGCATTAGCATAGGTATCAGTTACTCAAATTCAATAGCTTGAAGCAAGATTAACTATTCAGAGCAGGTGGTTAAAGAGTCTATTGTGTGGCACAGTTCTGCGATTTTCATTGGACACAGAGATTTTTGGGCCAAACTAACTGCAATGTTGGAGTGGTGGGGGAATAATTTTCGTGTTTTGTCATGTAAATAATTTCTAGTGCTACAACTAAACAGCTGGTAGTGAGTGTTCATATTCTGGCACCTTGCAGTACCATCTGTAATGGAAATATCAATGCTTACGTGACAGGACATTCTTCAAAATGCCAATAGTTGTGGGATTTGAAAATATAATTTCCGCCATTCTAAAATCTGTTATGAATTTTTGTTCATTAATTAATTTCATCCCTTAAGGACATGCAAATAAGAATGTAGACTGATAGTGGATAATTATTCATACTTATTAGGATTCCAGCAGTCTTGTATGTGATAGTGGTCACATGGTTTTATGGATTGCCATTCATTACAGTGCATTTTAACTACAAACAGTCATGTAACTATACTTTTTTTAGTATATATTTGGGTCCTTGAAAGCTTTGGGATAGGGTTGTTAGAAAATTCCAGTTGTTATGAAACAATGTTTATCGAATTATGTATGACCTAACAAAACATGCAGACATATTACATAGTACAAATGTAGGTATTTGCAGTCAAAATACACACTGAATAAGAAATGTAATATATATCTAATCCTACTGGATTATGTGGACATTTACACATCATATTTTGTTGGACATTTTGAACTAAAATTACATTATTTGTTTTCTGTTTTTGTCTTTTCTAGACCTGTGTGACCCTACAGATCAAACCATGGGGCATGATCCAACAATGAAAGTCCTGTGCTTTAATCCTGGAAGCCGCCGCAAAGAAAACAGCCAGGATGCATCTCTGATTCATTGATCATTGTAGAATTATAAACTCACCACTTGATGTGGTGATCAAATATTTTTCTTAGCTTGCTGTTGGCTGGACATTATCATCATTGATTCTCCAAACGAGATAAAAAAAAACACGGATATTTGATTGTTACGGGCACCTCAGAAATCTATCCTAATATAATATTGTTGTCATTTTAAGAGGCCCTTTATAAGTTCAGATAGCTTCCTGGTGTTTTTAGTTACTCTCTACAATGAATCCAAACAGCCTCCCTGGGAAAGTTCTCCTACTGTGTACTGTTCTGGCCTTGAGTATTGGATTAGAGTTCACTGGTTCAAAAGGTCAGTGGGCTCGATACCTGCGCTGGGATGCCAGCACTAGAAGCGACCTGACCTTCCAGTTCAAGACATCCAATTCCGAAGGTCTCGTGCTCTACTTTGATGATGGAGGATATTGTGACTTCTTACTTCTCACTGTGTTGGAGGGCAGAATGCAGCTTCGTTTTAGTATCGATTGTGCCGAAACCACCATCACGTCCGACAAAATGGTCAATGACAGTCGCTGGCACTTTGCCGCCATCAATCGGCACAATTTGCGGAGCGGTTTGGCCATCGACGGGCATACCAAAACGGCGGAGGTGCGACCTCAGCGAGAATTCATGAAGATTGTAAGCGACCTCTTTCTCGGTGGGCTCCCAGGAGATATACGGACATCTGCTATCACCTTGCCCTCTGTCCGGGAAATTGCACCGTTCAAGGGGATAATCACCGACCTCATCTACGGGAGTAAACTGCCCACCCTCATCAACAGTCAGAAAGTACGCTTAGAAATGTTGGGTCTCTGCACAGAGAACCCCTGTGAGAATGGAGGGATCTGCTCACTGGCAGATGGTGAACCCTACTGTGACTGCTCTAGAACTGGATTTGTAGGCAGATACTGCAGTGAAGGTAAGAATCCATTATGTCATTTTTATATCTTAATTCAAACGGGTTCAACAAAAGACAGTGTCTGGTATTTGATTCCCACAGCAGAGAGGAAGGGTGTCAGACTCGGGTTGGTTCGCGGGTCGGGTTAACGTCAACTTGATTTTACGTGGGCCGGACCATTTTAGATATAATGAGAGAGTTTAAAAAAAAATAAACCTATAACCTTGATTGTACTATTTTACAATAGCTGTTTTGTTTCAAGTAAGATTCTAGCATCACTTGTTAATTCTAAAAAGTGATCCAATCATACCCAGTACTTAACTCATTTGCTGCCTTTGACACTGATATATATGTGCAATATATTTTAACTGGTAGGGTAGATCACAATGATCCAGTCTCAGTCATTACAGTCAATAGACTTCCTATCCATTTTTAACAGAAATGGTTCGCAGTGATCCTTACTATCCTTCCATCTTAAAATAGATGTGATGTCTACTTCTTTCAACAGCTGCAAGTATGTTAAGTAGAAGAAATATATATAATATCTATATATATTTCCATGTATTTTGAAATCACTCATAAAAATAGAAATACTGATTCAATTTTATTGCAAAAGTAAACAAGTACTGTCATAATTAGATAGTAAAAGTGAATGTTTACTGTCAGTTTATGCTTAAACAAGTTGACAAAATGCAAAAAAAAAATAAAGAAATAAAACGTAGAACCAGATGAACTAGTTCCCCTTTTAATAACTGGCAAAGTGCTGGTACTGAAAAGAAGAAAAGAAAACAGAGCGCATTTGCTGCAAGCTAAATTCTGAGCGGAAAATCAGAAATCAACTGAACTGCACATAACACGAATTGCTAAATTAGCTAATTTTAAAGTCTTGTGTCACATTCACAGTTTGTATTTTATTTTCAAATGCCTTGGCAGTGAAAAAATACTTGATCTCAATTTTTTTTCCATTGATGGTCTCTCCCTTCAGAATTAATGATATTCATCAGTTTGTTTACTCCAACAGGAATGTTCATAAAAGAGCAAAATTAATGCCAATTTTTGGAATGCTAGGACATAGTTTAAAGAAGAAGCTATTTTGATGTAGCTAAATTGCAGAAAATGTCATTTTTATGACAATGAAAAAAAATGTACCATCTTTTATTCACACAAATAATTTAAAATAATTCAGGATTTGCCAGAGGCATTATAATAATATGACTCTGATCCTAACTTGGGAAGAAACTGTGCCAATAGATGCCGTTCTAGTTTTAATTTTTTTATTATTCTTCATTTTTGATCCATTTATTTTAACTATAATACATGGTGCGACTTCAATTACACCACTTTCTTATTAAAGTTATCTTTCCCCTGTGATAACTAACTCAGCTCCTGCAAGGACATGCAGAACCCCCAAGGTACAAAAATATTTGGATGAACTTCATTTCCTTTTTTTTGTGTGCCAATATAATCTATTTTGGGGTTTACAATAAGTTTGGCACACACTTCTATCATAAGATTTTCTTCCATGTTTAAAAAAAAGCAATCTTTTGACATTCAGGCTCGAATATTTATGATATCATACAATTTCCATTTGTACATTTCAATTGCCAGTTATGTATAACATACATGTGTGTAGTACAGACATTTGAAGTCTGTTTATGGAGATTTTCATACGCTTATTTCACACTTAGGATGCCAAGAATAATTTGATTAATTTCTCTTTTAAGCGACATCTTCTGCCATGTCGTAAATAATGTACAACACTACCACAGGGAATACATTAGTGTGATCTTACACGGGTGCTGATTCCCTCATGTGTCGGGTTGGAAAACCTGAAAAAAATTGGAAAAAAACCCTTGAACAGTAGCATGTTGAGTTTCCTCTTCTGCTGACCTGTTCTTGCCAGTCTAAATCAGGCTGGTCTGACTCCTAGGGGGATAAAACACCAGGGCAATGCTCACTGAATTCTATTTTAGTGCAATAGAGACACTCTGCAAATGTATTTTTTTTGCTCAATCACACAAATTAAATGTACTTTTCCAACCTTTACTAATGCACAATGTTTACCTAGCTGGAAAAATCAAATAATCTGTCATTCACTGCTCAAGTGAAGATGTCTGGAGCTGAAATCCCAAGAGCGTGCCTATGGCATTTTTCAGGACAGCACACGATCTGCTGGTTGTGATCCAGTCAAGCGACAAAGCTGAATTGTCCATTTCTTTCTGTTAAGCAGCTCATGTAGGGTTAATTTTCAGTATAATAAAGTCTCAAGAGGCTGACAATGGACTAGATAATATCTTTATTTTAAATATAGCCATATGCGTAAGAGGTAGTTTAGAACGTAGCTCGAGATTTTAGATGAGTATAGAAAGATAGCAGCACCTTTTATGCACCAATTTGACTTAAAACCTCAATTGTTGGAATAAAAGACTGTTTTTTTTGTCTTTTTTGATCAGATTTTTTTCATAAATCTCTTGTCCAAGTTCCTCATCACGAATAGCTCTCGCAATGACCCTACCCGCTGTTCCTTCTGCCTGCCATCAACTGATATGGCTGACTTTTGATTATGCAATGGAGTCATAATTAGGAAGATAATGAGAACAGAGATGGCAATTTTGCCTGTAGAATGCCTTCACAAACGTTGCCACCAGGCTGTCAACTCAAGCTAGAATTCCCCTTCATATCCAAAAGTGCTTGCTTAAGCAACCTTTAAGCACATAACAAGTCATCAGACGCTGAACGTTTAAATGCAAACAAGTGCTGAGAACACCTGTCTTTGTTGGTGTACTGTTGATTATCCCGTGCATCTGTCAACACGTGAATAATTTTATGTCTTCTCATAATACAGAAAGGTCCAAGCCTATCTTGAGTACACCCGCACATTTAACATTATGGAACTGTGCACAATCATATAAAGCGAGACCCTCGAGCTGCTCGTTAAAACAGGCAGATGGTTGACTTGAGCGGAATGGGCTTGGGTTGTGTTTGGCTTGCCATCGTCCTAATTGTGGCCTGCTTGCCCAAAAGGATTAGAAAAGCAATACAATGAGTTTGTATATTTTAATAAACAAGAGGATGAGAATAAAGGGATTCTAAGGAAGAGGACATCTGGAGTTAAAATATACAGATTCAGCTGCTTTTTCAGTTGAGGGGAAACAAACAGGTCATTAAACAAAACTGTATGTTTTAGCTGTACATTGGATGAAAAAGTCTTCACTTTTATTGGCTCATGGATATTCATCAATACTGCATCAAATAGAGTATAACCTAGATTGCAAGTCAATTAGGGAGCTTGTTATAAAACTTCGCAACTAGGTATAATACTAGATTTTGTCTCACATTCTAATGTCTCTTTTGTGAGGCAGGTTGGTAAAATAAACAAATATTTTTTTTGCTCAATAGAAGAAATGCTAACTAATCAATTGCTAGGTTGTTTTTTATTCGAAACGCTGGGACTGATGGTATTGTATCTCAGCAAAAAAGTCTCAGACAGGAAGCAAGACAGACACATACTCAGGTTTTATTCCTGTTGCAGACAAATGTACACATCGCTCAAATTGCATCCTGTTAGTAGAGTGTCTGCATTTAAAAGTGTTTACAGTAGATTTATTGAATCTACACACCGGCACGCCGAGTCAGCTCAGTCCATTGGGTTTTTTTGCAGAAAAGACATTGAGGTGCCTCTTGGTGATAATACAGAAAGACTATGAGTAATCAGAATTTAGACATCTCCTTTTATTGTGGGTCACATCAATATTAAGCCATTTTTTTGTTTAAAAGCCAATTTGAAGGAGAACTAAAAGGAATAAAAATATATAAAAAACATTACATATTCACAGACATATTTATGAGCATTGTTTTAGATAGGGAATAGTTTTTTATATCTGTAGTGATCATTGAAATATTGAAATAGAACCAAAATGCTTTATGTTAAGACATGTATTTTTTTAACAAGTTTTCAAGTTGGTGGGTAATGTTGCAAGAGTGAAGTTCACCCATAATTGATGCAGAAAAATGGATGGATGACTCACAATTCCAAATGAAATGATTCAAGCATACTGAAAATGCCTTGGAAATAATTAGTATTCTATTTAAAGTCTTTTTTTAATGGTCAATTGTAGTATATGGCAGCTACTGGCAGCTTCCCGTATTTGGGAAATTTAATTCAAGACAGACACAAGACACAGAAGACATTATAGACCTAGGTAAAAAAACTAAATACCAAAATGCAATAAAAAAAGACTGAAAAGCAACAAAAACACAAAATGAGCAAGAGTGGATTTAGCTACTACCACCAGCTGCCACTTGAGCGGCACCATCTTGGTTGCAGTAGCAAAAACGGATGCAGACACATGAAAAGACATTGTAAATTTGGATAAAACTGCAACCACACCCAGAAAATAGAACAGTAATGCTAACAATAATCATGCCGCACCATCAGTCTCACAAAAAAAAACAGTTGCCTTTGAAACACATTGCGTCCCTTGTCCCATGTGAATGAGGATATATGAGTGTGACTAACTGTGTCAGGGCAATGTGCTGAAATTAGACACCCATCGCTCTCCACACCCGCTGACTTTTTGCTGGCAAATCCACCATCGCTGACATGTGCTCCATTTTGCTGTCATCATTAATTTTAACTACTTTACGTTCCTGCTATTAGCTTTGGAAATATTAGTAGTACCTTTATGGTAATGACGTGAATATCAGCCCAATTCTTTTTAATTCAATTAACAAGGAGTGAAGTGAAGTCTGTTCAAAACCTCGGGTTATTACAATAAGATAATCATAAGGTCAAGGTTATTAGGAGATGTGCTTAAGTATTTAATGAAAATGTAAAATGATGACTTATTTCAAATATCATCATGCTGTATTTGGAAAATGATTTTAAGACCCGTATTGCTTAAAAATATGCACTAGTTTGATAGAAGGGCAGTAATTGATGACTCTGGCAAGCAAATTGTTCAGATAGTGCTGAAATGGTGCCTTCAGGCTAAGCTTTAGGGATTAATAAACAGACATGGGAAAAAATGACAGTTACAATAATCTTACTATAAAAAGTGGGTCATGGGAGGAGGGAAGGCGCTTGAATGGTGCAGGGACTTGTCTGATTACAGTGCAGAGGGCATTTGTGCCCAGTGCCCAAGCTGAAAATTATGTTTGGATTTGAGTTGTGAAAATAGAGCAGGGATTACGCAGAGACCACATGTCCTCAACAGCACATTGGCTTGTTCTGGAGCATGTCACATCAAGAGAAAGGGCTTTATCTGCATCTGGAATTTGTTGTTTGACATGCAAATACAATCCATGCACTAACATATAAGAAAAAAAAAGAGGAAAGGAAGCAATGATTGCTCGTTGATGCGAAGCCATTCATTTGCATCAACATGCTCAAAAAATGAGTGTAATCCGGTTTCCTCCCACAGTCCAAAAATATGCATGGTAGGTTGATTGGACACTCTAAATTGCCCCTAGGTATGGGTGGGAGTGTTCCTCAGGTCCCGAGTCAGCTGGGTTAGGCTCCAGCACCACCCGCGACCTTAATGAGGATAAAGCGGTTCAGAAAATGAGATGAGATGAGATGGGAAAACAGAGTGTACCATCCTTTAGCTCTCCATCATATCCCTTCCCCCTACAGCCACAATTTGTCCTTCCGTCCCTTCAGCAATGTCAACCTTCTTCTGTGTGATGACTTGTAGTAGCCATTTTGGGTCAGGAAAACCAATCATCCAATTGCTGTCATTGTTTTCACTAAATTCTGTTTAAAATGTTTACATGCTGTCACATAGAGGGGGGGGGGGAAATGAATTGAAATAATCTGATAACATTTCAAATCAAATAAAAAGCCTTTATTGTCATTATACAACAGCAGCTTATCAGGAAATTGTTGGTACTATATATCTATATACATGTATACATATTTATATATATTTATAAAAATATATTTACTAATTTTCTTGTTACCTAAAAAATGTATGTCTAAAATGCCTTCCTGTATCTGCATTCTCATCCTCTTGCTGGTTGTTAGTATATAACTACTTTACATTTTGAAGATTCAAAGTCATCTGGACCTTCCTGTCTAAAATGTACATGCTCTCTCCAAGTAGAAGAACAGTTAAATGTGAAATAGTAGGCCATTTTCCTCAAATATTGGTCACAAATCTGTCAACATCTTTGCCAGTGACCATTTTGCCTATGTTGAGATCGCCCCGCCCACCACATGTGTGCCAAGTTAGGACTGATTAGACAGGCTGAGCATGGGAAGTGCATCTGTACACTGTGTGTCTATACAGTTCCTACTTTAAGTATTATTATTAATATTATAAACATGAATTTCAGCTCATCAGACACCATAGCACTGTTTTTATATTCCTTTATTTGTTATGTGTTTATTTTTAAACCCAACATCAACATTTTATGACTGGTATCAGGCACAAACACATTTCTTTAAAAGCACATGGAATCATCCATAGGTGAGTTCCTATTCAATGAACTTTCCACACTTATTATGCTTCTAATGTGTGGCTAATTTTCTACTTTCTGTTATGATCAATAGATTTGTGAGCATCCCCACTGAACAATATCCAAAGAGAGTTGAATTTGTGTCATAAAGAAAAAAAAAAAGGTTGCAATTAATACTGAAACTCTGAAAGGGTCTTATCACATTGCATTTTGGGATGTGGAACAACTCAATGCACCATAAATCCTCATGTGTGGATTTATGAGGCCCCTCGTGTGACCTGGGTGCAGAATATTATGTTATTCTAACAATATTCTATTTTTTATGAGTTCTTTGCCAAATGTCTAATATCAATCTGGTTCCCTTAGCAGATGGGACAGATTAAACTTTTTTTCTCTGCAGCAGATTTTAAATGAAGTAGTCTTTTGATCAGGCATGTCAAGGGGCAATACTTAGCTCTTTACATGAAAACAAATTTTCGAGTGTTGGGGTCTTTTTGAGGTTTTGCATGGTTAACTTACATGCAAAAATGAAAGTGTGTTTCTAATTGAGAACTTTGCTCTCTTCTTTTTATGTTCTGCAAAATCTACAGCAGTCCATAGACCAGGTGAGTCTTACAAAAAACATATTTTAACATATTAACATATTTTAAGTAATGATTTAATTATTTCTCAAATTTATAAAGCATCTCGTTAGAAATTTGTAAAAACACATCTATTGAATTATGCTTCCTGGATCGTATAATTGTGGCAAAATAATTTTAGTGTTCTTTTTAACCTTTTCATGCATGAATTATATAACTCTTATTTTTTTAAAAAGGTACGGATTCTTTGTTATAAAATATATTCTACTTAAATATCTTAATCAAATACAATTAAATATTCCAAAAATTGTAGTACATTAAAAAAAAAATGGATGACATTATTCAAACAAGTGTGGCCCATATTTATTTTCCTAATGAAATGTTATATTAGATTTATTTTTATAAATAGCTTGTAACATCTTGTAAGTTAACTCTTTGCTGCCATTGACGTCAATAGACGTCCAAATCTATTTCAACTGGGAGGCTATCATTCGACTTCTATTGCAGGCACTAAGTATCTTTTAATATATTATTATTAACAGTATTACCTTTTGAATAGCCACTCTCACCCAAGGGTTAAAGAGTAAATTAACAGTAAATCATTCTAATGAATATAAACTGAATTTTTTAGTTCTTGATACATATATCATTATTAGTATGTTCACAAAGAATGAGATAAAAATATAGATGTTCCATTAACATAAATTAGAAAAAACATTTTGCTCATTCTTTTCGTGTAATGCTGTCTAATCTCTATATTAATAAAACAAAAGCTTTCCAATGCACTTTGGGAAGCTTTTAATGTGATAGTCATGTTTTGCCATCCTGCAAAGCATGCATAATGACAATGTGTGTTATTTTGGTGTGCTCTTCTTAATTGTTCTTTCTGACTGCTATTTCTTTTCAAGGCTTCGCACACCTGAAGGCAGAGCAAGGTAGTCTTGTCTTTCTTTATACATCTCACTTAGTTATTTGTCCTCTTCACCTGATATGGTTTTGAGGCATGATTTTACACCATTTGCCTCCACGACCTGTCTGTGTGCATTTGCTGCCATGCTCTTTGCGGGGGTCTTTTTGTGTATTCGCTAGGGGGGGTGGGGGGTGCATGTTATGCATGGTATGATCTCATCTCACCTTAGTCTTACCCAGTTTTCGGTCTATTACATAACTGTGTGCACTGCTCCGTAGCAAACGTGCAAGTGACTAAACTGTTCTTACCTGACCTTTGCTGTGTCACAGCTTAAGAAAAGAGGTAAAAGATTGTGTTGTTGTTAGCCAATGTTTTGACAGAAGGAAGTGATGCTTTCAAACTAGTAATATGTCACTGCTCATGTTATGAGGGATTTCATCTTGATCTCACCCTGTTATTTTTTTCCGTCTCTCAATTATTGCATTTTAAATGTTTACCATATCACTTTATAATGCTATTTGTTTGTGATGGTTCCAAGTTTTTTTTACTGGCATGGGGGATTTTATTATTGAATTAGAAACACATTATATGCATATATTATATTTGAGATGCTAAGAAGTCAGACAGTTTAATTTTTGGCATCGAAGCTAGTTCTTACATTAGAGGATCTGGCTGGCCTCCCAATATTCTTAACCACTAAAGTGGGCCACAGGGGTTGCCATACCAACAGCTAAGACATTATTGTACATGTTACAATCAATATAGCATCCCAATATTTTTTCTCCTCCATATATATTCTAGCAAAGTTTAATGTTGCATTGCCTTCACTGCTGTACATACCTGGGTTTACAAAGGGCTAGATTAAAGTAACTAACAGGATAATTTCTTTGTCATATATATATTTTACCGTTTGCGAGGACAATGTTTCCCAACCAAGGTGTGGGATGATTAAAAACATGACATTACTTATTTTTGCATCACTCAAACCAGAAATTGTTCAGGGTTTGCAGAAAATTAGATTTTGGAATAATTTTAGAGGTTTATGTGATTTCTGCTGATAAAACTTTGCTAAAGGTGACATAGTTTTAAATTCAATTAAAGTCCCTTGACATTTTTTCAATGCAAAAAGTGTGCGGTAGCTCCAAAAAAAATATTGGGAAACATGTCCTCGGGAATGTCAATCCCTACCACATTTTTGCAGTTGATTAATTAAACTGTGATAATCTTGACAATGTGAAGAATCAGACAGTTCAAGATGTTTAACCCTCACCATAATGTCTGCATTTATAGGTTGAATGTTGCCTGCCTGAGAGATGTGTTATCCTTGAAAAATTTGCATGAATACCCTCTTTTATGCTTGCATGTAAAATGAAGGTATTCTGGCTAATGAAAAACTAACTCCACTCTATTATAACTTTCTTGCTGCCTTGCTGTGGTATCCTACCTGGGATGAACTTCTGCTTTGCTTTCTCTCTCCGGACCCCTTCTCTCTGCAATCTATAGGTAGAAACAAAGGTACAGCAGCTCCTATATTTCTTTTATTGCCTTACTGTGTTTCAAGTGTATGTGTATATGTGTATGTGTGTTTGCTTTAGTGGGTCCTCTGCCAATGGTCAATCATTCGTTATGTATGTGTTCATCAGACTTGTACATGTAGTCGTTGGTGCCATATGCATGGCCGAGACTGTGAAAATCAGGGGAACAGACGTTTTCCTGCTAATGAGCGTGTGCATGTGACCACTGTTGCGTGACAGACGAGTGATTGAGCTGAAACTGAAGTGAAGATGGAAAAAAACTATAATGTCAGCACTTCATACTCAAGAGGAAAGCCCTTAATTATTGCCGTTTAATCGAAAATGATGACCGTCGGCTTAAATATGGATCAATCACTGTCGTCGGGAATTATTGAATATTAATGGAAGGGAGGAAATGCATTTAGATGTACCTGAATATTAATATATGAGAGTAGCTTATTTAATGGGGCAGTTTTTTTTTTCTAGACAAAAAGAAGTTGATGAGTGAATTTGATATGACATTTGGTCGCATCTTTGTATTGCAATAGTGCAGTCGTCATTTGTGACTCACTACTTGTTTGTATGTGTCTCCTTGAGATTCGTGGTGAAGAATGGAATTGACCCTTTACTCTGGCTTCAAGCTTTTTTTTTTGTGCATGCCTGGCCTTGTTGTGTGGTTGACATGGTCACGCTAACATAGCACATTGAGGTGTACTGCAGTTGGATGTCAATGCTGACCTACTACTCATGAGCAACACAGAGATAATAGTAAGAATTTCTTCATGCAGTATAGAATGTAAAATGGCCAACCAGACACATTGACCAATATTGTGTTGGTACACAAGGCAGAAGAGGAAAATAAAAACAATCCCTGGGCATTCTAATTTTAGACTATAGTTGTAATTTGACCTACAAATGTCCAAAGATTAGTTTTTTTTGTTTGTTTGTTATGGGAGGTTTGTTTTGTGTTATGAGCCATAAACCATATCATCCTGTCTGAGAATAGTGAGAAAATATTGGAGCTATTAAAATACTATAAAGCCCTAGTAAATGAGCATGGAGTGTGAAGGTCACCTATGTACTTTTAGTTGTTTTAAGTAAGACAAACAAACATGCATGTGAATCATGAGCATTTCTCAAGAAGCTATGGGACTTGGAACTGGACGACTACATGTGGAGTCATTGGTATTAAATATTTATGGAGAAGTTGCTGCAGTGTTAGTGACCATTGGCCACCTCTCTGGCGGGTTCTTTTGCTACAACAAAGGTAAATGATTTTCTCCACTATAATATGCTTAACTTACTGAAATCTTGACATATCTTTTAAGCAGGCTGGTTTACAACAAACTGTAGTAAATGGAAATCGAAGTGTCTTTAAGTGTGCATTTATACTGCATCGCTGACGTTAGAAAATTGAGCAATTCACAGATTTTCCAAAGCAGACGCTCCACTGAGTATAAGGCTATGTTTATTGAATGGTGATAACACAAAATTGATGATTAGTGGCTCATAGAGCACAACACACATCTAGGGCTGTATGCTGTATATGTATGTGACATCTATATGAAGCCTGCCTAAAACCACCTCCATATGGCACATAATAGGTGAAATCCCTTTAAAATCAAACACAAAAACAAACAAAAAGAGTTATTTTAACAGTCTCTCTCAGATCTCACAAAGTAACTCTGATTTTGATTGTCCACGAAGAAGTTTCAAAGCTATATGAGGAGGTGAAAGAGTCTTTACACTTTTGTTGGACACATCAGGAAGAAGCGTGACCCTGAGTATTCCTCGTGTGCCTTATCAGTGAAAGAGGTTGTGTGGGGTTGTCAAGGATGAACAGGTTTTTATTCTGTCCATGCCGCTACACAGCCTACAATCACATTGTCATGTGGGTGTTGTGGTGTTTATATATAGTGGAAGAATTGTATTGTTGCCCCATTCATTGTCTGCTCTCGTGCAACAAGAATGCTTATTAACTTGTTTGGTACAGCTTGGCATTAGGATCTCACTTGTAATTTATTGTTGACGGTCAGCCATACATGAAGACAAGGTGCAAACATGGCAACAGTTCAATTGGTTTAGTCTGCTCAGTTATACAAGGATCTTGTGTCCTGTCCTTTTGAAATACAAAGAAGACTCACAATGTCATCAAGGTTCTGCAGCTTTGCAGAAAGACTGGAGAGAAATATTTACCGGCTTTGTATTACGTAGCGGGATTCAAAGCACCATCTGGTTTGGAATGTGTTGCCTGTACCTTTTGGTAAATGGCAATTAATTGCCAGAAGCTACATCTGAAATTGAGTTCAACTTGTGTGTCCCCTCATTACATGATCAAAAAGGATCTTGGGCTTGTCGGGGTGAAATTGGAAGTTGCTGAAATTGAGGGTGTTGGTCAAATTGATTTTCAGCCAGGGCCAGCTGCTCCTCAAGCAGTGAACAAATACAAGTACATAAATGAAAAGGTCCCTGTAGACCCCTGGATTTTCTTCTTGTTTCTGAAAGAATACACATCTAACCTGAGTGAAACCCTTGACGTTGTTACAAGCCACAATCTAATTTGTTCTGACTCCAGCCTTAAAGGTAAACGTTTACTAGGCCCATTGGTGTGTAAAGTGCTTTGCAATGTTTTATTTATTTATTTGTTTTCAAATGACAATAATCTCCAGTTTTCACATGTTTCCAAGAGGCAATTTTACAAACTGGAAAGGACCTAAACTGCTGCAGCCGTACTATTATCACATGTGTATGCGACTAGCATTTACTACAATTCTTTGAGAAGCTGAAGTTTTAAGATGCCTCTGTTTATGCCAACTTTTCAGTGAAGTTGTGGTCATCACTTTTCAATCTATATTGATTTTTCTCATATTTACTACCATCAGTGCCTCTTACCACTCTGGCATTTATTCTCTTTGGTGCTGTGTCTTTATTCACATTCTTGACCCGTCTCTGTGGTTCCCCCCAGGCATTAAGTTGAGACAGCGCTGTAAGCCAGAATGCACAATTCACCTCATCTGTCATAGATTCACCAGTTACAGCCTGACCATTAGTTGTCCTAACCCCCCCTCTCTATTCCATCTTTCTTTTTTCCTCTCTTCCACTCCTCCCTCGCAGCTCTCTGCTCTTGACCTCCGGGATCAACCGAGCAAGACTGATTCTCATTTTTTCACGGATCATATAGTACGTCAGCCGTTACGCAATAGTGCACGGGAGCGCGCATGAGACGAGGATTGCTTCGACATGCAACCAACATATTTTCCTCTTTATTCGCATTAATGCTGCTTCCTGAAGTGAGAATATTTATAAGTAATGGACAAAAAATTCAGGGGTGTACCACTCAAACATTTCAAGTGTGAAAGGAAAACAATAGTATGACTTGCAATATGCTATACAGTGGTACCTCGAGATACGACCTTAATGCGTTCTGGGACTGAGCTCATATGTGATATACTCAAATGAACGTTTCCCATTGAAATGAATTAAAAACAAATTAATTTGTTACAACCCTCTGAAAAAACACCAAGAACAGGATATTGGAGCTGAAAAACATTTTTACGTCCGCTGTATGCTCGTATATCAAAATTTGTCTTGTATCTCAAGATAAATATTTGCAAAAATGTTTACCCGTAACACAAATTGCTCGTATCTCGGAGCACTCATGTCGAGGCACTGTATTTTAATTTTATTCATCAGTTAGTTATATTAGTGACACCTTTTTGTTTAGGTGACGGCAACATAGCAAATTCTATACTCATAGTATCCAGAAAGAGGACATTTAGTTCAAACACTGAAATACCACCTATTGGTGTAGATATGCCAGAAACCTTCTAAAAAGGATTTATGTGAAGAAGTAGGTTAAGATGTGTCTAGAAGGCTGCACACAAGTGTGTGAGTGCAGACAAGGCTTAGCAAAATGAGGGGAGGGGAGCATGCATGATTGCTTTGCGTGTTGTCATAATGTGGAGAATTGATAGCTGCAGCCATGCATAGATGTTTACACCAGGAAGAAAGTAAACATCACGGCACAAATTGAAGAGATAAATAGCTACTGTGGAACACTACACGCTAGTACTCTTCCTTAAGTCATTTGTTGTACATAGTCTAGGTCAACTCTTCTTATATTCACTAAGCAGCAGAGTCATGTTTTTACCACTGTCTGGGAAATTATGCTATTTGAAGACTAAGTTGAAGCAAGGCATTTTCACTGTCTTCAAGTGTTACGACTGATGCTTCCATTTGAATGTTTTGATATGCCGAATGTAGTTTTTTCCAGGTTTTTTTGTGTCTCAAGCAGTCTCAAGTGCTACAAAATAGTGTGTCATAGTTATAGGAACACAGTACATAAAAATTTACAGACTCAATTCACATATTTTAAGATTAAAAACAGTCCATACATCTGTGGTAGTGAATGAGGTAATTAGCCTCACAACACGATTACAATGTTTGGGAAAACAAAAAGCCTTTCTGCAATTTATTAGGCAATTTGTAACATCAGCCTGTGCTTTAAATGTTATCTTTGGTATTTGGGAGTCATCCTTTGATGACATTTAGCTGCTCTTTAGTTGATGTTTCTGGTTTACGCCTTTGTGCCTCTCTCACGCCAGATTGTTTTGCCTGTCCTTAAAAGCTATTGTCATAAAAGAATCATTCTTGCTTGGCAGGATAGTTGTTTTCTTACTTTTAGGTGATTTGTTAATGTCTACACTGACATGTAGAAGAAAATGTTCTGACAGCATGTCAACTTCAGTGTCATAAAGGACAAATTTGCTGTTACTCTTAGCCACCTAGGACATTTCTGTTACACATTTTAAATATACCCTAATCTCTTGAGAGCTGTCTCTGACGGATAGGCTGGTCTTCATATTTTTAAAAACAAAGACAATACAACATTGTTCTGTCTCCAAATACCATCAAATAAATGATACTGATTACTAAGGATTTTTGTAGGTTCATCAAATTATAACTGAAGTGTTTGGCTAACCCCTTTTAGAATCAGAAGCACACTGGTGGGCGAAGGCCCTTGCTTTTACTGAGCCATTATGTAGATGATATGTAAATGAAGTAATCCGATTAGATTCATGTGATATATTGAGAGACGATACGCAAAATGCACAGCTGCATGTTAAGTTGCATTGTTTAATTTCTGTGAGTAAAATTTGTGTGTAAATGTAAAGTAAAATGTTTGTTGCATTGGGTTTGTCCCGCGTTATATGGAGTGGTCGCCCCACTCACTCTGTAAACTGAGCATGTTCTGTAGTGAATTAAATATTTTCCCAATAATTTACAATTTAGTCAAAATGTGGAGTTTGATCGTTTTAACTTCTGAGAAGTCAGGATTGCTTTCAGCTATGATATGAAATATGAATTCAGTTTCCCCTAGGCAATAATTAGTGTCTTATTTTGTGTGCAACCACATTTTCTCTTTACCAGATTCATGGCCCTCCGCTAAAATATGTATTGATTTTTTTCAACCGTCTTGAATAGTGTTGTACTAGTTAAAAGATGCATTAATGTTAGAGAAAAAATAGACAATTTTAAAATGATAAATCTTGGTCTCATTTTCATAATATCCCCCAAAACTACTATAATAACAAAGACATCTATGATTAAGATTTAACTAACTAACTAATCTATTGGATTATATTACAATTATTTAATCTAAACTGGCCACAATTGAAATAAAGATTGAGTTTATTCGATATAGAGCATAAATTTAACTTAATTTTCCTTTTTTTTGTTCATACGTGTGATGAAAAATACTAAATAGTTTTGTCATTTTATATTAATTATCTTCGAAGAACACAAAATATGTATTAACCCCACTGGCTAACTCACTAACTGACTTCCTTTGAGGGACATACAAAGCAATTTGATAGCATTTGATCATCTTCCTTTTGGCAACGGGCTTGAGTGTTGAGTATGTGTGTGTGTTTGCGTTGTTCTGATTGATCTACACTGCTGTACTGACAAAGTCAGAAGCAAGCATAAGGCAGTAATTAGCCTTGTAAATTGTACTATTGGGTTACTCTGAAATCGGTGAGTCAACACAATCTCTTGCTTAAATGTGATTTGACCCTACAGCTTCGATAATGACAGGTGGGAGCTTTTCATGTTTGCTTCAAATTAATTGATTAAAGCATAGCTTTAGGGAGTGGATTAAAGTCTTATTATTAAAATCTTATTATGGATACATGTTTTGCATGTGGAAGTCAAGTTCAATATTTTTGGATTCCTGACACTATATTATTAAATGTTACATTTCTCAAGAGAATATAGCATTAAAGTATGCCTTTAAAATCAGCATTTTTAATATTTGTGATACTCTATAATGATATATTATAATATATAACCATTTAGTTTAAACATAAACACAATATGCAACTATATATTAAGTATCAATGATATACAACTAATTTTACTAAAAAAGTGCGCTGCTAAATCTGTCAAATAGTCTTGCTTTTACAGAGCATTGTTGTCGTTAAGATGAAGTTTAGTGCCTGCTTTAATGTGAAAGGTCTTTACTGGTATCTCTATTGTAACTGTCTAGTTAAAACATGATATCCAGCATATACTTGCAATGTGAATGTTAGATAAAACCACTAAAGACTTATTCTTCAGCATAATCAATACACTTTTGGACATGAAGCCTATTATTCAGCCAAGCATAAAGTAGGCCAATAGCAATGGATAATGGAACTTATGGCGTTTACTTGGGTAAGCAAGAAAGGGTTGTGTCTGGGAAATGAATGAGATAAAACAAGTATGTAGACCACTATTCGGGGATTATATTGGTCATACTACTACATGACACGTCCATTGAGAAAATACATTCTGACCTTTGTGCCCTGTGATTGGCTGGCCACTATTTCAGGATGTACCCCGCTTCTGGCCTGAAGTCAGCACCCCACACGAGTATAGCGAGGATGAGGCAGTTCAGAAAAGGAGATGAGACATTCTTGACCTCTCGTTGACACGATGTGTTAATATTGTATGCATGTGTGGATCCGATCATCTGTGTCTTTGAACATGAATGTTACATTTTTTAGATGTTTTCCCAGAGCTGGCTATATAACTCTATTTGCTTCCAGTCTGTCATCTTTTATTGAACTTAAATGATATACATAAGCATCAGTCCAGTATCTTGTTTTTGTTATTTTTTATTTATTTTATTTTTTGAGCACACTTTATTTTTGATGTCTAGCTGCAGTTAGAATGGCTGGTTACTGCAAAGGCTTGGACAGCCGCAGGCACAGGAAATGCTTCCTTCTGTATATATAGTGGCCTACATGCCACTTACTCTTCAGGGAGACTATCAGCAGGAAATTTCCAAGAATGATGGAGCTTGTCTTGTGAAGAAGAGTATGCTAGCTACTACGACAGATATTGCCACAATTTCTTCTTGTTTTTCGTCTTCTCTTTCCCTATCATTCTTCCTCTTATCGGTGGATTTGCTGCCCATTTGCATTGGTTCCACTGCAATTTCACCCACAAATATTTTGGATAGGTAAAAATAATGTATGTGAATCAGGTTTGAATTGATCTGTGTTACAAAATTAACAATATCCTATGAGTGATTTCTATCTTTTAAATATAGTATTGTCCATGATTTTGTTCTCGAGTATTATCTATAAAAAAATAGTTGTTGTACAACACAGATACACAAACTAGAATAACTTGGCAGTTGATGTCATGGACAAAGAATGCCATTAATAGTTTTATACATTTTAAATTTGTACATTATACATTTTTTTAGAGGTTGTTTTTGTTTAGAAAGCTTGGGAAATTTGCCAAATGCAGACATGTCTAATACAACTACTTTCCCCTTAAAAAAATAAAACAAATAGTTTTCAGTATTTCATAACTGGTCCTTGCTGTGCTCAAAGAATGCTTCTACAGTCCTTATAGTCTGCAGCATTTGCTAAAAAATACTATACACGGCAGGGACACTCTGTCAAACTACATTGGTTTGAAGTGGTCACCCAAGTTTGCATAAACAAGCCTCTGCATCCATATATTTCCCTGAATGTCAACGGTCAGGCACATTACCATTTCTTACATGCTTATTCCTTTTCCAGTTTGCTTAAAATAAAGATTTTTTTCCCCCAAATATAAGGAAATTCAGAATAACGACAAGTAGCAAGTGCAATGATTTTTCCTAAGCTGTACATAATCACTCAAGGACGATTTGTAGTGTTTTGTTTCAAATGATTGATCTACATACGCTGTAAAGTTCATAGCTTTCATGAATCTATAATGTCATGACTTCAGTCCCTTAGTACCCATTCCAATTCATTTTCCTCCAGGTTAGGGCACACACACACACATGTTGTAGATTCAACTGAATTTATTGAAGTGTTTGCAGTTGAATCTACAACTGAGTGGAGTCCAATATTAAGCTTTACCGATTTCCTGCAGCCATTTTTATGATGAAATATGAAGTCTTTAAAAGGCTGGTAAAAAAATCAGTATTTTCCTTCATCCTTGTTGTCTCTGCAAGAAACCTTCCTTGCCTCTGCACACCGTCTCTGCATGTAATTGAGTCATTTTCTCTTCAAACTCAACTGTTTCAAGGTCACCTTACTATTATTTCAGCTTCCATGTTTTCTCTCCATGTAATCAATGCATTTAACACAACAAAATGCCTCATCTGTGATAGTGGGACATCTTCCTTCACTTAGAATACGTTGTTTCGCTGCTGGAAATGTCAGCACGCATGCAAGACTGACTGTAATGATTGCGCCACATGAATCACCTTACCTTATGTCTCTGATTCTTTGTGGGTTTCAGAGCTATTAATACTCAGTTAGAATAACTCCTCCGCTCCTCTCTAACTCGACACTCAATGTAATAATCTTTATTTCTATTGATTAGAGCTTCATAACCGTGTGGAGTGTTGAATTGAAACGGTTTTAATTACATACCACATGGCAATAAACGTTTCTATCTATTTAGGACAGCCACTCCTAGAGAGAGTAGCAATAGTAGGAAGATATTATTCATTTCTTGAGAATCTGTTTTGTCAATCTGTAGATTGATGAACATATTGGCTTAGTGCAAGGTCAATTGTATAACAATGTTATTTTAAGAAGGCTGTTTGCTTTTGTGTTATGACCAATTTTGAAGGGTTTGTTTGGAATAGATGCAAAAGTATTATTACAAGAACTGCTACATTAATAGCTATAAAGGAATAAGTGTTATATGTAAATGTGTTTAAAAAAAATCGCTATTTTTTGAGAGATGCATGATAGCAAGGTAGCCCATACGACATCTTAGAAAGCTTTCAATTCAAAATGTTAAGACTGACTTGTTGAAAAAGTAGTTGGATTTTTTGGGGGTACATTGTTCTACCTGAACTTCTTCATATTTTGGCCAAAGGCTAAGTATATATCTTGCATTTGGCCCCTTTCTTATATTTGTACGCTTTTGTGACTGCCCTCACTCTACTATCAGTGCATGGATTTTGAAAGGCCGTTCATTTTGATTCAAGCCTGCCAGGTTTTGTTAGACAACTAAATAAAGCATGTGTGAACACATAACATCAATTTAAAGGAAGGTAAATGTGTTTGGAATGGCAAAAATGGATGGTGCGATGCTACATTTTCAGATCGGTTTGATCAAAGTGACAGTTCATGAGTTTAATTACTCGACTGAGATTCTTTTTAATGAGGAGAGGAAATGTATGATTTTTGAGAATTGAACCTAATTAGTTTGGGTAGAAAATGAATATTCCCAACGGTTGGGGAATGATTTGTACCATGTAAACTTAGCTGTCATTTTAAATTGTAATTTTCATTCATTATCTGTATTGCTTACCCCAGCTAACTATGGGCACCAGGTGGGGTTTAAAGTTTAGTGTTCAACTAACTTACCCTCCATGTTTTTGGGATGTGGGAGGAACCCGGAGTACCTGCAAAAGAAGCCTAAATTACAATATTGATCACATTTCGTTAATCTTCAGGCATTTTCAAAGAAGTAAAATGCATTTCACTGATACTTTAGTCAAACTTTCTTACTTTTACGGATCGGGCTATTACTCATGTGATGTTTTTTTTCCCTGCTGGTCAACAAAATTAAATTACTCGATTGATATCTTTGTTCTTTCGACAGCTATGCTAAATGGATTCAAATGGTCCCTAAGCGCTAAATGGTGGGAAAATGCAGAGCTTATTTTTCATGCTTTGCCTTCGTGATTAATTGGTAACTGTGTGTACCAGACGGCACATAGGCTCCGATCAGAAATAAAAATATGCAGCCACCCAAAAGGCACTGCTGGAAAACAGTTTATTTCATCCCAACTCTCGACAGAGCACTTAAGAGATAGCGAGAGAGAGAAAGAGATTAAAAAAAAGAAGCAACTGTTGAAACTAAAAGGGTTAGACATTATAAATGTTAGGCATCATACAACATAAATTATAATATTACTAACTACAACATTAAACACATAAATTATCATTATTTACAAATTAAAGTATACCCAATTTATCTTTACATGTACC
This sequence comes from Stigmatopora nigra, assembly GCF_051989575.1. NCBI lineage: Eukaryota > Metazoa > Chordata > Actinopteri > Syngnathiformes > Syngnathidae > Stigmatopora > Stigmatopora nigra. The sequence continues at coordinate 5,060,000 of NC_135509.1, read as the reverse complement.
GATAGTCGGCTGGCGACAGCTTCTCTGGCTCAGGATAGTTTCCAGCACCCCCTGTGAACCTAGTGAGGATAAAGCGGTTCAGAAAATGAATGAATGTACCCATAGCCGCTATGAATTGCTACGGGTGTGAAATTATGAACCTAAAACGTTCTGTTTCATGGATGCCAGAACTGATTGGGGAGGAAAATGTAAACATGCTGTGGACCTTGCCAAGCTCTAATAGCACACCTTTTTGTCCCACTGTTTGGGAGCTATGCATTAGAGTCCAGAACTTTGACAGGGCAAGAAACACTTTTTCCTGAATTGAAAATAACACAGACATTCATCAATCCAGTACTCGGGATACAAAAGCTTAAACAAGATGTACATTGATACATTCAGAAGGGACATCATCGCTTGGACAACATGATTGTGTGCCCCTCCGAGGACCTAAAAGGTGTACGAATACCAGGCGGGTGCAAGTGAGCTGACAGCTGAAAGAGTGTTTGGGACCCTCGTGAGCTGAGTGCTCCTGTCAGAATTGTGTTTTACATGCATTAAGGATGAGAGGCACTTGTCCTGATCTCATTCGTCCCGCTCACTTCACCGTCCCCCTGTACTCCCTCTTCTTTGGTCTTGTGACTGATTTGGCTCATTAAGATCAGGAGAAGGAGAATTAATTACTGTCATTAAGTAAGCCATGCTGTTCCCCTCTTTCAGCCGCTCCAGTGGCTGGCCAGTGGAGTGTGAACAGCTGGCAGGGCAATGAGAATCGAACATGTGAGATGGAGGGGAGGGGATTTAGAAAAGCAGTGTGTCATAAGGGAAAGATAGCTGAGAAGAGGGGAAAAGATCCCTGAAAAAAAAAAAGACTATGCCATCCCATGTGAGTCAAGAGAAAGCAAATAAAATGGAGATTGAGTAGTCACACAGAGTAAAATGGAGGCCTGATGCCAAAGGGGGAAACAAGAGGATGAGGGGCAGTCGCAGAGAGGAGGGACTTGAGCAGGATTTTTGTTTTTTGGCTGGGCTGCATGCTAATGCGCCTGAGCGTATTGTTCAGCTCAGGGAGCTGGAAAAATATATATAATCCAGGTCAGGGGGAGGAGAAAGAGATGAAGGCAGTGCATAAAAGAGGAAGAGGTCAGAGACTTTAGGAGATAAGAATGCAAGAAGGAGAAAGAAAAAGTTATCATTCTGCATAATGACCACCAGACCTCCATTTTTCCACTCTTCCAATTCTTTGTATACATTATAATAAATATCAGGTGATGAATGTGTTTGCTTGAAATGCCACCTGCAAAAGTTTTTCTTGGTCTCATTTAAGTCCCCAGCTGTGGCCCCAACTAAGTGTGTATTATTTGTGTACTTGTGGTTTTTAACTCTCGAGGAAAATGCTTGAATCCACAAGGCCCCAAGGCAGAGCAACTCAAGAACATCCCTTGCAATTGAAGTGACCCGATTTGTCGATGCTTGCTCTTGCTATGACTTCGAGTGGCATTTCATTTAGCTCCCATCATTCGTCTTTACTGTTCTAGAAAGGGAGTCTTAGACCTTTGGGTTTTATAGGTGCAAGGCTTGGCGTTCTTCTGTTTTCCATCATTTTATTTCACTACTCTGCCCCCTCGATTTGCCCTATGCACAAACCCAGTGAAATATTTATTCACATAAAATTTTTAATACTGTTGACGAGAAGACCTCAAGTTATTCAACTCTACCTTCTGAGTCGCTCACTTTTCTATATGTACGGTGTGTCGTGTGGAGTTCTATTCACTTACACGGATGAGCATTTTGGAAGTAGATGTGAGTCAGCATACAAATATCTGCAGGCCAAAAGCCTTAATGCCCTCCAAGTGTTGACGCTTCAAGACCAGCTGATGTTGACAGCCACACGTACAGACAAGGTCTATTTGGGAGGGACACTACCTTTGACACAGCTGTGTTTTTGTTTTGGTTTACCACCTGAGCCATACTTGGGTGTTTAACATACCTGAATTAAGATGTAGTGAATACATTCTTTGTCCTCTTACTACATTACGTCACAATGCCTTTCTGCTACATTTTGGGCTCGTATAAACCTTCATTCAGTTCTGTTTACTTTCATATATGTAGGCTAGCATGGCCTTGAAAAAAATCACACTGACGAGGTTTCATACTGTACGTTATACTGGGTGAAAGGCATGTTGAGATTTTATTTGCCAAAGTAGACTGCAGTCATACACATTAACATAAAGTTCCCCAAAAACCTGATTAAGTATTTTGTAATACCATTATTCTTGGGATAATATGAATATATTGTCCATTGTTCAATTTGAATCATGTATAGATTGCAATGTAATTAAGTACAAACATTTAGTGGTCACTGCTATTGCCTCTCCTAATTCTTGAGTACACATCACATCACTTGTATCACCGCAACCAGATCTTAGTAGAGTGAGAGATGTAAAATGAGAAAGAGACAGTCGAGCAAAACCTGAGAAGCGACAAGAGAAAACAAAGGAGAGGAAAGCTCCGCAGAGAAATGAAAAATGATCCCAGGAAGCTAGAAAAGAGATCATAGATGCTAATTTTAATGCTCATACATTACAAAGTGGTGTTAAAAGGCTAGAATGTATAAAAAACATTAAACTGGTGGGACAAAAAAGGATTTCATGTAATGCAAATAATGTCTTGTTCTGAATTGTTAGAATTCAAAACATACAAAGCAAGTTTAAAAACTCTACAAACCTTAACACCACCACATGAAAAATATACATATCCATATGAAATTGTTATAACTCTTACCCTAAAATCACACACAGCTAAAAAGACAAAATGACTGTCATTTACTGCAGTATGTTCATCATCTACTCATTCTACAGTGACGAAAAAAAAAGAAGAAAAACTCCAGACAGAGTAATTGGCATGTCTAATCCAACAGGCCTTTATGATAATCATCTCTGTGACAGTATTATTCTCTCTTGCAGTGAGTGTATGGCCATCAGAAATCGTTAAAAAGCCATTATGTGTCTTTGTGGTGTACTTTTAATACAAATTGTCTTTGACACATATAAATCAAATGGATGATGAGATGAGCTCAGATGAATTTTCCATTTGGCTTTTGTGTTTAACAGGCTCTGTTCTATTTTTTTTTATTCCTGGCTATTAAATTTAACCAGAAAAGAAAGAAAAATGCACATTTACTTGTCTTAAAACATCACATTTTATTATGTAGAAAAAGACACGGTTTGTATTCGGACTTCCTACAGCACATATAATTTATAATTTGGAAAATTGCATTCTAAATTGGCGGCCCAGTCACTAACTATGTAGAGTTTGCATGTTCTCCCAGGGCTTGCGTGGGTTTTCTCCAGGTACTCCTGTTTCCTCCTATTACCACAAAACATCCTTCGTAGGATGGTTGAACACTGAATTGCCCCTAGATAGTATGAGTGTGAGGAATGAACGGTTGTCTGTCTCCTTATGCTTTACAATTTTTGACACAAGTACTGAAATGGAAATGTCTGCAAGATTGAATTCAAAAGAGATATTAATTAAATAGCCTTTGTTCTCTTTAACTGACTCGCGACTAGTTGAAGCGTTAGTTCGCTTTTGGCCTGAAGTCAGCTGTGATAAAGGGACCTACCTTGAACAGAATAAGCAGTGTTGAAAATGGACAGATGCAAAGATGGATGGTTACATATGTATGTACGTAGATCAACCTTGCGTACTGGATCAAAAGATGTCTGTTCTTGTAAGAGGATAAGCAGCAGTCGTTTTTTTGCAGTGAATGCAGAATTTCTTTTCTTTTCATCGCCATTGTTCGGGTATGGCCCTGTTGTTGTTGCCTGTGTAAGCTACTATGATTGTGATTGCGCTTTTCTAGTCTTTGATGTGTAATGAAGTGCAATGTTTAAAAGCATAAGCACATTTCAGCTTCTCAAATATTTGGTATAATTTGTCACACACTAGGAGGTCTTTGGCCCGACCAACTGTGAGCTAACGTCTAATAACAAATGTGACTTTTGCTATCAGCAGCTTCAAACCCTGCTTTGATAATTAGTTTTAATCATTTATTGTTACAATTTCGACTATGTGGTACACCTGCTGTGATTTTTGTTGTCAAACTCATCAGGAATAACATGGCATTTCGCAAACCTCACCCAGATGCTCTGAGCCATCATAGTCACAGTAGCCTCATCATCCCTCACCCATTTTAAGTTTACTTTCCTAAGTTTTATTCCCTTTTTAAGTGTCTCTCTGACCCAACTCTAGCAAGTCCTGAATTTTTTCCATTCAAAAACATGTCTTAGAAGAATTTCCCCGTAAACATCCGTCTCCGCTTCTCAAAGAAAAACAGCGAGGAGAAGAAATAATGCCAGACCTTTTTAAAATTCATTTATCTGCATTGTTTACTGTCATGTGGGAATGAAAGCTGCTCTCCCATGTGTGTTGTGTTGTATTTTTTCAGGAAAACGTAACAATTTAGAAAGAATTTTGTCATGGCTCTTGTCTGTGAAGAACAAAGCCGTTTATCTTTTCACATCTCCCTCATCTCCGCCAGCAGCCACTCAACTGGCTTCCATATCTACTTACCTTGCTGAGTCTCCCCGCAGCAAAAAATAGCTGTGCACTCAGCTTGTGTAAAGGAGCATCTTTTGTCGATGCACTGAATACTTTAATCTCTCTTTCATGAGCAGTGGTGAACAAATTAACATACAGGGCAGGCTGTGTGGCCAAGCAGCCAATTATTAAAGAGATGGTAATATAGCATTTCAAGAACTCTACAGCACTCTTCTGACAATACCATTCATATTTGCATATATTTTATTTATTTGATAGGAGCATTATTGAACCAGAAGCGTCAAATACTATATTATCATGACCATAAGGTGCAGTGGATTATAAAGGCGCTGTCTCAGTTGTGGGGGCAATTTGTGTTTTTTTTAAACCAACACAGGACGCTTCGAGTTATTGGGCGCATCATTAAGCCAGTAGGTACGCACACTAAATGCTAAACTTGCATGCAAGCTGGCGTATGTTTTTAAAAAGGTAGCTGGAGCATAAATGCATTTGGTTGTCCTTTATTGTAGCAATGTATAGTGTATTTGTGTTAACTCGAGGTTTAACATGTAGAAATCCGTCAGTCCTCATCTTCTGTATCTGACATGAAGAGTCCGGCCAATCCGCTGCCGGACTTCCTGGATTCCATTTCACAGTTCTAGCACAGCACTGCCAGGACTGTTAGGTATCCATAATCTATTCACGGCTGCTTACTTGGCTCGGGTTGCTCATCCCCTTAGCAACTAATGGCCAAACAGCAGTGGATTGCAAACACTCATCACAATGCTTTTCCGTCAAATAAAATCGCCATCTTTCCCTTTCTCATTTTCCTGCTGTCTCTCTTTCTCTCGCTACCTCTCCTTCTGGGCTTGTTTTTCTACTACAGGTCTAACTAAAAAAAGCGGCCCCAGTGGCACACCCAGAAATCCATCTAGTCAGTTAAGATGCGATTACGTCAAAGTCACACCGATATCCATGGATTTTTTCATTTAGTACACACATAAGGTGCTTCACCTAAGAAGATGCCCCGTCCATTTCAAAGCAAATTTTTACTTTTGAATTCACCATATAGTTGTGAAAATACGGTAGACCTAAACAAGTCATTATACAGCAATCATTTATATTCACAGTCCCTAGGCAGGTAACAGAAAGACAACTAAACATAGGAACTTTGAGGTTAGAAAAAAACACAGCACAGTACTATTCTATCTATTAAAGAATGAGTACATAAAAAAGTGGGTTTTTGCTCTACTGCATTACCAACTGTTTTTATTTCTATGAGCATCAACTCGCTCTGATTTGCCCAGATTTATCAGAAACAGTCATCAAAGCAAACATATTTGCCTCAAGTCATTCTGAGTCAGATCATGCAGAGTCACACTTAAAAAAAAAAAAAAGGGACTGGGCAAAAAAGCCAAAATGGCCTTTTTGCAGAAACTGGTTGACATTAATTGCGTCATGCACTAGAGCACTTTGTGTGTCTCTTTTCTGCTCTATTAAAGCTTTCAAATATTCTGGGGATTATTTTGTGCATTTATTTTTGAAAAAAAATATTTTAGGATGAACGAGGAATACTGGAAAATGAGATGAGCACAAGAAGTGTTATTGTGGGGGAATTAGTGGGCCTCTAAAATTAATTTCAACCTCCAACCAACACTGGGTGGCCCTAGTTATAGGTGTAATGGAAACACATTGTCTACCTAAAGTACACAACAAAAGCAAGCAGTGATTTACCTCAAGCAAATTGGTTTTGTAAAGATAAACACGGCAAGCAAACAAATATCAGTCTTTTCTTTGCTCCCAAGTTGTCGAGGAGTTTATCTTTCAAGGGCAGCTGGTGGGCTGGGCAGTGGGTTGGAACAAGTGTCTTCGTGATTGTCTAGTGCAGCTGTACTGCCTCCTCTTTGGCACGCCTTCAAAGAGGCAATGATTAGACCTTGCCTCTAATGCTCACGTAGTGACTGATACAAAGTCCCAATCTATATACTGTAAGCCATGCGTAGGAATGTGTTTTTGCAGATACATGCTTTTCTCTCACCTCACTTGCTTTATTTTTATTAGGCAGTGCACAGCTTGTTGAACAATATACAGTGACTGTTCACTTATCACTCAATGCTCTGAATCACACAAATGTAAAAAAAATTGTCCTAATTTTACCAAAAGTCAAATTCTTCAACTAAAGACATCTGGATATGATGCTGAGTACCCACCTGCATGGAATGTCTTTGGTCCACCATTGCAATTTGGTAAAATACGGCAGTAAACAATCACGGAGCTCCAGCTTGGGGCACTTGTGTTCATATTTATATGGTTCATCCAACTACAAGCGTTTGCTGGACATCTGGCGAATCAGAGGCTATTGATGCAACATGGTTTCTTAGTGTAAATATCTGCTAACCAAACACAATTTTCCTTTATGAGTACAAATAGGACTGTGAATTCTGCTTGGGTAGCCCGGTGGTAGAGTGTTTAGCATGTTGGCCCCATGGTTCTGAGATTGAGGATTCAAACCCAGGTCCTGACCTTCCTGTGGAGAGTTTGCATGTGTAAGAATGAATGCTTGTCTGTCTTCTTGAGACCAATTGTCTTGCCAACAAATCAGGATGTCCCCATGCTGGTGGCCATAGTTAGATCGGATAGTCTCTAACACCCACCATGGTACGTAAAATGAATGAATGAATGCATTTCAGCTTTGGCCCCAAACATGGTGCCGTGTCCCTTTCGCACATAAAGCAAACCCCACTTCAACAATCCTACGGTGTTGGCTATTGTTGCCTTCACGCTGTATTCTCAATTTCTTCCAAGTAGTAGTTTACTCTCTGGGGAATGAGGGCCTTAAAATAACTTTGTACCACAGTGCTCTGAAGCAGTGTGGGTTGACTGATTTTTTTATGAGCGCCATGATGGTTTGACGTGGTATAATCCTCTTTTGCTGATCTCCTTTCGCCCATCTGTTCCATCTCCATCCCTCCTTTTTCTCCCCACTTCTTATCACCGCTCAAAGCTCCTCATAGTAAATCTAGATGTATAAAGACAACTTTTAGAATAAACTATTCTCATGCTGCATTTATCTTGCCTATGATAGGGTGATTTCTCATTCTGCCTTTACAAATCATGAGGTCAACACAGCATAATTCTTAGATAAATGGCTGGTATCCCCGTGAACATTTAAAAAAAAGGACTTTATACGTGTGGTGTTTGTGTGAGATGTCACTTGGTTCTAAACAGAAACTGTCTTTGTCTTCTTTCTATAATCCTATCTACTTCTTAGCACCAGCACAAAGGAGTCTTAGAACAAAACAAAGCCAAACATGAGCACTTTTGACAAGTATTATATTTTTACACCTGAAGAGTTCTCCCATTCTAAAAGGATCAGCATTTTAACTCAGAGACACAGCTTCTACAGTAAATGACAACTTCTCATTTTTATTTGTTTAAAAGGCACTTTCAAAAACTCAGATCCTGCAAATAAATCAACTATAGACTCTAAAATTGCAAATTATACATTACACATTGCAGATCAAATTTAGTGGATGATAAGAACTAATATAAATAGACACACTCTAATGGCATACATACAACTTAAAATACTACACAGTGATAAACTGTTACACAAGTGCCTAGCAAATAATACATTAATTCTGACGTTTATTTCCCTGCCCCCCAAAAATATAGTGTAATGGTAGAAAAAAATAGTGATGCATTGTATACTACCCACATTCCAAAGAGAGCAACAAAAAAGGATTATATTTTTGCCATGATAGTGTTTTCCCCCATGTTCATTGATACTTCACATTTGACGACAGATACTAAAATGATTCGATTTAACGTGATACTTATGATTTGGTGAAGGCTTCTGATGGAACGTTTGCATCACTGTGTTCACACACCATATCATCACCGGCTCACCTTTGATGTTTCCTCGGGCAATTTAGTCTCATCTCTGTCTTTTCCCCTAATCTTTTTCTTTTCCTTTAGCTTTTATCTTTCCTCTGTGTTCATCTCCCTTTCTCTTAGTCTCCCTTCTAATCATTTTCACGATGCATTCCCCTTCCTCTCCCTTGCTCTCCTTGCTTTAGCTGTGGGTGTACTAAGCAGGGATTAGGCGTGATTGAAGTGCTGACGTGAGGGTTCTTCTGGCGAGGCTTCTTATCCGCTGCAGTCCTCATGAGAGACTTCTTATTGCTGGGGTTCACCAGCGGTTTTGGGCCCGGTCTTTCCAAGGACTCCCCATGGAAATAGTCTCTCTTCACGCCTCTTTGCCTTATCCCCAATAACTTTGCAGCCTTCAGATAGGTGTGTGGCTCAGCCCTGATAGAGCTCTCTACTGGCCAATATGCAACCCAGAGTTAATTTTTTTTAATACTTTTCTTTAAAGGGACTTTCTTTCTGCTTTGTGATATCAAAACCTTACCCTTTACTGACAGATTCTTTAGCCATGCTTTCCCAGGTGACCGATACTAATAGGGTGTCATAGACTATTACAAATTTGCTTCATAATTTGGCATGGACCACATCAGTGAAGGCTAATAAATTTAATTAAGCCACTTAGCTTATGATCTATTCTATGGTGTTCAAATGAAATGTCACATTGTTTAAAGCAGGGGTTTGGAACCTTTTTCACCAAGAGGCAATTTATTTGTTTAAATGTAATTCTTTGGACGCCATACACAGAATTTAAAAGTAAAAATAAATGCATGTATTTTTTTGTGACATGTTTTTTAAGTATCTAAAAATAGTATCTAACTTCTTTTAATAGCTAAACAACGAGCACGTGCAAAGGAGTCTATTCAAAACTAAAATTATGACTTAAGCAGTACTAGAGTTAGTGCAGGCGCCATTTAAATTGTCATGTGCCAACGGCAATCTCCCATTGGTCAATGGAGCGGAATCGAGGTAATGTCACGAACACAGATACAGTGGGGAAAATAAGTATTTAGTCAACCACCAATTGTGCAAGTTCACATACTTGGAAAGATTAAAGAGGCCTGTAATGGTCAACATGGGATAGACATAATGTGGAAAAAAATTGAATATAACATTGTTCAATTTTTAAATCATTTATTTCCAAATTAGAGTTCTTATTAGTGTGTTTGGGACTTGGCACTCTCAATAACTGGTTCCACATTTTAGCTTAAAAGTTAGCGGAGTTCCATATGCACACATCAAAATATAAACATGTCGGCCTCCTGACCCCAAGGTTCCCAACCCATGGTTTAAAGGGTTTCAGTTGTCATGCTGTGATCTTGCTTTAAAGGTCACAGTGTATTTTATGTTCTGTATGCCTACAGCAATGCAAAGTGTTAAAAGTGAATGAGAAACAAGGAGATGCCAAATTGTCTTGCTTGAGTTGATTGTGCCAGTCGTATTGCTCGGCCTAATTCTTAATTACATTCATCTCCTATCCACTGCCGCACTGATGGGGATTAACACATAATTGTTTGAGAAATGTGTCCTATGGCATGCATCTGGCACACACTGCGCTTTATTTAAGCGCTCTTCACCTGACTTTTGCAATTGAGTCAGTCTTTGAAGTCAAGCAGTAGAAAATGAAAATCACTCAAATGAGAAAAAAAACAAAGAAAAAAAATATTACATGCACCTGGTAGTGTTGCTTCAGGCTAAGCGTGAGAATATTCATGACACCGCTTGTTTCAAAGTTTGTTGGTTTAGCCATTAATTGATTTTTCCTCTTTGTTTTTTTCTTCTATCATGTGTATTTTTTGCATTATATCTGTGTGCTGTAGGAAAGCAATGGTTATCTTGTTTTTAACCAAATATTATTTGCATCTTCTTGACATGCCAAAAAAAATGGTTCTGGAACATAAGGCTTATGAGTCATATCTGTCTTTTTTATAAGCACATCTGGATTGAGCTCAGTCATATTTCTAGAAACCATTATTAATGAACATTATCCATCATGTCATTTGCTTTTTTAGATGAAATTGTATGGTGCAAAAAAGTATTTTCTGAACTGAGATACACAGAAGGTTTCTATGAACTGGAGGTCGTTTAAAATGGAGTTTGGGAAAGTGGAAAATGTTCAGTGGTCAGATGAATCACGATTTTGAAGCTTTTTTTTTAAAGAAAACTGGGACACGGTGTGATCTGGATTAGAGAAGACAAGAAAAACCTTATAATGTTGTTGGCTACTCTTGCACACAAAATGGTTGTTCATGTGTATGTTTGTAGCAATGTTTTCTGTTACTTCTATTTCATCATAACACTACATTTTAAAAAATTCATATCACCACCAAAAATACACACTAATATTGGAGATGGTAAAATATGGCCCAGCCTTATTTCAATCTTTTCCAAGTAGCTTAGGATTTTCACATTCCTTGGTATAACAATTCTTTTTTTTTTTAAATGGTCAATTTCAACTTTCTGGATTGCATGAAAACAGTTTAGCTGCTGTTTATTCTTAGGGTCATCGGGTTTTGATGGGTACTATTACACTCTAATGGCCCATAAAATGGAGCTGAAAGTCCTGTAAAAAAAGCTTTGTTCTTTACTCACATCATCTTACAAGGGTATACACACCCACACAAAGTCAGCATTGCTGTTTGCTTTTGAGGTCATCCGTTGTGACTCATCAGTCTATGTATTTGAGTTTTTTTGCTCACTTCTTCTCTGGCCTGGGTATCCTCTTGTGAATTGTCAAAAAAGACAGTAAACCTCTGGAGTTTTACTTAATGGACAACTAGCTTCCATCACTTGGTGATGTCATCATTGGTGTGGTTTGTGAGAATGTGTTTCTATTGAGTCTGTGCCGTTTGGTATTGAAATGTATGGTGATAAGTTAAAAGCACACTTAAAAAATATCTCCATCTTTGCCATGTCATTTTGTCCATTATGGCCTCTTACTTTCTAAATCTTGACTTGGTAACATTCTAACTCAACTAAAATCTGTAGAACATTTTGAAATAAAAATCTTGAAAGAAAGCAGCATGAATAGCTATTGAATTGTTTTCCCCCGGATAGCGATCACAGCAGGAAAGGAAACTCAAAGGCAGCAACATTGAATTTTCTGCTGTAGGGTTGTACAACACTTTCACGTCATGCAATAATGCTATTATCAATTTAAAAGTAGAATTGCAATTCTGTTTACTAGCTTTGAAGTTGGCCAGCTGTATTTATGAATTCATAATGGTACCTTCCCCCATATCAACAATTACAGCCTTTTGGTAAATTGTCTGTTTTCCTTTACCCCAGGCAATTATTTTTATTTACTTTTTCAACTTCAGCAAACTGTACTCAGATACACACAACAAACAGTTTATCTGGCTGTTGTAGTCATTTTCTTTTTTATTTATTTTTTACGTTGAAGTCATTTCCATTTTTTTTTCTTCAAGTAATGTTCTGACAAAAAATAGGACATTTTTCAACCATTCAATTAAAAATCAACAGAAAAAAACTATTTTTTGTATTACCTTTTTCAAATAAGTGTTACAATAATTAGGAAACTAAGCTAACTACATATTTGCAGCAGAACTTCAGCATGCCTTGAATATATTTGAATATATACTGAATATTGAATATTTCAATACTGTATAGTGCAACATCTTTGCGTTTCATTTGCTAATCCTTCCACTCTATTCTTTTTGAGGTCAAGGGCTTTCTTTTTTTCCCTTCATTTAATTTTGCATGCCCCCTTGCTGTTAACCTCCAAGTAAATGATCTCTTCAGCTGCCATTGTTTTCCTGCCAAGTACATGATGGAAGCCTGTGTGAAAATTTTCAATCAACAGACTCCCACTGCGGCTGCTCTTGTTGCACCCATCAACTGAGGCAGAATTAAATGTATTGAAGGGCATTGAGATCCCAGCTTGAAATTGTTAAATTATATAGGGCCTCTGTATAGTATGAAATGATTCATACTTGAATCATATAATGTTTTTAAATGCATTCCGTAAACAACTATACATAGAAACATAGTCAATTTATCTCTCTAATAGATAAAGATATGCATACATTCCCGGAGTGATACCCTGCAGGGACTCTTGCCAATGTACCGCTTAACAAAGTGCTCTACATCAATTATCATCTCCATGAGTGAAAAATGGAATATTATTCTTTCATGGTGTTCAGTTGCTTTTAACTACTTTAAAGTTCATGTAGTTATTTGACTTGAGGAGAAAACTTTGCAATGTTGGTGTTCATCTACTGTATCAAATTAGTGTTACCTGGCATAGCCTTATTACATGTTCCATAAACAACTCTTTTATCAATTCAACGATCCATTATTATCTAATAATTTGCCTGGCTTTGTGGTTTTAATATGAGCTTGACTCAGAAGTTCAGAACTAAGGACCCACCACAACAAAATGAGTATACTTTAATGCTGTTATGATCAGAGACTGGCATACATGTCCTTGACTTTCCTCATTGTGTTGTTCGTTGCAATCACTGTAAGACTCTGAAGATGCGTTCTCTTGATAATATTTAATCATTTTTCTTGTATGAAGATTGCATTCTTGTTGTGACTTTCTGGGAATAGTTTCCCTGTGCAAATCTATGATGAAAAGTATTTGCATAACGCATTTATCTATACGTTTTTATCATGCCCGAAGCTGTTTTTATTAGCGCCCATTCTCACACCAATGGTGCTGCTGCCATGCAAAGCACTGCCAACCCACTGTGGGCAAATTAGGGTTCAGTGCCTTTCCCAATGGGAGGGAAAATGCAAGCCACTGTCGCCCTTTGAAATCCAAAAAGAGGTAATTTATCATTTGCAAGCCTAGAATTATTCTATGGGCTCGTGTCAAAATCTAGACTAACACATGCTTCTAAATGCTGCAGTTGTTGTCTCTTGCTGACACAAACAGGATGTTTATTGAGGCCTAGTGGAATGATGCATATTTTAGGTTTTTCGCACATCGTAGCAGGTGAAAATAGAAGTGTACTTGTTTGGAGTACTGAGAGAGAAACTCTCATAGTAAGTAATGTTGCAGTTTCCTGAATTGTCATATTTGAGGGCCACAATTACTCTTCATTTTGTGCTCCATGTAGTCTCAGGCCTCAACACAATCAGCCCTTCACTCTGCTGATGCATCCCTTTATCTCCAGGGTGTCATTGAAGAGGCCATTTGGCTCTCCAGACTAATAACCGATGTAGAGATTGAGAGGGGATAATGCTATTGACTTCCAGAGGAGATGCATACCATGAGAGAGAGAGACGGATAGATAGTTTCGTTTGAAGTGTTGAGCAATTAATTTCTATTGCTTATTAAGAAACTAAAGTTTTGTCAGGAAAGATATCCCTCCTAATCCACATTAATCAATGCCATCCTGTCTGCTTGAGGAATATATGAACATCAAATCTATGTAGTCTTACCATCTGCCCTTGAGATGTTGTAAACAACTCAAGTTAACTTTAATTACAATGGGAAAATGAGTCAAATCTATTCAGTATAAGGGCAAAGGAATACTGAGATGTTATAATTTAGAATTCAGGGACACACATGACATTTCTGGTGTTGGATTCAGCGGTCAATGGTTAAATTTGTGGTTGTTTGTCTGTTTTGATGGTGAGTAACTCACATTCTCCACCATGATCAATAGAAGAAAGAAATGTGCTCTCTTTCAGCCTCTCGCACTCAATTACTTGACTCAAACAGGTCTCAAAAAATGATATTTTTATGGTGCGGGCATCATCTTATCTGGGGATAAGCCTCTTATTTGCCTTTGTGCTTAGAGCAGAGCATCAGGTGCCTCATTGTTTGTTCCAGAGACCCGACAGAAATGTGAAATACCTCATCTCTAATAGATGTCTCGTCCTTTCTCTGCTGATCAGTCACCGAAAATACTGTACAGAAAATTCCCTACAGGTCCACAGATGGTTTAGTAGAAACTGAGGTTTTCAATTGTGATATTTATAGTAAACAGATGTCTACATAATGTAAAATCCTACATGGGGTATTTGCAAACAGCTATTCCATAGTTGTCTCAAATTTCTGGCATTCTTTTTGGTATTTAGAAATGCAGTTTTTTGTATTCTCAACCTGATCCTCAGTCTGCAGAATGTCCCAACCTTGTGTGGGGTTCCAGTTTTATCTAGGTCTACATTTTCTCTTCCTGTGTCTGTGCTTGATACTGATACAAACTGAATTTCCCGAATACCTGATAAATAAAGGTTGATCTAATCTAATCTAATGAGGCTCTTAGAAATCTTACACTTCTGCTGAGTCAACCACATGCCACCCAATGGCGCAGTGGTTCATCTACTTGACTTTGGTGCGGGCAATGTGGGATCAATTACCCATTCGGTGCCGGTGTTTGTGAATGGGAATGACTGGCTATTAGTCTGGAGTGTAGTCGGCCTTTCTCCCAAAATCCTCTGGGATAGACTCCAGCACCCCATGACCTTGGCAAGGATAAGTGGTGTTGAAAACTAACAGTTCAAACATATACTTTTCCTTGGTTGGTTGTGTTTTTAGTCTGCATGTTTTCAAAACAAACAGGTTCCTTCCTTATTCAACAGCCGTTAAATGCTAAGGGGAGAAAAGAATAATGAGGCAATATTATTAATAAAGAAATACAAAGCAACCCATCTTTCATCTTATTTCATAAGGACCAAATCCGTGCAAAGGCCACGGTAAACACCTGCACGAACAGAATGAGAGAGAGATGCAATTTTTTTTTGGCCAAAGGCTAGAACTGATTCACACTGGCTTTAAAGCTGCAGCAGTTTTTTTTTTTACCCTTTTTAATTTGATAAAGAGCAGTGATAATGTTTCTTTGATTTATCTACCGCGTTACACATGACCCCACTTCCATGATCTCCCCCCCATGATAAGTGCATTTTAAGTATCCGATAATTTAGTGCAATACAATTTTATTTTCACCTCAAATTCAGGTCACTACTCACCCACTTTTAAATTTGTGCAAATTTTGACTGGATTATTTGAGCAAGGTCACAGTTCACAGTGTTGAGAAAGGGGTTCATTCTCTACCGCACAGTGTGGATTACATTACCGTAAAGGGCGCTTTCACAATGAGTCATGTTTATTTCATTGTCCCTTTTTTTATGGCTCTGCCATTCCCCTTTAAACCCGTCAACTGCCTTGCAAGCTGCTAAATGTACTGGCAGTACACCGGAGAGTATAGAAGTAATAAATTTTAAATGGCCTGTGCTTTAACCAGTAATATGTGCTAATATGTGTCAAGGGCTGGAAAAACCTAGGAAGTTCCCCCTGCCCTTCCACTTTCATTATATCCAGATAGGTAAAAGAATTGCAGTTAAGTCATCCATTACAAGACCGTTTGAGTTCAAGCCATTTTAGATCATTTTGACTGATCTTTTGAGGCTTGCAAAAATATTTAGTTGTAAAACTATGAATACATACTTGTACTATAACCACCAAATGAAAGAATGGACTATCTTCAATGTGGTTCAATTTTTTTTGTTACATCAAAATTGGCCTCTGATTTAGAAACATGGTTGCCTAAGCATTGAAACAGCATGAGTCCTTGAGTAATGAAAACTATGGCATGTCGCTTCTTGCTCTGTGCCTCCATCCACAGGCAGCACATGTGCTGACAGAGAAGGATGTGGTGAGGTGGAGGCATAGCCAGGCTTCTGACAGGAGAGATAATAGCCAATAAGGGGCTGCCACTCTGGATGAGTGACGGGCTCCTGGGATGGGCCCACCTGCTAGCAACTGTTTTGCCTTATGGATGTAAACACTATCACAAACATTCATTTGCATGTAGTGACCAAACCTAGATGGGGCTTTATTTTTTACAAAAAAAATGGTTTGGTGACTGTATCGTCAACTTGGCTTTCGTTACTGCAGTCACATTTGCAAAAACAACACAATCCTTGCATTTTTTTTTACCCGTACAAATATATTTTCCACCTCCAGTTTCAAGGACCCTGTCTCTCTATTTTAGATGTTTTTATTCTACAGCAATGTAGAAGGACACATTTTGTAGACTGTCTGAGATTTTTTGCTTTTCTTCAGCTAGTATTAAGGCTTTCACCAGAAATGTGCACTTTATTCTGTTAGTATTTTACTCAACCAATGACCCATAAATATGTAATTCCTTCATGTTTTTTAGAAGCAAAGAAATAAATCTGTTTTCTGGAGGGTGAAATTCAAAATGTTAAAGAATTCTAAACAGCACTTTCATCACACTAGGTTTAAGCCTAGGATGTCCTCTGATGCAATACATGCCCTGATATAAAAGATGAGCTCAGTGACAGAATACAGATTGTGTTGACATCCATTTTCAATCGAAAATGTCTTGTTCTATGCTCTTACAAACTACTATTTTGAAAATAGAAAAAGACCTACAACTAGTGTAAATAGAATTTATTCACAACTGTACTGTGATACCATAATACATTAAAAAATTTCATATTCATTAATTCATTTTTACATACTACTCACCTGGGGGGTGCTGTAGCCTATTCCAGACAACTATGGGCACCCCAAATCGGTGGGCATATAATCCAGTTTTCTTGTTTTTTTTTTTTAAATATTTCAAAAATAATTCTAGCCTTGTAAGCTAGATGATTTGGAATGAAAAATAGTGAACTTCGATTGGATAAACATTTATATTTATCTATTATGGCCCCTTCTCTGCTGGGTTATATTCCATCACCTCTGTGACCCTTGTGAGGATAAACCAAACATAAAAATAATGAATTTATTCATTTATTAGATTATATTTATCTTTGTTTAGGACATAGTTGCTTAATGTTAATTTTGGTTATGCCCCACTGTGGTTATAACACACTCTTATTGTATCTTAGACCAAGCTGCATTCAAATTGTATGTTGAACAAAAACAGCATAGAAGCAATTTTAATAGTATTTCTCCAGCACAATTGCCTTAACTGATGAGATTGAACCTTGGGCACCTGCCTCTGTTTTTCCAGACATCCCCCATCCTTCCATGGTTGACTCCAACCATTTTCATCATCCCTCGTCCTTCCATAGTTGACTCTAACCGTTTTCACCATCCCCCATATTGTCTATCTTAACTTCATCACTCATTCCTCTCCGACACCACCATCAGCAGCAAATAAGGACCTTTGGTGACTCCTTGAAAGTCTTTCTCACACACCCACATACACCTTGCACATTTGTGTGTTAGTGTGTGAGAGAAGACGTGAGCATCATGTAACAACACATGAACCATAGGCTAAGCTTGGACCCTTCAAGTCCAATTACTACTATTTTTTTTTCTACAGTTGTTTTTAAAAATCAGTGGCCTTGTGTATTGGGAAGTTCACCAGTCCCGTGTTGGATATTGTTGATCCCATCACGTTCCCAAATGTAAGGCAAGTCTTCCTTGTTCATGAAAAAAAGGGGGAGAGATTTTCTATGTGAAAATACAGTTTGTAAGATGTAATTTTGACAGGCATTAGGAGCATTTCCTCCTGCATGTAGCTTTCTATCCTTTATAGTTTTGCTTGGTTGGTTAATTTGTATTGAGAAATAATATATATGTATACATTTTTATACATATACTGACTATGTATATCTGGTGCAAGATGATTCATTGCAAAGCAGCCAATGATGCCCGTTGACTCCAGAATGGCAATGTTAGTGTTAATATATTTGTGTTTTATATAACACACTTCTTCTACCTCTGTTGTCTCTCTAAGTTGCCCACCTTGACTTTTGGTTCCTACTTCCATTTTTAGTGTTCTTTTGTCATCTCAGGCTTCCCTCCCCGTCACTTCATTTTATGTTCAGTTGCCTTTGTCTCACCCTTTCTGACTCTTGTCTCAGTTTGTAACACCGACATCAGAGAGGATGTCAGACAGGTCATTTGTCGGGTTTCATGAAAGGCTTGATTGGCAAACAAGTCAAAGGATGACAGTTGACTTCAATCTCTTAGATGTCATCTGACATTTATTTCGCTGTGATGTATAGCTTATTCAGCGCTGAATGTCTTTAAAATGAGATTGTGTAAAATTGGTTCTGTTGTTTTTTTTCTATCATTAAAATTCATTGGATGGTCAAATGTTACCAATCTTCTTCTTGCATGAGCCTTGTCTTGACAGTCCACTGTACTGTAGAAGAGAGACATCATCCATGGTGCTCCAAATTGATTTGACGTGGTGTGGTTTGTCATCAAGCTTCAAGCTACCACGTTGCATGGTTATAAAACACTCTTTTGGGTTAGAAAACCCAATTTTATGTACTTGTTAATAATTCCTACTTAGTGTTATAAATTCAAATATGAGTAATTCAATCTTCGGAATGTGAGTTGTACTTTAATATATTTTATGTTCAACTGCATGTTATTTGGGGTGTCACAAATGAGTAGCTTTAGGCATCTGTACATTAGTTTGCTATGTTTAGCTTGGGATCTTCAGGCATTAGCCTGCAAAAGTCGAGCAATCTGACATTTGCGCTGTTTGATGTCTCCAAAATTGACAGATATGTTTCATATCTCTGGAATACCATCTATCTTTACCCTTTGGAAATGCTTGCAGCATATTTTATGTTTGTCAGCCTGATGGAAATATTTTTCTACTGTATTTATACTATACTAATATATCATCCGAGTAGAACCGAGGGGGGAAAAATGATGTTGTTTCAATGCTGTTACAGAGGAAGGGAGCATTGTTGACCAATGAAGAATCTGTATTGTCTTCACACTCTCCTACTCTTGGAAATGAGACTGTAATGAGTTTCTCTTGATTAAAGAAAACATTAAGTTTTTTTTTTTATTGCAAACTTAGTTGTTTGTAACCAGAGAGGGAAATGCCTCACTGGTTTATTGCTCATCAATTGAGCAGATTATCCTTTGGGGTGCAGCCATAGTGGAAGTCTGTGTGGTTGTATAGTGATTTAATAGTGAGCACGTCTGCCTCACATCTTAATCCAGGCTGCATCCTTTCTGTGGGCATGGTATGCTCTTATTGGCCTGTGATTGACTAGGGACCAGTCCTGGGTTTCTAATGTCAACTGGGCTTAAGACCAAGATCAACTATGACACAAACAAGGACTAGGCTGAAGAAAATCGATTGGTAGATGGACATCGTGTTCTTTACGGCATACTAGTTGAGACAGAAGCAATGCTGATTGTAGCCATGCCAATCCCCTTATTTGGCCTTAATTGGTTTAAGAGAGGTTTCATGTCTAGATTTATAAAAGAGTGATACCTACCCTAATGTCTCCCAACAATAGGAATTGTTGTTTTCCAAAGTATGGCCTCTAGGACAATGCAAGAAATGTTTTAGGCATGTGTCCAAAATTATCAGATTGTCATACACTGTCAGTGGCAATTAGCTACTGTACGTTTTGGCTTGTCACCTCTGGTTTATGGCATTAGCCAAATTGGTACCCCATTTGTCAAATGCATCTTTTTATTGTGCAGAAAAAGGAATTAGTACCCTTTTTAAAAGAGGCTGATTAGAGCTGTGAACTTTTTATGTTAACCTCACTGACAGTGAAGCCAGGCTGAATGGCGGAAGAGAATGAGAGCTGGTAATGAAGGAGCTAATTGCCTCCACTGGATTTTGAAATTGAACCCAAACCCCCAGTGAATACGCTATACTATTCGCGAATGGAATATTGATGACTGTGGCGAAAATAAGAGAAAATGACCCTTCTATGATCAATGTAAAAGCCACAGATTTGTGCAGAACGTGTCTCAACAGGCAAATTGATTTCCCTTGGTTTTTATGGATCCGTATACACTTACCACTGGTTTAATAATGCTGATGTAACGCATCTTTTATTATATCCACTTTCCTGATATTATTCATAGCAACCGTATTATATTAATGGCAGCTTTGACATGTTATCATAATGAAGATATGGATAGTGTAATATTTTATGGATTGGGATAAAGTAATGAGCTAGAAGGTCAAAATGACAAATATGACAGAAGGATACTTTTTAGATGTGTGGTTTATGACATTTTTTAAATAATAAAACAGTGAATTATAGATGCAGGTTATCACACGGTAGAGTAACAGTTGTAAAAATACTTACAAAATGTACAAAAAAGTAGTTATTTGATTTTATAATCACATTTTCAGACAAAAATATAATAAACATTACATATCTTGACACCCAGGCAGTTCATCTGATAGTCAGCAGGGATGAAAACCTTTTTTTTCTGCACATTTCCAACATTTTTTGCTTTCATACACTATACTCAATATTCTTAACATAGTGCTGTATATGAATAAAAAAGCTCCTGTAATTTTTTCATCATTTTTTCAATCATGGTAGTTGATTGTAGGAAATGAAAAATCTTTCTTTTTTTCTAGTGCCACTGTGATATTTATCTATCACTGTAATATAAGAGAGGGTTTTATTTATTATCTAGGCAGGGAGGAGAATTTTCACAAGGCCTCTGTTACCTCTCATATTTCCAGATAGTGTCACATTTTTGTTGTTGTTCAGTAGCACTCTGCCAGCTTTGCAACAATGTTCATCCATGTTTACGTATAGTGTGTTCCAAGCCAGCAAACTCAAGCTTTACAGCCTGCAGCCCGTGGGTTTGCTCTCCCCTTGTCATCTGTCTTCCTGTCTATTTTTTTTCTTTCATTGGGAGCCAAGTGACTTATCTTGTGAGTGTTCACAATAAAGAATAGAACATCCAGAGAAAAGACAAAATGTGACTCAGATAAATGTTCTGTCTTCAGTTAATGATGCATATTCTCTACCCAAGTATGACATGGTGGCTTTTTATAATGATGCAAAATGCTGCCTGAGCGTTGAGTATAAAAATACATTTTTTTTCCAAGTCTGTTTAAAATAAAACCAGCATTTTATTTTCCAATATTCCAAATAGAATATAGATCAAATTGAGTGTTTATCCAGTCTAACAGACAACAGTTAACAGTGCTATTAGATTGAAAAGAAATTTACATAAATGTATTGTATTTCTGTTATATTTTTTTGTATAGTCAGCAACAGAATATTATTAAATTGATAGATTATGTACTCCTTATTATCACATCTTGCTTTGTAGCATAAATCACCTAATGGTGTAGTGTTTTGCTTGACTGTGGGTGAGTGTGAGCTTGATTCCCGCTCATTGGCTGCATGATTGTGAGTGTGAATGGTTGTTTGTCTTTCTTTGTGCCCTTTGGCTGACTGGCGACCAGTCAAGGGAGTGCTCTGCCTTTAGTTTGAAGTCAGCTGGGATAGTAGTCACTGGCAAAAAAAGAGGAATGAATACATGAATGAGTTCTTCAAATTAAGTCACAAACAGCAGTGCATTTCAGATGTTTCTTTCAGGTAGATTTAAAATAAAATCAACCAGCGTAATATATCTTGTGATCAGTTAAATTGGGAATGACTACAAATCCACTTCAATGCACCTCAAGGAACACGTGAACATACATTGTTTCTGTATGATTAGTTCAAACAGACTGTTGGGTTATTCTTATTACTTTGATGCTCCAGATTCTTGACAGATCAATGTACTTTTCCTCCCGCTGTTACTCATCCCAGAAAATGCAGAATGAAGTTGTGGGTGTGTTTGGCAGATTCATTCTTGTTAAGCCCTTTTTTAGATAGACACATACATGCAGGGTTTTTTTTTTTTTGCGTATTACCTGCAAATGTTTAATTAGTGCCTTTCTCTGTCACCTTAAATAAGGGTGTTAGACAGCTCCATCAATGGCCTTCCTTCCTTATCCTCACTTTATGCTTGGCATAAATTGAACTGAATTTTTTTTAAAAATGGGCTCAAGAAGTCACTTTAACATTCAAGTGCTGTAAAAGTGTCAAATTAGGCTTATTGTGGATTCATGTGCATCATTAAATGGGAAAGGTTTTCCATTACAAGGAGTTTCCGTATATGTGAAATTTAAATCCTCAATATTGCGCCCAGGTCTTTTATGATCCCAAGTGAATGGCAGAATTATCAAAACGTTAATTATACTGATCATTGTTTGTTCGACATGACCTTTTTCTACATTGCGAAGCAGTTCTACATTTTAATGAGTCCCTTTTTTAATAATTGATTTAGAATGGAATATGGCAGTGTGTTGTACTTATGAGATTATTTGGATTTAGGTATCATTGTAAAACTTTGTTTGAGTCGCATTATAAGAGAATTTGTCACACTCAGTGTAAAATTCATGGCGATATAAACTGAAAATAATTTTTAAAAAACAACAATTAATAGTCACATTGGAACAAAACAATGGCATTCAGTAGAAGGCCTTCTGTTAAAAGAAACACACATTTCTTTTCAAATAGAAGTAATTATTTTCAGTTTTGTTGCATGTATTGTACTATCGATATTTTGTCATACTACACATATTTCAGTAGTGTTTGATCAGTCATATTTTTGGCGCATTATAATGATAAGAAGTATGGAATAACACTAACATTCCCACTTTTTTTCTTGTCATTTCAGCAAGGGAGGAAAACGTGGCCACCTTCCGAGGCTCTGAGTACTTCTGTTACGACCTGTCGCAAAACCCCATCCAAAGCAGTAGCGACGAAATCACGCTGTCCTTCAAGACATGGCAGCGCAACGGTCTCCTGCTCCATACGGGGAAATCGGCAGACTATGTTAATCTGGCTCTTAAAGATGGAGCGGTTTCCCTGGTGATCAATCTGGGTTCTGGTGCCTTCGAGGCCATCGTGGAGCCCGTCAATGGAAAATTCAATGACAACGCCTGGCACGATATCAAAGTCACACGCAACCTGAGACAGGTAATCGGGGGCACGGGAGTGATGATGGATGGAATTTGGCAAGAGGTCAAATTATTTTGGGCGCGGGTGGCTTGTGGGGGCTTGGAGATTAGCTGAAGAAGTGACAGAGTTGGTTTGAAAAATGTCACCATGTTCTTATCAGTTGTCATTGCATTGCCACGGTTCAGTGACAAATACCATCAAATTTCTTTATAACATGACCTTCTTTTAATTCATTGTTACATTTCTTCTTACTGACTCTTGTAAAGCAAGGCAATTCTTGACCATTATTTTGCTAGTTTAGTTGAGATGTTATCACCTAAATTGTATGCTATGTTTCAATAAGTAATTATTCCCTTTGCCTAGCTCTCAGAAACATTTTACTTTGAGGAATAGAGACTTTGACTGCAAAGCCAGATGAAGAGTAGTACATTAATGCAGTATTTATAGCAACAGCTCATCCCGTCTTTTTTTTTTTTTAAAGAAAGCTTCAGTGCATAGGCACATTTTATCACTTGATAGATAACATTTTGGCATGCTTTGCATTACGATGGAGCAGTAATATCAACTCCACCATTACTATTTTTCCAATTCAATTCTGAACCAGTTAGCAGTTAGTTTTACTGCGTAAAGATAGGCTTTTGATTGACAATGATTACAAATAGCGTACATTATGTGCTTACTGGAAAATATTGTGCTAATTGTTATATACTATTTGTGGAGATGTGATGAATACCTCCAGATTCAAAAGACAGTTCATTGTTAGTTTATCATTGTTGGAAAATAGACAAGTGTTGTGTTAACTGGAACTTTTCAATAATTGTATTGAATGCAAGGTTAGGCAGCACAGTTAATATTTCAAGTATATAGTACTGACTTCGGACTTTTGGCATAATCTGATGCTTCACTGGTATATTTTACTTGTGGTGAAGTTGTATTTTCCTCACAATTTAGGGATTTGAAAAGATCAGTGCTTTTTTTCCTCCTCTAGGTTCTCTATTCTGCCTTTGCTTTTTACCATAATTTTCTTTCCACTTTGAAGCCACTCCAAAATCCAGGGTGAAAAAAACACTACAGGTTTTGTATGGTTTGTGCCCTCCTGCACACATTTTCCCCATCGACACATTGTCTGGCAGAAAACTGATTATAGAAAATGTGATGAGGACAAAAAGATCAAGCTTTGTTACATCAGATTCTTCTATTACAAATCGTCTAGTGTTTTATTCACTGCAGCACTAACTCATCCATGATACAATCATGTTTTACTAACCGTTATCTAACTAACTATTGTACTAACTGACATCCTAATTCTTCATCATTGTTTTATTTTTTGTTTCTGTCCATCTTTATTAACAACCTTTTTTGTTCACTATTCTTTTGATTTCCTTTCTTCCCCTTTTTTTCTGGAAAGCAATCAGGCATTGGACACGCTATGGTAAACAAACTACATTGTCTGGTAGATATCATTCTTATTGTCTTTTTTTTGGGTTTGCCGTGTGTTCCCTCCCCCTCTCTTTTTTTTTTATTCGTTCTTTTGAGTTCCATCCTAGACACTCTTATCAAAAAATGAGGAGATGGGTTTGTATTACCAGGCAATTTTTCCTTCACTTCTCAATTTCCTCCCTGACCTGCCAACAACCTTCTTATTTACGTCACAATTCCCCATCCAGTTGATTTCACTTTAGTCTTTACTTTACCCCTCCAACCTTTTCCCCCCTCCCTACATTACTGCAGATTTCCAATAAATACAAATTTGACTATTTTGCCTTTTGCCAGGGCAACTTTTTTTTTAATTTATTTTATTTGTTCACACAAAAAGTCCCCATTTTTTGTGAGGACTGTCGTCCAGAACTGACAGAAGCTTTCCACAATCCCAGCAAAGATGGTGACTTCGACACCGAGCCCTAAAACGAGAAATGACCTGACAATGGAAACGTTGAACCTTTATTGCGGGAGCTCTGACAGTTGTTTCCAAGTCACAATGGCGCATGGCATGCCCAGACTTCATTCACATCCGTCATAATTCATGCAACCCCAATTAACCACTAACACAATAATTAATCATTCACTCATCCCTCTTATATCACTTCACCCATTTTGCCCTCCCCGTGTGTTTTTGTAGCATGACTGTGGTGAACGTTTGTCTTTTCTAACCCTAATCGCCTTACCCCTAGGTCCATAGGCACATTTTGAAGAATATGCAAATTGATCCAGGATTGTTGGTCTGGTCATGTGATTAATATCACTACTATGGAACATGAGCAAAACCTAATCCGAAATCAGATGCTGCTATTCGGAGAAAAGATTTGAGTATGGACCTTGGTCAAGAATGTGCATGTGAATGAGCACCTCGTGTGGTCTGCTTAAGCTTGGTATGGCACCATTCAATTACTCCCTGACAAGTCCTATTAAATGTGTCAAATTTATTTTCCAAGAGTGATGGCCTTGGTTTGCAAATTGATGTTGTGTGATAAAGTCCCCTTTGTTTTGCATGTGAGCGTCTTTAATGATGTCTGCAAGAGAGAGAAGCGAGCGGTATGAATTGTATGTGTGTGAGAGAGAGAACTGTTAAATGTGTGTCTGCAATTACAAGACGAACCCCTAAACCTAAGACAAGTGTACTCAATTTGTCCTTGGTTTGAACATTGTACTAACCCTCCCCCCAACCTGAAGTATCAGAACCAAACCTACAATCCATTTTCTTACCCCCATCAAAGATAAAGAAAATATACCTCTTCCATATTTTCTTTAACTGTCCTGTGAATCCTATGACTAAAAATCATTTCCCCAAACCCAATCGCTGTCTGGTCCTAAACGATCGGGTGACACAAGGATTCCATGAAAACAAAATGTTTAACGAGAAACCAAAACGGAGAGCAAAAAAGTCCAAATGCCTTATTTTAAATGCAGACAAGGAAGGTGTGTTTTGAGAACACCACACTACATCAAATACAAGATTGTAATGGTTCGGCATTGGCTATGTGTTACCCCCACCAGGTGACTATATCAGTTGATGGAATCCTCACAACTACTGGCTACACTCAGGAAGACTATACCATGCTGGGCTCTGATGATTTCTTCTATGTGGGTGGGAGCCCCAGCACAGCAGATCTACCTGGATCCCCAGTTAGCAACAATTTTATGGGCTGCCTCAAAGAGGTAGGTGAAAACTTTTTTATACAAACAAAGTGGAGCCATACTTTCCATATTTTTCAAATTGCATGTCTCGCCTGAGTAGAAGTTGTACTAGTCAAAGAATACAGAATAAACGGGAATTGGAGAACGAGCCACATATTTGGAAGGAACCAAGAACTATTGTTAAAGTAAAAATAGAAAAATGCAGAAGAGGAGGTTAAATAGCCATCTTCTAAGCCAACAGTTTTTCAGAAAGTGTGACTTATAGGCCGGAAAATACAGTAATACAGCTATTTGTGTTTTTTTTTTGTTCCTAATAACTACTTTGAGATTCAAACTTACAATTTTTGTTAAGTGACACTCTATTCTTGCACAAGTAGACTTGTCAATGTATTTACCAGAACACATTTTAAATGTAATTAACATTGTTTTCCCAGTAGAAAAAGTGAACTCAGGGAGAATCAAACGATTCCTATTTATGTAACCAAAATAATTTATTATACTTGCTGAGACAATATTTTTTTAAAAATTCATGTCACAAGTAATTTGCAGCATCAGCTCATTTCTACAGTGATAGCTTTTCCCAATGGGTGAGAATATGAAATAAATAGCTGCCGATGAATATGTTGCAAAAGTGTTTGCAGTGTCTCGGGACACTTGTATTTTAACAACTATTTTAAATACACCACACACTGTGCATGATAAGTAAATCTTCTTTCACTACAGCAGAATATTTCATGAAAATGAAATGCATGAGTCTGGATTTTACTTAAAGATGCAGGATAAAGATTAATTAACCATCAGTCTTAGTAAAGATCTTACTTTAGGTAACAAAAATGGCACAAATTTACTCCACGTTCAATGTTTTTTTTTATTTAAATGTTGGTTGTGCTAAACTGAATTACATCAACATGGGCTGGCTCTAGAGGTGACTGTGTAGTTCCCTTAAAATAGAGTGCATTCAGGCAAAAGGGCCTTCTATATCCGTGCCTCACATACTTGTAACTCATATGTGAACTCCCATCTCGGAACCTCTTGGCCAATCATCTTAAAGCCTGTCTGTTAAAAATAAATTCACTGCACTCCATGTGCTCTGTGCTGTGGGTTCACATGCACTGTCCATCAAAAACTTTGACAGGTCCAACTAGAGTTGGACTCAAAAGGAGACTTAAAAGTACCAAGTTCCATTTCTTTCTTAAAGATGAGCCTAAAAAGACATGGAAAAAAGTAAGTCAGTGCCAAAGCTCAAACTTAAAGGGAAAAAAACAACCTTCAAATAAAACAAAGTGAGTAAACAGAAACCCACAAGAAAATAAAAAAATAAAGTACAACTAAATGTATTTCAACTGAGAGAAGAAGATAAAGGGGAATCAAAAAAGAAAGGATTGGGGTTTCAAGGTTTTGCTTTAGTGCATCCTTGTGGAAAAAACACTTTTTTCAACAGTTTTAAAAAATGAATCATAACATTGCAATGTTTATTTTGATGATGTGCAACATTAAAGAAAATGTGATTCACTTGTACAAAAGACCATTATCGTAAGGAACAATGGGTATTATCTAATGGAATCTAAATAGACAATAGTTATTTAGTTGTTTTTTGTTGTTTTGTTTTCTACATATCATATTTAATATTTAAAAAAATACGCTGAGATTGCACATTATAAGGTTGTTTTCTTTCCATGTAAAATTTTAGGCTGAATGTGGGTTCAAGACAGGTTTCACAAAGTGGAGGTTTTACAAAGGGATATATGCTCAAGGAAAGATACTATATATAGTACATATAAAAGTAATGGATATGTTTAAAATGAAAACCTAAATTAGTTGTTTTTTTAGACTGCAGGACCTTTGAAACATTCAAAAATTGCATTTAAACTGTCTAATCTATCTTGGGGGAGAAAAAAAAACACCATTTCCCCTTTAGCCTTCAAATGGTTTCCAGCATTAATAAATCATAAAGATGTGAGCACAAAAAGCATATTTTAAGTGAAAAAAAAACTAAACTAAAAAAATAATTATGTGCTCCAGAGAAAATGACAATGCATTTTGAAAGGGACATTTTTTTTCACATTGACAAGGAAAATTACTTTGAACAGATCTGCTTTTAAGTACTTGGAATGTTTGTCATCATGATAATTTAATACAGCTAGAGATCAAATGAACATGTAAGGCCAAATATATATATTTATATATTTTTAAAACTACAAAAAAAAAACGCTATTTTCGTCTTGTTACACAGGACCAACACAGTCTTAAGACTTGGTCATTGTCCATTATTGTTCTCATCTTAAAAATGGATTGAGGGTAGTTGGGGATCACAATTACATTTTTGGATGTATTGAATTTTGGAATTATAGTCATTGTTTTTTTATGCTCTGCAGCATATTGTAATATAAAATCATGTTTTATCCGTAGCTGTACATGCATACATAGCCGAAACATTTTGAGCAAGTATGACCCTGCAATGCTTTGGCCCTTGAGAGTGAGACGTGCTTGGACAGGATCATGGAAATGATTCACTATTTGGCCTGACAGCAGTAGTACATATGTTTTGCCATCAAGCAGGCATGGAGCCATCTGCTAATCATGTCGATACAATACATACTTTTGATTCCCATTATATTATATAATCCGAGCATCTATTGTTCCACTATTTATTTTCCCATTTTCTCTCTCCCAGATGTACATATCACCCTGGAAAATAAGAGAACAATTTACTCTGTTCTAATGTTTTGATTACAGAGGCTCTATTGATTTCTTACTATTTGTGCTTGGAAAAAAAGCCAAATAAAAATACATTACTGTAGACACGTTTTGCTACAGTTTGTGAACACCTTAATTTTTTGCTTACAAGAGATAACGTGTACTGCCGTCTCTTGTTCAGGGAGCGCTGCATGCATCGGCCCCTGTAGGCTATAAGGGGACGTCATCCATGCGCAATACTCACACAGGCCCCACCTACGCTCATGTGGCGCCACGTGAAACTCGGCATTGTCACGTGAAAGGAAAGCCAGTGGGCAGCCATTCGCTAGTCAGTCGCCTGATGTTTGTAACGCTATGCTGTCAGTGTCTTATACAAAACCCTTCCCTATCGCACGCCATCTTGACCATCCTTGGCGTGTCTCAGGGCACCCGCTGATGGTTTCAGAGTCATGGAGTGGCAACTTGTGTCAGATAGTGGGGGTAGCTGCTGCCTACGCTGTCATCAAGCATCAAGGAGAGGAGTGTGAATGGCTGTGTTAGCAGGAAGAGAGTAATGGCAAGAACAACTATTGGAATTCAAGTGTGGTAGAGAATAAACAATATAGCAGTTTTATTTGGGTAAGGTGTGGGCAATGGCAAGTAAGGAATAATTGTGAGTAAAATAAAAGTGAGAGGTGAAGAAGGAAAGAATGTGTTATAAAGCATAGGAGCACTGTAGTCATCACATTTGTATTAGTCACCGCATCTTGCATGTTTTCCGCTCAGATGGAAATGCAAATGTAGCTCGTATTATTCTTGAGGGCCAAACAGTGTGTGGTGGGACTCTTTGACTTCACTCTGTGTCCACTTTGCAGTAAGGTTAGGCAATGATGAGGAAATATGTCACGTCATTTTAAATCAATTTATTGCTAAAATTACTTCATTTTCATCATTGATTAATTTTTGTATGCAAGCTAATGCAATAACCATAAATTGGGACATTTTCCCCTAAAATTTGGTTTAAATTATTCAGGAAAAAATCTATTATACACATATAGCATTGATGCTCATTACTCTTGCAGAGCGAACTTGTTAGGTTTCTTATTTGGATTTCAATTGATATTTGAATGAATCCTGAGGAAAAAAATGAATTCTAAAAAGCACTAATTTGTACTGCTCTTAAAAATTATTTTGGTGGTGTATTCAAATTGGCTTAATAATTAAAGATTTGGTAAAGGCCATGCATCAAGAAGAAAACTGAAGTTCCCCAATCAAAATACCAGGAGGGGTTTTAAATGTACAGTATATCCGTGTGTGTGTGTGTGTGTGTTTCCATATCACTGCATTGCTGCTTTCCTTGGCCCAATCAATATACCATCCTAGAGCAGAGATAGAGAGTCTTGACTTTATGGAGTAATTACACTTCCCTGCATTATGAATGCTCCCCATAAGACCACTGATAGGTTAAAGGACAGCGTAGCAAAACATGACCAAGAACCAAGGGTGAAATGAGGTGCACATGGCTGCCTTAGTCAATCCCTCTTTTATGATACTTTACACCAATTTAATCACTTTAATCAAGAGTAGCAGCAGAAAGCAGCAATTCAAATTCCCTCATGAGATCGAAGACTGCCTGAATACACTTTATTCAGCCATTCATTTTCTAAAACGCTTATACTCACAAGGGCCCTGGGGGGTGCTGGAGTCAATCCCAGCTGACTTCAGGCTATGTGAGGACCCACCTAGGATCGAACCCTCGACACTAGAAAAGTGAGCACTACTAACAACTCTGCCATTAGGCCACCAAATACTTTTTTAGTGTTTTGAAAATACTTTTGTGTATAAGAAGAGAGAGAATGTTTTGAAAATGGCCTGGGTATTAACATATACTGATGGAAACATGTTTGAGAAACTGCCTCCTGCAGAGTGCACAGTAGCATCACAATAGCTTTCCCATTGCATACTAGGTGCATTAAAACTTCCCCCACTATTTTTCCCCTTTCATGTATTATTCAGTATTTTCTTCTGCCCGAGAGTACACCTAATGCTTGCCCAAAGTGGAATGTTAGGTATTTATAATACTAATTTATCATCTAAATGAAAGTGCAATTAGCTTTATTTTTAATGAACAAGGCAGAGCATTTTTGAATATCATTCCATCAAAATATCTTTGAATGGTTGGTTATGCTATTTAAACAATGTACAAAATGGAGCAATTTTATTTGTTTACTGGGAATGAAGTAAAAGAAGATTAAAATAACCATGTTATCTTTCACTAACTGTAATTCGTCGCAATACATTTTTTGTATGGTATCTATACTGTATAAAATTGTATGAGACATTAACAAAGAGTCTTAAAAAGAATATTGGTTACTCGTTTCTTGCCATTTTTGGGAGAATACGTTTGTTCCACTTACAACACTATTTGGGTTGCACATTTTTTTTAAAATGTTACACTATTCAAGCATTGAAATTTTAGAATCTTACACTTGTTTGTCATTTATGTTCACTCAAATTCAATATATATGAACAATCTTTGTTATTCTTCTTCTTATTGCATTTTGCCTTTTTTCTCCTTACGTTTGCCTCAGAATCTATTCCTCCTTTGCGTTTGGGTCACCTGTGTTGACTTACTGACAAATCTTCCAGGATTATCAGTAATCCTGCAGCAGTAAAATCTGTTTTCTGACAGCTGTGCTTGCTATGACGCTATTACTGTTTTACACACACACACAGGCACACACATTGCCCTATATACCAGGAAAGGCCTGTCTTCCCCCCCAGAAAGAATAGGGAACATTAATTTCCCGCTTCAGTGCATTCTAATGATAATACAATATTACTTTTTTTTACATTTATATATAGATATGGATAAACATATAGATATGTCTATATATTTACATGTAAGAAATTGGGCTAAAATATTTTTGTGGTCCTATGCTATTCTTTTCAATCTAGATTTCTAGACATTCCAAAGCAAGATCGTAATTTAAAGTGGTGACAATTACAGTATTTTGTGTGGTGATTCTCTATTAATTTATTTCAGGTTGTGTACAAGAACAACGACATCCGTCTGGAATTGTCCCGATTAGCCCGGATCGTAGACCCAAAGATGAAACTTCAAGGGGATGTGGTCTTTAAGTGTGAGAATGTTCCTACACTTGACCCTATCAACTTTGAGAATCCCGACTCTTACTTGGCTTTGCCAAAATGGAACACAAAACGTGTTGGCTCCATCTCTTTCGACTTCCGAACCTCAGAGCCAAACGGCTTGATCCTTTTTACCCATGGCAAACCTCAGGAACGGCGTGATATCAAATCTCAAAAGACTAATAAGGTCGACTTCTTTGCTGTTGAGCTTCTGGATGGGATACTATACCTGGTGCTGGACATGGGCTCTGGCACTATCAAGGTCAAAGCGACGCAGGCAAAAGTTAATGAAGGCAGCTGGCACCATGTGGACATCCAGCGGGATGGTCGCTCAGGTAAGGAAGAGCGAAAACATGCTGTCAAGAAAGGTTTTTTAGAGTTGATTTGATATTATTTAAATTGGATTAGATTAGACATGCATCCCGTATTTGGGAAATTTCACTGTCACAGTAGCAATAGGGTGAGAATACAGACACACAAAGACATTTTAGACATTAAAGAAATGGGTAATAAATAAGTTAATAAATAATCAAGTCATATGATGCTGAAATATACATACATATACATAGACTTATACATACATGTACATAAATATACATATACATACACAGAGATGCACATGTATACATGTGGTTGGTCTGGCTGACAATGAGGAAAGGAAGATGCAGTGAACTTTCTCTGCTATGTTTTTTTATTTTGTTTTTTTACAGTGAAACAGAGTAGCATATTATCAAAACAAAAGGAGGAACTAAGGAATTGCATCAACAATTTTCATCCTTGTGCAACTGCTTTAATGTTATCATAAATACAGTCTTTGGGTGCAGTTGACGGTGATTGAAGTCAAATTCATGTTGACAAAGATGGTTTGCCAGGTGCACCATTCGTGAATTGACGAGTACATTTTCAAGGATGTGTTTCTTTGACATTCATTGTAAATGTACTGCAGACGGGCTCTGTTAAAAAAGAACAACCTTCTACTTGCTACATAATGACAATAACATCCCCAGCACACTAATCTGGTTGCTGATTTATTGCAATAATAAAATCGTACACCTCTCCACATAGTTAGAGAGTACATTTCTCTGAACCTTTCTCCTTATGCAAGTCCTCTGATCCTAGCATATGGTCAAATACACAGAAAGTACTCAACAAAGATTGCATTAGGGGAAAGGTGCTGGAAGTTTCTTTTTGCCTTAAGCTTCAAAGCCAAAGCAATCTCCACATTAGGCAGGCTACTCCAGAGAACTTGGGCGTGTTATACGCCACTGCAGCCTGTGGTATATATCAGGTTAGTGGAGCCAATTTAGCAGTGTGTCAGAGTCAGCTGCTTTGATTAATCACCAGCAGTGCCCCTCGTGAGATAGTGAAAAAGAAGGTTGGATTTTCACAGCGAAATGGCGGAATGAGATAGAGGGATACCAGACTGAGGGATTGGTAAGAACAAGTACGTAATCACTGTAGTGTAAGTAAAATGGTACTTCCCTGTAACTTTGGCGATAGCTGGAGAATATGTCTATGGGTACTGACAGTATTTAAACTTCTAAGAGGATCCTGATAAAAGAAAAAAGACAAACTGTATATTGCTAGAAATTAGTAGGCCAAATGTCAACAGTAGTCTAGTGCATTAAAAAGGCAACGTTATCGGATAGGATATGATTTCCTCCTTAAGAAGTGGTTCTCAGTTTTCAAAAGCACAGTGACCACAGGCTATGCTTGATACTTAAAACTAATTGCATTGCTGACTATTTCATACAAGAGTTTTATCATTACCGCATCTTCACATTGGTAACGACACTCACTGTTAATTGTCAATTAAATAATAATGTAAAATTACATTTATTATTGTACTTCCAGTTTGCAGTAATATACAGAATTACTTATAGTTGTTTCTTTAATGACATGAGTCCAATATTCATAACTTTTCTAAACCACAGCGAACAATTTTATATTCAAAAGCACTAACATAGTGTCATAATATATAGACTGATGTTCTTTTTTTGTCCACATAATCATCATTTACACGTTGTTTTTTGGTATGCCCGTCAGTATATCGATTGAATTGAGTAAATTACTTTTTTTGTGGTATTCCACAGACATTTTTATCATATAACTACTAGCAGATACAATTTCTTTGCTTTGCACTCAATATACCAGTGGACAGTATGGATGAACTGGATTTTGGACATTTTAGTGTTAGGTTGCCTGTACACATCTTTGAATGATGGATTTATCTTTCTAGGCATCATCTCTGTAAACAGCCGCCGGACACCTTTCACAGCCAGTGGAGAAAATGAGATCTTAGACCTGGAGGGGGATCTTTATTTAGGTGGTCTACCTGACAGCCGAGCAGGTTTGGTGCTTCCCACTGAGCTCTGGACCGCCATGTTAAACTATGGCTACGTGGGTTGCATCCGGGATCTTTTCATCGATGGACGCAGCAAAGATATCCGGCAGATTGCAATGTCCCAGAATGTGACTGGTATAAAGTCCTCCTGCAGTAAAGTGATGGCCAAACAGTGTGACAGCAATCCTTGTAAGAACAGTGGAGTGTGTAAAGAGGGATGGAATCGCTTTATATGCGACTGCACAGGAACAGGCTTCTGGGACAGCACATGTGAAAAAGGTATGTCTCTTTTATTGTTTTTTTCAGTTTGTTTGTGCTTGTATAATTAGTGTCAATGACGTTTAAAAACAACATGACGTCCTTCGTTGTTCTCTAACTCAAAGTACTTGACAACATGTTTTGTGACAATTACTAAGTAGAATCCCTTTCAGTATTTCAAAGAACGCTGCAGTGAAGTGTCTGATGAGAAAAGTGTAATTGGGATTTGGGTTTTGCTTCCATTTTTTGTGAAAGCAGTTTAAGAAATATATACTCAGATTGTTTTTTTCTACCAAGGGACTGACTGAGAAAAGCTTGATTTTGTTTTTGTTTTTTTGCTGTGAATTACACTCAAGTGAGAGTTTTTCTTTCTTTTTGAAATGGGCTTTTTCTACGTCTATAGGTGCATTAACTTTTAAATAGAAGGTGCTACTTTAGGTTGGCTGAGACCTTGGCAGAGCAGTTAGAGGAAAACTTACTAGAGAAGTGGAGGTCTGTTCTAGAAAAGAGAGGAGTGGGCAAAAGTAGAAATAGTACAGTGGTACCTCAATTTATTAATGCTTCTATACATCTATTTTTCAAATTTCTTAACACTTGAATGTGCAAATTATTGTTCCAAAATACAACAATCTGATAATGTCTGATTCTGTCTACATAATAGGCTAAGATCATAGCAATATATCCTTCAAAAGCAGAAAGTCTTCCAACTTTTTTTGCGAGTTACTGTTTTGTCTCACAGACATTGAATGTGTGCCACTCTCATGTAAGGAATAGCACAAGACAAATATGCAGACTTTGACACTACAAATTGAGATTCTTGTCCTATAAAAATGTTAGATTTGTTTGTAAACATCCATTTAAAGTTGTAAAACAGATATTTCTTTTATATATTTTCTAAAACCAAGCAAAAGCAACTCACTGACCTTCCACCCACAATAAGAAAATATTGAGTCACGTCCCTTAAGATCACATTGTCAGTTTCCAGTCGTCTTTGCTTCTTTTGCACCATTTCTTTTTCTTCCTCCTACACATCCTTTTATTTCTACAATGATGAGCCCATACATTGTAGCTGGATTGTGTTGAGCATTTGGATTTGCACAGAAGACAAACAGTGGGTCCAAGCCAAAGGACAATCAACGCTCATAAAATCATTGTGAATAGGTAGTGATTAGCAAGTGATCGTTCCCAAAGTAATTAAATCCCAAATGAAGAATGGCCTTGGCTCTTTCAATTCAGTTGGTTGGGGTTGCCAGTACACATTGGAACCTGCCGTCAGAAAATAGTGAGACTTGTGTATTCGGTAGAGATGGGAAAAATTGGGAGAGGCCATCGTTTGTAAAAATCAAGGTTGCCATTTTAAATTCAGAGCTGAGCATTAGTCTGAAGGCATCTGTATTTCTTGTGTAAAATTGCATATAAAACTGCTTTTGGAGACGCCATCACCAATTTGCACAGTGTGCAAAATTTATGCAGAATTTTAGGAGTTTAATCATTGGTGATTTTTTTTCCTTGTGACCAATCAGAAGATCCAAAAGTACATTGCTACAAGTACAAGAGGACGGAATTCCTTTTCCCTGTTGACTCTGGATATTTCTTTCTTTCACTTAATCTTGGTTATGGAAATTGCTATCATTTTGCACCTGTTTTTCACATATGATATTTAAAGATGCAAATTCAGCTATTGCAATTCGTCTCAGTTTGGATAAATCATTTTGCTTGTGCACAGTTAATGCATATCCTCCTTCCGGAATGTGCAAAATAAATGGCAAATTAGCCCCTTTTCTAAATGTAGTCATAGGTGTGCCCAGTTTGAAAATCAGCTTCTGTATCTTTTTGTGAGAGCAATCAAATCTTCATGATTGTAGTATTGATCATAAAAAAATCATATTCGGTGGTTCTTAAGGGGCTTCACTCTTTGGAGTTTTTGTAATTCCTTCAAAAGACTCTGTGACTTGCTTGTAGTCACTAATTATTCACGTCACATTTGCAAAAGCGGTTTTCTACAAAAGGCATAGCTTTTTTGCTGAACTGCTCAAATTGAAGCCG
Source organism: Stigmatopora nigra (assembly GCF_051989575.1). NCBI lineage: Eukaryota > Metazoa > Chordata > Actinopteri > Syngnathiformes > Syngnathidae > Stigmatopora > Stigmatopora nigra. Next base: position 5,023,240 of record NC_135509.1, on the reverse strand, counting down.
TCTCCCTGTGGCATTACCTCAACTCAGGTGCTTGTGTCAGCAGCTGTAATTCATCCGTGACTGCCCGGTCTGTAAATTGAGAAGAATACGTCTACACAATAATAGAAATTAGACACATAAAAAAGCAGGCATTTTTCTCTTTCTCCCCCCCAAAAAAGTACATTATTTTTTATATATCCCAAATACCCTCCAAATATTAAATAAATGAATACATTGAGTAGTTAATATCAATTTACAAAAAAAAAATCTTCAATTGCCCTTTTTACTAAGTTGTATTTTTTCTTTATACATTAAAAAAAAATATATATATATATATTTAATACTTTTTTAACAATGATAATTTATTAGACATGTTGTGTTGTTTTGCTATCTTTCCCTTCTTTTCTTTACACATCTACACATAATCAAATGTCATTTTTAACAGCTAACTACTAATCTCCCACTGCCGTTATGACAAAGTTGTATGTATATATTTTTCTTTTCCTTCATTATTTTTCGAATGTAGAACATTCGTAACAATGAGAATTTATTAGTCATGCTGTTTTGTTTTGCAACCCTTCCATGCTGGTTAAAGCATCCTGGGATCTCCCGAGAGTAATGCTGAAAAACACATGTAGTCACACACGGTGTTAGCAATTGATCTGTACCACATTATCCAGCACCACTGAGAAATGAACTTGACTTGACGCAAACAAGGCTGCCTGATAGAAATCAGTCCTCTATCAGTGTATCAACAAAGAGCATTTTGATTTTGTTGAAGTCATTATTTTTTTAGACTTCAATTATTTCCCCCAGCTTTTTAAAATCATTGAAATGAAAGAACAAGTTCACATTTTCATTATTTAATGGTAATTGTGGGGCTTATATTTACCAAATAAGACATTTTATTGAATTTAGTCTAACGTGTTATAACAATTAGCAGTACTGTACATTTCAAAATTAGTCTGTCACTGAGGGCTAATAAGACCTCTGCCCTACAAAAGCTTGCTCAAACAATTATCGTTAAACATTTTCAACACCCAAATGACAGGCGTGTTCGTCAGGTGTGCTTTATAGTCCGGAAATAATTCATCATTAACATTGTAAAACATTTTGTCTGTATTACTCAGCAGTGAATGAAGCTATAATCTAATGAGCAAAATGTAGCAGAAACTATAGAATTTTCATCTTAACAGATAGCAGATGGTCTATTCTGCACCTGTCATACCTGCTGCTAGGATTCTCATCTCTTTCCCCTTGAGTCTTAATTTCCCATCTTACCCCCTCCACCTGTTTTCTCCATCTGTAAAAATACCTGGAAAACTTCACACTAATGTTGCTGCATTTTCAACTATTTGCTTATCCACACAAGCTCCCCTTCTCTTTTTTTCTCTCACTCACACCTTCCTTGCTTAAAATTTCTTGTCTAGTTTAAGCCAGCCATTAGACAAGACAACAATAGTGATCAGTGGTGTGCAATGGTGGCACAAGAACAGATGTAGCATCCGCGGGCATACAAGCCTGTGGTTTAGTGTAATAGATATAAATCCTTAGTGCACTGTGGTTAAACTCAGGTTGCAAGAAAAATGGCAGCTAAAAAGAATGATGAAAGAAACATATAGTAATACTGAATGTATTCGTGTATACTCCCCAGATCAGTAAGACTGACTTCAGTTTGATTAGTAAATGTATTATTTAATGTATTTTTATAACCTGGCTGACAGAGATCACAGGATATAATACGAAAGTTAGATCAAAAAATAACAAGAATAGACTTTGAGACATCCATATAAATACTCTCAGATTCATAAAAAAGAACATAAAATGATTCACAAGAAAAACAGGACAAAATATACATGTACGTGTGTATATTTGTGTGTGTGTATATGTTTGTATATATGTATATATGTGTGTGTAGTATATGTATATATGTATACATGTGCATGTGTATATGTGTATGTATACATATGCATGTGTATATGTATATACATATATATATATTCATATGTGTATATATGTCTTTATATATGTATGTATATATATGCACATATATGTATTTGTGTCTGTATATACACTTTTTTTACTATGATTAAATACACATTGCTTCAAGAGGATCTAGGAGATCTATCTCCCTTAAGTAGCCTTTTTATATTTCAAACTATTAAACATAGTTTAACAGCCCTGTAACTGTTAGTTTTATCGTGTTCCTGAACATCATTAGACAGCATTGATATAGGAAATAAGCTCATCTGTGTGTGTGTTGGCACTGCCAGTGCACCCATGCAGTTAGATGACTTGAATCCCTGACACTGACAGACCTTCCCATCTGCCTAGTGACCGGGTGCACGGCCTTGCCAAAACCACTCATTCTACAATGTGGATTCAAATAAGGTTGTAAGCAGGCCTAACTGGATTACATGGAAAATTGTAGAATATGCTTTTACCTCTATACAAAGAAATTTACCTGACATTAACACTATACATGGCAAATGGTTACTCTTTACCATGATTGCACACGGATTGCTGTTTTTTCATTGCAATTGTTTGAATTGCTATTATTGTCTTCTTTGTAAAACAGAGGTTAATACTGTAATGCATTCCTCTATGGAATACTCTAATTGAATTGAATCCGTCATCTCTTTTATTATATTAAAAAGCACTTTGAAACAGCCAGTAGGGAGAGGTACATGTAAAATAGATAATTTCACCTGATCATAATGTTTAAGGTCGTACTTTGCCCTTTCTCTCGTCTTTGGAAGAATACTTTGGTCTTATCTCATTTAGATTAATATGTGAAAAGGTTACCTACACAAATGTTATTTCTTATGAGGACATCTTGAACAAAAGAGTACACATTATACTTGAATTAAGCCTGTAAGTTGTGACATTTATGTAACGCTATACAGGGGTATATTTAATTTCATCTACTGAATACTAGTCTCCAGTTTGTTTGGAAACGTTTAGGACTCATTGTGCATTGTGACTAATAACATAGCACAATTAATCAGGTAAACAGGCCTGTAATCAACGGTTCTAAACTGTGTAGCAACTTGCACCAAGCTTTCCAACTGACAGCCTCTTTTTAGGTCTTTTTGCTTCATCTTTGTATAACATGTTATTACACAACCAGGCTCCAATAAAAAAAAGAAGGGACTTGCACACACACAAACACACCAAACCACTGGAGACAGATTGGATTGTGTCTAATGCATACTGCATTTTCCCCTGACAAGATGCCTCCGCCCACATACAGTAAGTGGCTGTGTTTCCCAGCTGCCAGTGTGGAGAGGAGTACACAAGGCTCCAGGCTAGAGTTGATGGCTGAAAAGGTCTTCAGTGCAGATCAGTTAGGGACCTCCCTTTTAATCTTCACCTTTCACTATACAAAATGGACTTTGCATTTATAGTGTGCACACATGTGACAAGTGCAGGCAACTGTAGTCACTTTATTTCGATATACTGCACACATCCGTCTTAATTCTAAGTCATGGTTTAAATTGGAAGTTGGTTTGGTTTTCTTTTAAACGTCCCCCCGTGCAGATTGAAAATATACTTATATAAACATGTAATTCAATTATGTTATCTTTGGGGTGTGAGTTCAATGTCTGTATATGCGTCAATTTAAGTAGTAATGTGTGTTGCTGGTTGGCAGCCAACAGGCTCTTTTGGTCTCATTTTGTTTGAGTTTTAAGTGTTTAGGTTGGAGTTGACATTTTCTTTATGCTGAAGGTTTTTCTCTTTTTAATCTCATCAACCTTGCACTCATGAAAGAAAGGCTCCATGTTTTTCCATTCCTTTCTCTTCACAGTTTGCCAATAACACTGCATTAAAATTATACTATACTTTGCACTCAACAAAATCGAATTAAAAACACATACACACACAACATCGTTTTTTTATGTACAAATACACCACAATACTCCCTTCTATACACACATACACACAAATAATTAAGTGTGTGCACATTACATTCTCTCACTTGTGCAACAAAATAATGAGGTTTGGCCCCTACCAGATTGGCCTCATGACATTTATTTTTATAATATATTATTGAAGGGACAACGCAACTAAAATGATTTGTTGGTTCTTTATTCTGGCGCTCACAAGATAGGGAGGAAATGGTTGCACTTTAATATTGTGAGCAGAAGAGCAGGCTCATTCTCAAATGACGATAAATAATCACTGGTCATTAACTCAAATGACATATACTGTCACGTAAAATTTATATAAAAACAAACTAATTGTGATAACTAGCAAGTAATCAAACAACTGGGAGAGTATGTAACTGTGAAGAAATATATAGTGCAGAATGTTATTAACATACCGGGCACCACAACACATTCCTTATCCCTTAACCCTAACCAGATATCCTGTTTTGGGTGTTTTTTTTAGAGGGTTGGATAGAATTAATTTGTTTTTAGTTCATTTCTATGTTAAACGTTCGTTTGAGTTACAAGAAAATCGACATATGAGCTCAGTCTCTGAACGCATTAAGCTCGTGTCTCGAGGTACTACTGTAGTTGCCTGCTTCTTTGAGTCATGTCGTCTCCGAGGAAGCGAAAGTTAGTGTCTCTAGACCTTGGAGTTGTATTTTAGCAAATATAATCCCCCATAAATATGTAATTTAGACTACGGCATGTTCTATTTTTTCATTATTATGCATATTTAACCTTGTACCATTCATATTCCAGAGTGATTTATATTCTGAAAAATACTGTAGGTGTAGCTTAACTCTATTTCTTTGCATTTATAATATTGACCAACACTGTTTGGCTCTCCAGTTCTCAACATAGATTCATGATAAAGGAGAATATAGTAGAGCCACAGTGAGCAGCATGATCATTTGTTGTAGATAAAAGAACATCATTTCAAGGTTTATAATCATGTCTCACTCTATAGGTGTGTGCCCTTATGCAGCCACTTTGCCTTAATCGCTTTTTCATTTCGTTCAGCTCAGCTGTTGACATTTGAAGGAAACTATCATCCTTGGGTGAGATGGAGAAAGCCTGTTTTTTTTTTAGTCTACTTATGATTAGCCCGATATGCACCAAGCGAGGGACAAATGAGGTAGGCGTTCAAGCCTGGCAAATAATTAAGTGTTCCGCTCTTATCACTTAAATGGGTTTATGTTTCGTCTTAGAGTATATCGCTTACAAATGGCCAAACTGGGAAAAACAAAAGAATCCCTGAAAACGATTATCTACCCACGTCCTTCCTCTTTTTTTCCCCTCATCTATAATTATTTGACCTTCGTTTCACTGCTTCTCAAGTAACAATTTTCTCACAAAAAAATGATGATAAGCAGTTTTGCAAGAACATTTTTATCTGTAGATAATGGGGGAAGAAAAGCACTTTTCATTTCTGGTCAACATCAAGAATCTAGATTTTCAGTTCCTACATTTATTTTTGTGGTCAACAAATATTTCTTTACATGCAGAGAAGGAATAGTAAGTTTTTGATGATTTCTATGATGTGAAAATAATAATTTGATGAACTTTAAGAGTTGAATGATGAATGGAGAGTACTTATATAGGTAGACAAAAGTGATTGGTCTCATTTGGATGAGATTAGAATGATTAATAGGAAGAAAGAAGGCAGGAGGAGGAAAGACAAAAGGAGAGTGACTGGTGATTAAAGTAGAGATTAAATGCAAATGATTTGTACTGTTTTTTTGTTTTACTTCAAATTAAGTTAATTCAGATGACTTTTAAAGACAGCCCACAAACTACTATTTTCACACTGACTTCTCCACAAAATATTGTCGTTTTATTGACTTGCTTTTAGTTAAAAAAAATATATATTCATGAATGGTCTTATTTTACACAAAACTCACTATAGAATATTAATCCAAATATTTTTGTTCAGCTTTTTACATCAGCGTAAACCATATTGCAACAATTCATCACACACTTTCTGAAAATGCGACACATTTTCACCAGTTTACCAAATTATCAACACCCCTAAATTGACTCCTACAATGAGTAAATCTGATCTGTACCTGACATGAAAACAGTAGGGGCACTGTTACAGGGATAATAACAACTCTTTTCTCTTAGCCAAAGAGGATCATTAACTCTAGTGTTGTTAGGCCCATACTGAGACTGTCTTGAACTGCAGGTGGTAAAATAAAACTATTTTCTCTCCAACTCTCCAAGATACCTTCCTTAAAGATACAAATTATTTATTTTTTCTTAGAAGAGAGGCTAAATTCCCATCACCTTTGACCAGAATCACATCTAAGCAATACTGTAGATTTAATATGCCTGTGTTGGATTACTTTGCACTTTTGCTATGCAGGGCAGCATGTTAAATTCATCCTACTTTACTCTAAGCTTGAACATGCTTGAATTGTGCTTCTTCTAGAAAATGCTTGGGCCTACATTTTTAACTTTTTCCCCACCAATTTCGACCTTAGAATACACGCCCTTCTCTCAGCTTTGTTCAGTTTGTCTTTTAACGCTTATCAACTTCCCACTGTTGAATAATCATTGAATTGAGTGGAATAATGACTTTCTTATCTCACACATTATCCAGCGCCTTGCACATTTTATAGGGACGCTTGGTGATTCACACAATGCTTCACGATGACTTGGGAAAATGCCTTTCTCCTTTCACTCCTTGAAATTATTCATTCCACTTTTACTACACAGTATGTTGTTCAACATCAGCGTTGGCCCCACAGTTCTAAGATTGAAGGTTCAATTCCCAGGTCCCTTCTAGTAAGAGTTTGCATGTTTTCCCCAGCTACTTGCATAGAGTGGTAGAGAAAACTCAACTATACATATTTACTAAACAGATGAATACAAAAATCAGTAGGAATCAATGCTGTTGTCGATAAAGGTTTTCCAGTTTTTATGCTATTTGGCTTTCTAGTAATCTCCATTTGTACTTCAATGTGGGAGTTATGATAGGTTATGTAAACCTACAGTAAATTGTCATAGTGGCTCCTCATGCCGAATGGGGAATGAAGGAGGGCAACATGCCACCTCCGTGTTCCCATGGTTCATGTGTAGTCATTTTTTTTCTCTCTGAACAGTGCACACTTACTTTGAAATGCGCTGTTCCTAGTGTGTGGTTTTCTCACTAGCTCTCACACTGAGCGAGTGCATAGGGTGGAAATCAAAGTGGCTCTACAGCCATCTGAAATATTGACAACTCTCCACAAGTCTCACTAGCAGGAGGATGACTCTTACCACTGTGTGGGGTGAGATTGTGTCCTTCATGGCATCACCATTACGACAATCTTGGCATTTGATGAATGGTTGAGTTTCAAACAACTGGAGACTGTAAAACATCCATAATCATGAACCTGATATGTATTTTTTTTTCATATTCCTGGTCTCCCTCAGTAGTAATTGCATTACGCGCCTGTTGGTTTGACTTTCCTTTTTATCATTTTCAGATTCTATCACATCCTCACACCTCAAATCTTCACATGCTTTCTTGACTTATCTTGTCTTTTCACCTTGCATTCCAACAGCTTTCTGTCTTATACTCTGCTACCCCCTGATGGTGGGCATGGTTTCTCAAATTCTCTGACAACTCTATTCAACTGCATGATGTAATCACTTTAAGATGAATGGTTTATACATTTAAAAATAATATGTATACATTCATACATGTGTGTGTATATATGTATGTGTGTAACTGTATATATGTATACATGTGTGACTATATATGTATACATGTGTGACTGTATATATGTATACATGTGTGACTGTATATATGTATACATGTGTGACTGTATATATGTATACATGTATACATGTGTGTGTATATATGTATACATGTATAAATATATGCGTGTGTGTATGTGTCTATATGTGTATATAGATGTGTATATAAATATGTTTAAGTGTGTATGTAAGTATAAATGCATATTAGAAACAAAGAATTGGGTATCTCTTTTGAACATAACTTGCATTGTGAGTTTTATGTCTCTTTTCAATGGCATAGAATAATACTATTTGGGGGCATGCATATTATTGACCATGATTTATAGTGATCCCCTCGCAAATTCTGGATATTACTCTTGTTGGTGATTTCCAATGTAAGAGTTTTCTTTGTCTGTGACCCCTATGTGTGCCTGTACACACAAAACTGGGATTTTATCATCATTAATCATCACGACCTGCCATTAATCATAAAGTCAGCACCTTTCTGGTCAAACACATTCACTTGGCTTTGAATAATCCATCTTATGGAGGCATATGGAATCCTTGTGGAATGCTGTTTGATGACTTTCACCGGTTATAAGGTTAAGCCAATGTTATGCCACTCTATGCTGTGGCTCATAGAGTTGCAATAAATGCTGCAAAGAAATGTTGTTGTTTTTTAAACAACAAAAAAACTTATTTAGTTCATACTTGCATTGCTTGTTACCGATGCTGATTATATCTGTCACACGTTGATAAAGCTCTCTGGATTTAGCTCATCCCCATGTAAAGCTTATTTAATATGTCTGCTACACAAAACCGCTTACTGTTTCATATTGACGCCACACCACCACAGCTTGTGAATTCTCATATTCTCATGAATTTATCTCCTACTTATGTATAACACAGGAAGAATATTTTAAATCCTTCTCAATAGCCTTGTCTACATGAATATTCAAATTATAATCAGAATACAAAACAAAAACAGCCAAAAATATGTATATATATATATATATATATATATATATATATATATATATATATATATATATATATATATATATATATATATATATATATATATATATATATATATATATATATATATATATATATATATATATATATATATATATATATATATATATATATATATATATATATATATATATATATATATATATATATATATATATATATATATATATATATATATATATATATATATATATATATATATATATATATATATATATGTATATTTAAAAGGGGCATAGTTGATTTTAAACGGAAAAGATAATCTCTGCAAAATTACAATTTTTACCTCTCATACAAGTTTTGGTTGGTTATAATAATGTTTTGATTAAATTCTCTTTCATTCATTTCATTCATTTTCTGTTCTTCTTATCCCCAAGCGTCTGGGATAGGCACCAGCACCCCCGCAACCCTTGTTGGGTTAAGTGCTACAGAATATGAATGAATGCATTATTTTCTACCTATTTTATTTTTAAGTTCTATATATTCGTAATTTTCTATGAGCAAGTTTGTTACAAAACCAAATCAAAACACAGCCAGCTATTGCACAAAAGTCCAATACAATAGAATGACAAATCAATTAGCGATTTACTGGCAAGCATATCTTTGGAAAGTACCGGTACTTGAGTTTTTTATTATTTTGCCTGCTTGGTCTTTTCAGGTGTAATTTCAAGTAGGAAAGCCAGACAGCAAAATCGATACCAAGCATAACAAGCTTTTGTATCACACGTGAACAAATGGGCTTAACAGTTCAAATATAAAAAGAAAATAAACCCACAGCAGTCTTTGAAATTACTTGAAACTGGCAGGTGTAATATTTATAAAATTGGATTGGAAATCTGCTTTTCACAGTGGAACTATTTCTGCAATTCAATGGAACTTGTGTCTGATACAGGACTTTTTTTTAGTGTTATATTTTTCAAAGGGGCTATGATCCATAGTTTCCCCTCCAACAAAAGTTTGACTCTTGAGTGAAGTCAAAGTTTGTGTGAAGCTACTTTCAAAAACTCCGATGTATTGTTTACCAGACAGTTTCCCACAATGCTATCAAACAGCTGTCTTTTTCTGAAGCCATGGTTTTAAAAAGTTCCCCTCTTTTAAGAGCTGTGTCTTAAAAAATGTAACATTATATGGTTGGATACCTCCTTTAATCCATGTGTCTCCCCAAAATACTTCTCTTTTCATTTTTCCCTATTTATTCTACCTTAGGTGAACAGAAACATCCATCCAAGTGTGTTAAAAAAACTTTATGGATTTTCAGTTTTTAGTCCTGCACTTTAGATTTTTATATTGATGATGTCAGAGTCAGTTTATATAGCTTGTATTTAACATTGAGCTAAATTCCACCCAAGATATTTTCCAATTAATGAAAAGACACAAAGAGAATACTGCGGAAAGGCATTGCTGAGGAGGACGCGAAGAAAGTGGCATGATGATTTAATTTTCTGCACACTGAGCAGCACGTGAGCGCTTCACAGCCCCCAAGCTGCCAGACATAGGCCTGCCATGTGCCATATGATAAATACTACTGCCACCGTACATGCGGCACATGCAGACTTGTCACCCATTTATGAAGCATGGTTGGAAAAAATGGGATTAGTTTGTTTTTTCTGAGCATAGAAAATGTTGTGCTTTTATTCGAAACATGCTTTAATTTGGTCAGAGAATTCTGAACCATAAAAAAAGGCTAGATACTGTTCGACCTTAAGTAAAATGGTGTTATGTGTGTGTGTGTGTTTCCCCCACAGAATCTTCCATTTTGTCCTATGACGGCAGTATGTATATGAAGGTGGTGATCCCAAATGTGGTGCACACTGAGGCGGAAGATGTCTCACTTCGATTCATGTCCCAAAGGGCATTTGGTCTACTAATGGCAGCAACTTCACGTGAATCGTCAGACACTCTGAGACTGGAGTTGGACAGCGGAAGGGTCAAACTGACGGTCAACTTAGGTATTGTATGCAGCAGCTTCGCCTACTCCTGTCTGGAGGCTCAAATCCGCCTGCTTCAGGCGGAAAGCCTTTTTGCCTGTGCATTTTCTAACGTCTTGCCACTTTTTGTGCAGACATAAAATCAGACTAATCACATACTAGATCTCTTTTTGTAGTTGCATGTTTTTTTTTTTAATTCAACTTGCTTGGGCTGTATTTGTATTTGGGCCTTGATCTGGAGATTTTTTTTAAATATTAGACTGTCTGCTGCTGACCATAACAGATCAGTCTTTTTTTTTAATCATATAGATGATAATTTGAATTTTTAGAGAATTATCCTACAAAAAAATAGTGCTTCAACACTCTTGGTGTGTGGGGGTGGGTCTGTTACTTTTCTTCTTTGTTTTTTGTTGTTATTTTTTCTTTTGAATCTTCATCACATCAGATTCATCCATAAATTGATTTAGTTAGCGTTTCCCATGCCTTGCTCAAAGATGGCACTCACCCCTTCAAAGGCCTGAGCCTGCGGCCCGCCTGACAAACAGCTCGATGCCACAGCAACCAACGCACCCAAATGTGGCATGTGCAATGCATGAATCAGAATCCCATAACATGATAATAACATTGGTGAACCATGCTTTATGCCATATGGTCAAAAATGTAAATGACAAAATTTGAATTAAAATTGAAATGACAACCACAACCAAATTACAAGAACCCAAAGACATCTGAATGGTCTTAAACAGGCCTAAAGTGGGGTGTTGGTGCTACGTGGCTCAAGGATGTTTGCGTCCACTTTTCTGTTGCGGTTGACGGCACATGATCAGCCTTGGTCACATGACTTTCAAGTTTAACACTATGCTATAAAAACTTTACATAAAACATTTGGTGTAAAATGTATTTTTGTTACATCATTAGTCATTATGACCAAATTTGGCCAGCATTGGTAGACAGAGTAACCCAATTTGACCACGCCTCTATTCTTCCTGAAAACCTTGATTTTGAAATTGAAACACAGACAGCACAAAAAAATTATATTTTCAGGGTTATTATTAGTGTAAAAAAATGGAAAATATATGTATGTTGTTTTATAATTTATACTTCACTTTGAAAGTGGTATTTTTTTTTAGCAAAATTGCTAAAAGGAGACTAAATTGACCACTGGCATCATGTGACCGTCCCCAGAAGGTGGCCTTTTATTGCATTTGGATGTCTGCAGCTGTAACTTTGAAGGATGCAAATTCATCTGTCACTTATTCTCCCCTCCCCATCTAGACTGTGTCAGGATAAACTGTAACACCAGTAAGTCAACATTCTTCTTCTGGATCGTTCCTTCGATAAATGTTTGATTAGAAGAGGCTGTGTGCCAATTGCAAAAAAAAAAGGGATGAGATTTGTGCATGCGGGGGACTGATAAGAGGATTTCACAGATAAGAGGGGGAGAGGAATAGCCAGAGATCAAAGTCATGCAAAACTGACTTTAATGTTCTCCCTATATTTGAAGTGGCCCAATTTAAGAATTAATGCAGCAAACTAGTTCTTAATAGTTCCTTGTATAATTAGTATATTAACTCTAGCTTTTGTTTTGACTAGAAGTTGCCTTGGGAAAGCTTTGTGAGATAATGATTTTTTTTTTTAAACTGGTACCAGTACTCCATCTGCCTTCCTGACTGGGTTATTACTCTTTAGTTATTTGTGGGATGGTAATCCATGTATTGTAATTTGAACATGGGTGAAACATTTGGGAATGCAATGCAAGTAAACTAAATCATTGACTATAACAAGTTTATTGGACATAAGGGAAATTGGGACCATGTATCCAATGTTGTTTTAACTGTAAGGCTTGGAATTAGAAACAGCAAATGCATTGCATTTAATTTAAAAAGGGCTTCATAGTTTTTCTCTATTGTGGCAGTCCCTAAATAATTTGAAAAATGATGTTTTGCTAAAAAGAATGTTAGTTATTGTTCTTGCTTATAACCCAGTTTAACTCACTGACTAACTAATGGTCCTCTTCAGGCAAGGGTCCTGAAGTTCTTTATGCTGGTCAAAAGCTCAACGACAATGAATGGCACTCTGTGCGGGTGGTCCGCCGGGGCAAAAACATCAAACTCATTGTGGGTGACGACATTTCTGAAGGTATTTTGTTGACATTAGGGTATAAAGGGTATTATTTATGTCAGACATTTTTCTTGATATGGCTAAAATACATACTAATATATATACAATTGTTTAATGTCCTTTCAGGTGAGATGGCAGGCGATCACACTCGTCTGGAGTTCAACAATGTGGAGACGGGCATCTTAACTGAGAGGCGCTTTGTGTCCTCAGCACCGACTTCATTTATAGGCCACCTGCAGGTATAAAGTCCAATTATTCAAATCTGTACACAGACGTTAAGAAAAAGCTGATTTTCTGCAGACTGAGGTACAAATTTCCTTTATAACCCCCTCAGGGTCTCAAGTTCAATGGGATGCAGTACATCGACATGTGCAAAAATGGGGACATTGACTTCTGTGAACTTAATGCCCGTTTTGGGATGCGCTTCATCATTGCTGACCCTGTGACATTCAAGACCAAGGGCAGCTACCTGGGATTGGCCACCCTGCAGGCCTACACTACAATGCATCTCTTCTTTCAATTCAAAACAACCTCCCCTGATGGCTTCATCCTTTTTAACAGTGGCGACGGGAGTGATTTTATTGCAGTGGAACTGGTCAAAGGGTGAGAGAGAGATCTGTCTTTACATAGAAGTGGTTGATCTGTTGACCTTCTTATGGTTCTTGATCGTAGAACACTTGTGTTTTTTTCCAATCCCATCAATTTGGTCTGTGGACGGCTCATAAATCCTACACTTCTTGTCCCGCAGGTTTATCCACTATGTGTTTGATCTTGGGAATGGCCCAAGTTTGTTGAAAGGGAACAGTGACAACCAGCTGAATGATAACCAGTGGCATAATGTGGTGATCACACGAGATGCTTCTAACACTCACACACTAAAAGTTGACACCAAGTCAGTCACCCAGAATGTCAACGGAGCCAAAAACCTTGATTTAAAAGGTATTTTCTACATTTTCACACAATTTACAGTGATAGAATATATAATAGTACTGGTTCAATGCACTTTCCAGATAAAAATAAATAGATCTATCATGCTCAGCCAAGCATATTATATTTGATTCATGAATTTTGAGTGGTGTGATAGTTTGATTTCACTTATATAAACTAATGTATCATGTAAATAGGTTATTTTTAACATATTTCTTAACACTTGACTAACAATATTTATGATGCTCATATTCTTTCAGGTGATCTCTTTGTGGGGGGTCTAGGACCGAACATGTATCAGAACCTCCCTAAGCTGGTGGTTTCTCGTGAAGGCTTTCAGGGCTGTTTGGCCTCAGTTGACCTCAATGGCCGCCTGCCAGACCTCATTAATGATGCCCTTTTCCGCAGTGGACAGATTGAGCGGGGCTGTGAAGGTACAAATTACTCGTAGTCTTTTATAAAATTATCTGCCTACTAAATTTCTATTGTAAGCCTTTAAGATGTTTTGTAATGCTACTCAGGCCTCAATTTTTACCCATTTCTGTTTAATATTTCTCTTTGTATATTCTCAGTTTCCCTTGTTTGCTAAAAGTTATCATTGGCTAAAATACCACGTTTACAAAAAACATATTGAGGAAATTACCCAATCAAACATTGAGGAAATATCAAGTCTTGGCCTTCTTGTTTTTTGTAGCTAGCTCTGTAACATTAGAATTAACTGTAAGTATTTAATGATAACACCAAAATGCACCAAAAGACAGAAATATGGCCATTTACATGAATCCCTCTAGAGGGCGTTATAATATCAATGTTTGGCAAACTAAGATGCTTAAAGTACATTTATACAGTACCACATATTGTACAAATCTAATTATATACTGTACAAAGGCTTTCAAAAATCTTCAACTACACTAAGAAATGCTTCTTCTTTGCTAATACCTTACCCTTGTTTTCAATGTTATTTTTTTCTTTCTCTCTGTTCTTTATTTTTCTTTATCTTTTTTTTTCTTAAAAAAAAAAAAACTTACTTTTCCTGCTCTAACAAAGTTGGTTTCACCAAAGCTGACCTGCAAGGTAGAGGCCTAAACTTTGCCTCATTGAGGCTTGCTTGCCTGAAAGTCTGCAGTGTGCAATGCATAATGGGTGTTACCATGGCAACCGCATCCCTGAGTGGTCCAGGGGTGACTTGGTTGGTCTTTGGGAAGTAAATAAATAAAAAATATATTTAAAAATAAGGGGATGAGAGGGATTAATACTGAGTACTAGTTGATAAATACACTCACCATTACAATGACACCTCTTTGAGAGTGTCTTTTTGAGAGTTGTGTAAAATACTCCAGGGTTGCCTACAATACATTCCACTGTACTGCACTTTTTATGGCAAACTTGCCGGTTTCTCCGTTCAATGTGTTCTCTATACATGATTACTTGTATTTCTTGTATGTCTTCCATCACTTAATGATTTTTTTTCAGTTTTTTCTTCTTCCTAAATCTGGTTTGATTTTGACAATTCTGGTTATATTTGAGTTATTCCTGTCTGTTCAAAGTTATTTGCATTGCCATTCTGTATGTGTATTCAAAAGTAGGATCTAGAGTGTGTATGATATTTGAGTACTGGACTCAATATACATTCAGATTGACTTTGAATACCTTTTCTGATTATTTCTTTCTTATTCTCATAAAAAGTCGAGTGTTTAAATGTCTATTCTCAAAGTTAATGTCTTTGAGAAAAACGAAATGGAAAGAAGGCCTGCTTTCACAAGAGATTATTGATTATTTGAAACCGAGAAAACTGACTATATTGATACTTGAGAAACCATTTTTCATTCAGTCACTATTCAAATTGCAATATAATTAACCTAATCAAAATTCTAAATAATGATCCACTTACTGCTTTTTGTATTATGCTATATTAAATTTTTTAATGACCAACTTAATTCTTGTGAAAACATGGCTTAGAACACATTACTGTCCTTTTTCTTTTTTAAATATCTTTTAAATAGTGAATGTTTTGCACTTTTGTCTTGCTTGTTCACACAAGGAATGCGCCATTACAAGTTTTACTAGGATAAAACTTAAGGAAGCACTTCCTGTTGGAATGAAGAAAACTGCATGCATGTCCACTTAAAAATAACATAGATAATATCTTGAGATTTTGGCAGTATCACCACAAGAACCACGAACATATTCCACAATTTAATGACTCAACCAAACATTTATGCATCCTTTCCTTAGCTTATGTCCTGACTCTGAAGTACAGAATAATATTATTATATTGCTTCATTTTTCCTAGTTCTCATGTGGTGACACTGCTTCCAACATTGTATACATGAATTTCTAGAATGCCTTTCTATTGCATGGATGTTTTTTTTTGTAATCATTAGCATCACTTCATGTAGTCTAATTGTGCTTTTCTGTCTTTATTTCTTGCCCTTTTGCAGGGCCGAGCACCACCTGCCAGGAGGACTCCTGTGCCAACATGGGTGTGTGCATCCAACAATGGGAGAACTTCACATGTGATTGTTCGATGACATCTTATTCAGGGACTCATTGCAATGACCGTGAGTAATACCATTCTAAGATTATTTTTTTGTGTGCTCACATAGCTGCTGTGGAATCAATATCTGTTCTGTGTATCATACATGGTCAAATCCATTTGAGGGCTGTTGTCTGTTTGGAAATAGAGAGTTTGAAATGCCTCTAGCTGTTTATACATTGAGGATTGTACTGCTATGGCTTTAAACGCTACATCGGAAACGGAAAAATATTTTTTTTGCAATGTGCTGGGAGCAATGGGGTGAAATGTTTTGCCTAACAACTCAGCATTATGTTCAAGAAGCAATTAGATTCAAACTCCGTCCTTCGATTGAAGGACAACCCACTCAAACACCTACGCCATCATTGCAGAATATAACTCAAAAGTAAAGTGTAAACACTTTATAAAAGTCCGCTTGGTTATGGAATATATTTTCGCGCTTCCTTTTCACGTCTTACTTGCAATGACCTTATGCTGTAAAATTTGAGGGCATGAAATACAGTGATGCCGTGTGTGCATTTTGAAAAATGACCACTAGAGTGTAGTAAACACACATGCTTGAACGCACACTCAGCACTGAGTGGAAATGAGATACAATCCCTGAAGCATGAAATCAGATTTCCTACTTCTTTCCTCAAGTGTTTCTCTTTTTTGGCTCTGCCTATCCCGAGTGTATACACTTTCTGACTTTATTTCTTGGTGACCATCCTCAAAAGATGATCATATCAAAAAGAGTAGAGTATTTGTAGGCTTCTGCTGTTCCTGCAAAGAAATTACTATATGTCGAAAGGCATTTTTTATTCTCACGTGTTTACTATCTGACTTTTTATTCAGTGAGCACATTGCTTTAAGAGGGTATCTAATTAGCAGTGTCGTGGTGTAGCTTGACTCTTTTTCTCCCAGTTTCCTCCCCCTTCCCTAATAGCTGGAAGCAAATGGCAATAATTGTCTCCTTCCCTGACTCCATCCATCTTATGAACTTTTTTTTTCTTTTTTTGCCAGTAGAGTCCACCTTAAGAGAAGGCGAGAGCGCCCGAGGTGACTGAAAAAGTGCTGGGTAAATCTCAATATATCACCTTTTTAGTGTTATCATCCTTCTTGACTCACCGGGTTTGTGACGGTGCGCTCTGTCATTGCACACTTATCACTGTTTCGTTTCATTTTGGCTTTCAAAGATATATTTCCCAGAAATTGCCAGGTTCCACGACTACTTTAGAATTTCATTTCATCTTAAAGGAACAGCGGGGAAAAGAAGAGCAGCTCTATGCTTTTTTTCTTCTTCTCCTTTCCACATCAAGCGCAATTACTCAACTTACGTAACTGAATAATCATTGCAAAGGTCATAGCATTGTTTCCTAGTCAGGGATGCGGTAAACAAAGTGGATGACAGGACACAGATCCTGCAAACTAATGGTGACATCAGTGATTCAGTTAGCACTCATGTTATCATCATGAGCCACTGTTGTAATCCATTCATTTTATGAACTGAAAGGCCGTGGGGGTGCTGGAGCCTATCCTCGCTCAATATGGATATCGTGAGTTGAATTATGCCGCTACTCTACTGCGTTGAAACAATGATGAATACCAGCTATTCATGTCAATGTAAGTGCCATAACAAAATTAAAAATACATGTTTTGCACTACAAGTCAAGCTTATGGACTTAATAGAAGAACATGGTAGCTATAATACAAATCACGTATAATACAATACACGTCAACATTTTAAGTCAATAAATGCTGTTGCTTCAGGTAAGCTGCTCTTATCTGTGCCAAGAAATGGCTGAAGGTCAGAGGGAAGTGTGTACTTACTGTTGCTCCTTCAACAAAAAAAAAGCATAGAGGAAATTAACCCATTTCTCTATATTCATCTTAAGTGATGTACAGTCCTGAAAAGTTAGGCTAGTTAATACAAATCCCAAATAAGTTTGGTATGTTGATTGAATGTTGACGTTTTCGTACAACTTGTAGTTTGTTGATGTTTGACCATGACACAACGTACGATAAAACCAGGCTTGGGCAATTCATTTCTGATTTCCAGCTTTTTGAGGGAGTGAAAGAAATATTGTAAAAATGGTGGCGAAGGAGAGAGGGGGAATGATTGAGCTACGGACATTACAGACCGTTACGATGAGAGGCGTCCATCTGTTTTGGTGCCAGGCGCATAACCTTGAGACTGCTGGAGCATTCCCAGGAGCTGCGTTGCCTCTTACTGACTGAAAGCATGGCTACAGACACATCCATCAACACTTGTTCCGGGACACATTTCAGGAAAGCCAGCTACACATAGAAACTATCCAATCAATACTTAAAATGCTTCACCAAAACGTGGGTTAAGGGCAGGGACCTGTGAGGGGTTGTAAGCCTCTGTTGGACATATGTAAAATTTGAAAAATCACCGTAGTTTTACAAAACAAACCCGAACTAAAACAATGTAAATCTTGTGGAATTACTAATCAACATCATATCAGTAGACAGAGTTCTACATTTATAATTGCACCAATAGTTAGGTGTTTATAATGTATTTTTTGTTTTGTTTTTACATTTTAAAAAAAGTATCTGGGAGCAGGTGAAATACTTAGGCGATCTGGTAACATGAACAATCAACCGACAGGTTGGCATCAATCCATCCTCTCTTTCTGCCGCTGAGGTTGATATACTTGCAGTGGAGTGGATGCTTTCTGAAGGCCTCACAAATAGAAGTAATTTGTCAGTGGCGGACAGGATTCACACTTTGCACTCAATTTCATCAGCAAGTACAAAATATAACCTTTCCCCTTTTACCAGCACCAAAAAAAAGGAAAGGTGAGTTGAAGTCTTTCAATTCCAACGGCTCCTTGCCAAGTAACAAAACTTATAATAAATGTCTGCACAACAACTATAAATTATGTATAAGCATCTAAAAAAAACTGAGCCTATCCCAGAAAATATACCATCAAAATGCTGACTTTCTGTTTTAGGATCGAAATTAAATGAAGTATATAGATGTATAATACATTTCCTTATTTTCCCCCTTTTAAATCAATAATTGTTATTTTTGTAATAAAAAAAATCTGTGTTTTTAGTTCAAAAATAATTTTGTAAAATCTAAAAATATATATAAAAAAAGCTAAAATAATCATTGTTTTAGATCTTTAATTAATCCATTTATAAAAAGAAATCTAAATATTATATCTAAAATGGTCCGGCCCACATACAATTGAGTTGACGTTAACGTGGCCCGCGAACTAACCTGAGTCCGACACCCTTGCCTTAAATAATATTGGGGCTCTCAAAATAAACATTCATTTTCTATGCCTCACTAGGATCACAGGGGGTGCTGGACGTTATCCCAGCTTACTCCGGGCGTCAGAAACCTGGGGAAAACCCACACAAGCTCGGGTAGAACACGCAAACTCCACACAGGGAGGTCCGAACCTAGCATTGAACCCCCGACCTCAGAACTGTGAAGCTGACATGCCCACCAGGTTGCTCAAAATGAACATGTTACCGCCAATTAATTTAATAGGACTACGGTTTTAAAGGCATTGATCGGGATTAACACATGGCCATTAATTGGCCTGCCCAGTCATTTGGGAATTCCAGTCACGGCGCAGGACAGACAGCCACTATGAATGACCCATACTAAAAGAGAGAAGATGTTGGTGCTGACAAGCATTCGCATCGCCACCTGTTCCTTGCTTCAAGAGCAGAACACATTACATATGATCAAAGCTTGTGATGCTAGTTAGTCATTAAGCACTAGTAGCCTGCAGCTTTTAAATGAATCAGTGATTGATTTGGGAGATGGGTGTGCAGAGTTTATTCAAGTAATCAAAGAGCTCATCTTGCGCCTTGGATTGAACTTTTGCTTTACCTCTAAGGGATTTTTTTTTCCTAGCAGGTAACTTTATCGTCTTCTCTTTTTGTCATCGGTATGTCCAAATTTAGGCTGGACACTCCGGAATTTAAATGACTTGTTAGGTCTGAGATAGTAGAACTGTCCTCAATATTGTTCTTTTCTATGTTCTCATTTTTTAGGTCAGATCTAGGTAGTTTGGTCATTAGTTTTACATTTTTTTGGTCCCAAATCTAGTATATACTGCTAATTTTTGTTGTTGTGTTGAAGTGAACTCTTCATTGAAGTCTGCCACTTACCTTTTGCCACGTGCATTTGAGTATTTATAAAGTGCTAGAAGTTTAGTATAAGTTTTTACATGGTTACATTGTATTGAAAACTTTATATTTTTCAGCTATTTGCCAAAACCTATTTCAAACTTTAGAATTCTGGCCAGCCATTATATCATCCTCATTTCATAACCCTATTTAGTTCCTGGCAACTTTAATGAACCATGTAGCAAGTCTTAGATATTTAATGCCTACCAAGTTCCAACAGGATAACCAGGGTAAGGTGACGTACAAGGGTAGTAGTGCTGGACCATTGATTGTACCTTTTTGCAGCCAAGCACAAAAATATACGCTTTCTTTTTCTTGGCCAGAAACTTCTCGTTTTGAGTAAATCTACTGTGACAACACGTTGCATAATTTTCAGTGTCTTCTCCCAGAGTGTGGTTCCTGTGTTGGAAGCTGGGGGATAAAGAAAAAAAAAGAAAAACACAGACGCAGGGAATGACGTATATACAAAAGTCCTACGTCTGTCTTAACACTCTAATATTACAGTTTTAAAGTGACGCAAACCAAATGTGTGATCGCAGTCTCGTGCTAAGTATCATATTCTCACTTTTAACCCTTTTTTTACCCCCATTGCCCATCTTGTGTAGTTTTTTCTGGGCCACTAGGTATGCAGTCTTTGTCAGTAGCATGCGGCTTTGTTACCGAACACCATATATTTTTGTACTCAAATTATACTCTTAAAGGAAGTAGAATACAAGCCTATAAGCATGTCAGGAATTTTATTGCATCATACTCTGCTTCTTGGTTGTATGGGGGCTTTCCATTAGGCTATAATTACCATAAGAATGAAAAGATATATATTTTTTTCACCTTTAGATGACTGAGTGACTTTAGTATAATCTAAACACAATAGGCAAAACATGATGTATCTTTAAAGGTTTATTCTTTTCATTCTACGAAAGTCTGAAGACGGGGAATTAGATTCACATGCATGTACTCATGATAGGGTTTGGTTTATTGTTAGTGAACTGTTCTTGAGTATTGTTGTGTCAACTTACATTTATGTTGTGCGACGCTTGTAGTATTTGTTAAGTGTTTGTATTTTTCTTTAGATTTTCATACAGGTACTCTAGGTTTGGGCAGCTGGGATAGCTTTTAGCAGACCTATGGCCATATTGAGCATAATAGGGATATAGATGTTAAATGAATGTAGGTCAGTGTTTTTAATAGAAAGCTCCTGTTTTGGCCACCAGAGAAGATTTTTCTGGTCTTGACTGCTCTGCATTTAGGAAATGTAATGTATCTTTTGGACTTTACTGGGCCCCATTAGTTGGAAGTATGGTTTGCTATCAGTTCGGTGTTATTTTCCTAGCGCCTTTACATGCCACCTGTATATTTTAGCCCTCAGTCCACACATTTACACACGAGCACACACACACACACACCTGCAAAGTAGGGCACTGATGCCATTTAGAATAATATCCCATGTGACCAAGGCTGACATGAATTTGCTGGGTGACAAGGGACCCAATTACTGCAGAGGGCCGCTCTTCCACAAACCCTCCATTTCAAATTGTCCCCCATCTGTCAAAATAGGGAATAGTGATGTGTGTTTTATCCTGTACATGTGTATGTGTATGTCGTTAAGCATGTAAGTATAGGAGTCTTATTTTGTATTCCCACATTTGAAGAACTCTGATAAACACTAGGGATGGATGTATTACTGTAACTCTGAAAGTAATTCAAATGGACGGCTGTCAATCTAGGGATTGCCTGATATATGTTGGATTTAACATCTACACTCATACCTTGGATGTCTATCATTGTGATTGGAAAACAATGAAGTATTATTGGATAGAGATGTAGTCTATTAAGTCATAATACTGTACTTTTGTTTTCAAATCAACAGCGAAATTTAAAACTAAGAATTTTCATCTTTGTGAAGACATTTTCACATATTTCACGTCATATTATTTTACACATTTACTTAATCTTTTACATTCCATGTATTCCCCTATTGTTGTATGCACTGGAGCATCCAGGTGCATATGCCATAAAGAAAATATCCCATCCCTGTTTTATTGCAGGCTATTTTCATATCTTGTTTACTTCTGCATATACTCACTCTTGTGCCCCACTTCTTGAAATGTATCCGCAGTAACATGAGCCCCATACTCGGCCCCCCTCTCCTCACTCTAGACCCTCATGAATCAAGCCTTCTTCTCACTAAAGTGTCCGCCGCAATAAGCGTGTCTTCCGTCGGGGATGTAATGCTTCTGAAAGGGTTTGCGTGTATTTGAGAGGCAGGCTTAAGGGGAGCACGGGGATATCATATGTGCCACCGCGCTATGAGAGAAAATGGCGAAGCGTGGCAGGATATTATTTTCCCTGCAATTTCACCTGAGCCCCTATGAACAGGAGCTCATTTTTCACTAGAAATATTACCCACTATAAGTTATGATGGGTATAATATTGAGTGTTGTTTGTTCAATTCTACCTATCGTTGAGTTGACAATGACAGGGGTTATTTACATTTTAATTATTTTCTCCATAATGTGCTGAGTCAGTGAGGCTGGCTCTAGGCCCCTTTTGCCAGTCTATTTATTACTCACATGATTTTGCATGTGTGCACACAAGACTTGTGTGTTGAGGCTTAACTGATTTTTTCAGAGTGACCCTCATCTTTACTTGCTTACTGAATTTCTTCCTTTTTTATTCTTCATGCAAAAAGTACAATTCCAGTTTAATATACAGTTATGCATTTATTTTTTCCTAACGCTTATCCTCATAAAGGTTGTTGGGGTGCTGGAGCCAAGCCAACTGGGGGAAGCAGGGCAGGCAGTGACGCTAATTAGTTGTTAGTTGTGAATTAGCAAATCACAGGTAGAGAAGGCATTTCAAATATATTTGACACTTGACTGCATTGTGTTGTAAAATCAAACAGGCAGCAAAGCAAAAACAGGAAGCCTAAGGCTAAATAGCCTAAAGGTGTGGGCTAGAAGGTATAATGAGATTCTCCAAATTCATTCCTAGGGGAAAAACAACATTTTGTTTTCCAATAAATTTATGTTAGTGAAAGCCTTTGAGCTAAATGTACTACTCTATAAATATAAATGAATACATATATAGTAAAGAGAAGGTCATGCATTCAACATATTATAGACAAGGTGTTTTTCATCACTTTATTAAACGTATATTTTAACTGAATTCCTTTTACAGTTTATTTCAAATATTTCCTTTAAATAACAGCGCTACTACTTCCCAAAACCTCATTATTAAGATGAGATTTGCATCTTGAAACACGAAAAATCCCTCTATTTTCAAGTGTAATAATTCCTGCATGCATGCAACTGCCATAGCTTATGGAATGAGACTGATAGATAGACAGTGTTCATTCACTTATATTATATAACACAACTACGTGACCAGCAGAACGCTAGAGTGGTGGAGCATCCAATTTTAACATGAGTTGTTTAAGGGATGACAAGATAATTGTTTGACGACCTCAAGGTGAAATCCATCCATTATCATATCATTACCTCTTATAGCACATTATGCTGTCCTCATGGCAAAATTTCCCAGTTTAAATTGCAGTCTTCAAAGATACAATATGAAAGTAGCTTGGGCTTCCTTAAGGCCAACCCCCCCAACATCTTCCCACCCTCATCACTACCATTCCTATCCTTCTACTATTTAGATACAATATTTCATCACTTTTTGGTGAAACTTCTTAAATAACGGCCAAGTAGGAGTGTGTGTTTCTAATCAATAAGAGCTGTTGGGTTTTCTCTTTTTCTGAATTATTATTCTTGCCGGCCCAGATAAAGTGTCAAATTGTTGTGGTTTGGCAGATCTCATTGTTATGAACCTCTACCCCATTTTTATAAAACTCTTGCTCATTAAAACCACCCACCTTAGAGCCTGGAGAAATTTAAAAGAACCTACATGCCGGATGTAAGAGCAATAGGTGAAAGCATGACATGTAAAAAAAGGTTAAAGGGTCACTCAGATTAAGCACTTTTATCAGCCAAGTGCAGCTTCTCTTCACCAAGTAGCCTGTTAGTTTACTTGCAGAAGTCAGTCCTATCAAAGGGTTTTAACTCTAACTCCTGTTGGCTATGCATTTGCGCTTTATCAGCACAAAGTTGAAAGGTTCACCCACCGGGCTGAGTGCTACATTTGATTCTATAGAGCTAAATGAGGTGCATTTTATAGCTGCAGTAACCGCACCACATGTGAGTAAGGCACTACCATTTATACAGTATCTGTCCATTGATAGAATAATAAAAGGGATTTCTTAGATAAAATATTTCAAGTAGTAGGGCAAATACTTTGTCAATGCATTTTCTGTACTGCTTCGGGAATGAGATGGGGCTTGGAGTGATTTATTCGAACAATAATTTAATTCTTAACGCAATATGTGTAATTACCGATTGCATTCAATAATTGTATATGTTTATTTAGAAGTACACAAACCATCTTGTCTTAATTGTCATTATTAGATGAAATTCTGTTCAGTAATTTGGTTTAACCAAGAGATAACCAATAAGAAATACACAATTGAAAAATTACCCTTTATCTGTCTTACTTTACATTTTTACAATAAATAAATAAATATCACTATGTCAACATTGTCCTTAAGATCAAATCCTGGTTTGGTCTAACAGCAAACGTTTTTTAAAAGGTTCTTACTGATGATTCGTCTCTAGTCTGAGGGTGATTTCATTAATAACAGAGGACTTAGCCTCATTAATGATTGAGCAGTGGCTTGCACAGAAAGACAAGCATGCGATTCGACAGGCGTGGAGAGCCTGTTTTTTTTCCTCGTAGCTGTGTGTGTGAAAGCATGTGGACAGAGAGAGAGGCCATTTGCCAACTCAAGAATACAGGCTTTTTTTCCGACCCGATTCTTCGAAGTTGTCGGAAAAAATGACAAGGATAAACATTACGGAATGTGAGAGTGTCAGGCTTCTCGGATACAGCGCCATTGTATACATTCCCCAATGAATGAATCCTCTAATGTTATCTTTATGACCTCATCAAGGTGATGTCTTTCTGTATTGGCAAGCTGTAGCAAAGAAACATGCTTGCTCTCGACATTCCGATTAGCCCAGTGTGGCCTTGCCGTGAAGAATGTATATGTCGATGGAAGCAGATGGCCTAATAATGAGAGTCAAGGGAGGATGGATACACTTTTTAGGCTCAATATATTCTTGCTTTTATTTATGAGAGTAGAAATAGTGGCTTCCTAAACAGGAACAGGCACTGCTAATGCATTTAGTGTCACTCTCATTCTCTTCTCCAATCAGTGTACCGTCATTTATGTGTGTGTCAGTCAGCAGTTTAAAGAATGGTGAACTGAAGAAGAAGAATAATGGAGACATGGAGCTTGTTATGTGGTAGTGTAGATTGTGGATTGGAGGTGGGAACATTCAACAGGATCCACTCTTAAGTTTTTTAGGATTGTCAACACTATGATTGCTTAGTGGCTTTTTTCTTGGGGAATTATTACTTTGGATTTAGTGTAAGTGATGTGGAATCTTGGAATTAGCGGAATTGTAGATTACTGTTAGGTTACTACTTTTATGAAAAAAAACTCCTGGAACCAAATAATTTTATAAGTAGAGGTACCACTGTTATTCGATGCATACATATTATTTGTCAGCTTTTCAGAATTAGGTAATGTAGAAGAAGAAAAAGTTTTGGGAGAACATTTACAGAGCACATTATTTTGGAAAGAACAAAGTTATGTGCTACCCAAATGGTTGTTGAGAATTTAATAGATGCTCATATCACTCGACAGAATGAATAGGCATCATCTTTTGTAGTTTGCGTTTAATGCCATGTGATTAATTCACATGCCAGATTTACACGCAACGATGTGAACAGCATATTAAATGTTGTGTATATGCTTGTTACGGTTGCTGAACATGTGCAAACATCTGCACATTATTGCGTGAACTCCATTTATCCCTGAAACATTAAATCCATTTACCTCTGTGGTGCAATGTGTCTAATTCTGAGGCCAACTAATTAAATGCCATTCTCTCCCTCCATTAGAAGGATAATTAAGTAGCAAAGCAAAACTCATCTCATTGCTCTTGTATGCAGAAATTAATGGGATGAGGTAAAATAGATGTACATTGAAAATGTTATTTCAGAAGGCATTTGTAAATTACACTGAAATTGAAAGTCAGAATGTGTCTCTATTCTGTCATGCAGTCTAAATATCTACTCCTAAAATGTCAGTCTAGGCAAAAGTCTTCAAGTTTTTAGGGTTTTTTTTTTGCATCAATAATTATATGGTGCACAAAAAATGATTATGAATTATACATTTTTTTAGCATAATTTAGGTGGCTTTGTTATCAAGTCCCAGGAGCAAAATTAGAAATCAGTAAATCGAAAACATTTGTATTTCTACTCTCAAAAGTTGCTTAAGACTCTCACCCAATCAAATTACTCTGTAACAAAACTACTCTTTGCCTACAACCATTAATCATATATCGTTTACTTTACTGTGCATATTGTCCATTCTGAAGTCCTGTCAATATTGCAATAGCTTCCAACAGGTTAATTCATTTGAATCAAATAGTGTGCACTAGTTTTATCTTCTTATACAGCAACTCCTGGTGAAGTAACTTGGGATACAAAATACTGTATTATATCTAACAAAGTTAGACCGCTTTTCAAGCCAAGGGTGCTTAACTCAATTGCCTTGAATAGCCACTGAGGGTGCTTTAACCCTGTATGATGGGAGGGACGGACCAGAATCCAAGGCACATTGTACCACATTTGCAACAAGAAAATATATCTAACAATCCTAATAGACTTGATCTAATTGACTCTCTTCTGAGACACTTGTGATTAGATACACCCAAACTTGTTGGAGTAATTAAGACACATTCAAACAGCCTAATTTGGGTCATCATACCAACTGTAATTCATGACGTGTGACTACTTTCAGTGGCGTCTTTGCGGGTGTCGTGCATGCGCTTAGTCTTTACAAGGATTCACGCAGGTCTCCTTTCTCCTCGGATGGAGCAAAGCAACTAACATGCAAGAATATGAAAGTCGGCGTCTGTTTAAAAGCCTAAAGCTGTCGTCAGCATGTGC